>NW_026606563.1:600000-987500 GCF_029890125.1 Rhinichthys klamathensis goyatoka | reverse complement strand
TGGAGAGAGAGGTCTGCCAGCGTCTCGCCCGCTTCCTTCACAGCCGTACCCAGAGGAACCTGCGGGCAACAGAGTCACGTGTCTAGAGCTGCTCCTTAACCCATGCGGGGAACAGAGTCACGTGACTAGACCTGCTCGTTAACCCATGCGGGGAACAGAGTCACGTGACTAGACCTGCTCGTTAACCCTGCGGTGAACAGAGTCACGTGACTAGAGCTGCTCGTTAACCCTGCAGTGAACAGAGTCACGTGACTAGAGCTGCTCGTTAACCCCTGCGGTGAACAGTCACGTGACTAGAGCTGCTCGTTAACCCCTGCGGGTAACATAGTCACGTGACTAGAGCAGCTCGTTAACCCCTGCGGGTAACATAGTCACGTGACTAGAGCTGCTCGTTAACCCCTGCGGGGAACAGAGTCACGTGACTAGAGCTGCTCGTTAACCCCTGCGGTGAACAGTCACGTGACTAGAGCTGCTCGTTAACCCCTGCGGTGAACAGAGTCACGTGACTAGAGCTGCTCGTTAACCCCTGCGGTGAACAGAGTCACATGACTAGAGCTGCTCGTTAACCCCTGCGGTGAACAGAGTCACGTGACTAGAGCTGCTCGTTAACCCCTGCGGGTAACAGAGTCACGTGACTAGAGCTGCTCGTTAACCCCTGCGGTGAACAGAGTTACGTGACTAGAGCTGCTCGTTAACCCCTGCGGGTAACATAGTCACGTGACTAGAGCTGCTCGTTAACCCCTGCGGGTAACAGTCACGTGACTAGAGCTGCTCGTTAACCCTGCGGTGAACAGTCACGTGACTAGAGCTGCTCGTTAACCCCTGCGGTGAACAGAGTCACGTGACTAGAGCTGCTCGTTAACCCTGCGGTGAACAGTCACGTGACTAGAGCTGCTCGTTAACCCTGCGGGGAACAGTGTCACGTGACTAGAGCTGCTCGTTAACCCTGCGGTGAACAGAGTCACGTGATTAGAGCTGCTCGTTAACCCTGCGGGGAACATAGTCACGTGACTAGAGCTGCTCGTTAACCCCTGCGGTGAACAGAGTCACGTGACTAGAGCTGCTCGTTAACCCCTGCGGGTAACATAGTCACGTGACTAGAGCAGCTCGTTAACCCCTGCGGTGAACAGAGTCACGTGACTAGAGCTGCTCGTTAACCCTTGCGGGGAACATAGTCACGTGACTAGAGCTGCTCGTTAACCCCTGCGGTGAACAGTCACGTGACTAGAGCTGCTCGTTAACCCCTGCGGTGAACAGAGTCACGTGACTAGAGCTGCTAGTTAACCCCTGCGGGTAACATAGTCACGTGACTAGAGCTGCTCGTTAACCCCTGCGGGGAACAGAGTCGCGTGACTGGAGCTGCTCGTTAACCCCTGCGGTGAACAGAGTCACTTGACTAGAGCTGCTCGTTAACCCCTGCGGTGAACAGAGTCACGTGACTAGAGCTGCTAGTTAACCCCTGCGGGTAACATAGTCACGTGACTAGAGCTGCTCGTTAACCCCTGCGGGGAACAGAGTCGCGTGACTGGAGCTGCTCGTTAACCCCTGCGAGGAACAGAGTCGCGTGACTAGAGCTGCTCGTTAACCCCTGCGGTGAACAGAGTCACGTGACTAGAGCTGCTCGTTAACCCTGCAGTGAACAGAGTCACGTGACTAGAGCTGCTCGTTAACCCCTGCGGTGAACAGAGTCACGTGACTAGAGCTGCTCGTTAACCCCTGCGGGGAACATAGTCACGTGACTAGAGCTGCTCGTTAACCCCTGCGGGGAACAGAGTCACGTGACTAGAGCTGCTCGTTAACCCCTGCAGTGAACAATGTCACATGACTAGAGCTGCTCGTTACCCCTGCGGGGAACAGAGTCACGTGACTAGAGCTGCTCGTTAACCCTGCAGTGAACAGAGTCACGTGACTAGAGCTGCTCGTTAACCCCTGCGGTGAACAGAGTCACGTGACTAGAGCTGCTCGTTAACCCCTGCGGTGAACAGTCACGTGACTAGAGCTGCTCGTTAACCCCTGCGGTGAACAGTCACGTGACTAGAGCTGCTCGTTAACCCCTGCGGTGAACAGAGTCACGTGACTAGAGCTGCTCGTTAACCCCTGCGGTGAATAGAGTCAAATAGGCTTGTTCGACTTCATGCAGCTCTGCGCAGACCGATCGGCGGCAGACTTGAAGCAGTGCATGCCGGTTAGAAATGTTGTCCGACTTGATACAGCGCCGACGCCACGTGACTGTGACGTATGCCATCAAAGTACCGCGAGAGAGAATCGAGAGTAGCCGGAGAACTCAGCCAGCGCAGCTTTTGAAGAGCGGCTGCTCTGGGCTGCACGAGCTCTGATGACGACACAGCTGTTCCACGATTGGCCGGATTCACCGCATGACAACGATCACGTGCGTTTCGTGTTTATTCTCACACCTTTAGTTCCACTAAAGCTCACAAATCAGTTTTTTTTATAACAGTAAACACTCTTTTCATGTAGTCGCGATGTATAGTGTTATGTTTATCAAAATAAAACTGATTAAAAAAGTTGATTCCACTTCATTGATAGTAGCTGTAGGCTTATGTTAAACTTTATTCTTGTTCAAACAAACGCTGTATGAAGCAGTAGCAGCTACATAAAGTATTGAATGAAAATGTCTCTGAAACATCTGTGTATTTGGCAAATATTGCATTTATTTCACTTCAGCTGTGCTAAAGTATACAAACACCAAGTGAGCGGTCACTACAGGAACCAGAAAGTGTCCGACTTCACGTCTCCGTTTGCAGCTCCTCCCCGCCTGCACGCGGCTACTCTCGCCTATCGCTTACATCCAGCCGCAGCCGATGTCGAACACACCAAAATGACTAGAGCTGCTCGTTAACCCTGCAGTGAACAGTCACGTGACTAGAGCTGCTCGTCAACCCTCCGGGGAACAGAGTCACGTGACTAGAGCTGCTCGTTAACCCCTGCGGTGAACAGAGTCACGTGACTAGAGCTGCTCGTCAACCCTGCGGGGAACATAGTCACGTGACTAGAGCTGCTCGTTAACCCCTGCGGTGAACAGAGTCACGTGACTAGAGCTGCTCGTTAACCCCTGCGGTGAACACAGTCACGTGACTAGAGCTGCTCGTTAACCCCTGCGGTGAACAGAGTCACGTGACTAGAGCTGCTCGTTAACCCCTGCGGTGAACAGAGTCACGTGACTAGAGCTGCTCGTTACCCCTGCGGTGAACAGAGTCACGTGACTAGAGCTGCTCGTTAACCCCTGCGGTGAACAGAGTCACGTGACTAGAGCTGCTCGTTACCCCTGCGGGGAACAGAGTCACGTGACTAGAGCTGCTCGTTAACCCCTGCGGTGAACAGAGTCACGTGACTAGAGCTGCTCGTTAACCCTGCGGTGAACAGAGTCACGTGACTAGAGCTGCTCGTTAACCCCTGCGGTGAACAGAGTCACGTGACTAGAGCTGCTCGTTAACCCCTGCGGTGAACAGAGTCACGTGACTAGAGCTGCTCGTTAACCCCTGCGGTGAACAGAGTCACGTGACTAGAGCTGCTCGTTAACCCCTGCGGGGAACATAGTCACGTGACTAGAGCTGCTCGTTAACCCCTGCGGTGAACAGAGTCACGTGACTAGAGCTGCTCGTTAACCCCTGCGGTGAACAGAGTCACGTGACTAGAGCTGCTCGTTAACCCCTGCGGTGAACAGTCACGTGACTAGAGCTGCTCGTTAACCCCTGCGGGGAACAGAGTCACGTGACTAGAGCTGCTCGTTAACCCCTGCGGTGAACAGTCACGTGACTAGAGCTGCTCGTTAACCCCTGCGGTGAACAGAGTCACGTGACTAGAGCTGCTCGTTAACCCCTGCGGTGAACAGTCACGTGACTAGAGCTGCTCGTTAACCCCTGCGGGGAACAGAGTCACATGACTAGAGCTGCTCGTTAACCCCTGCGGGGAACAGAGTCACGTGACTAGAGCTGCTCGTTAACCCCTGCGGTGAACAGTCACGTGACTAGAGCTGCTCGTTAACCCCTGCGGTGAACAGAGTCACGTGACTAGAGCTGCTCGTTAACCCCTGCGGTGAACAGTCACTTGACTAGAGCTGCTCGTTAACCCCTGCGGTGAACAGAGTCACATGACTAGAGCTGCTCGTTAACCCCTGCGGGGAACAGAGTCACGTGACTAGAGCTGCTCGTTAACCCCTGCGGTGAACAGTCACGTGACTAGAGCTGCTCGTTAACCCCTGCGGTGAACAGAGTCACGTGACTAGAGCTGCTCGTTAACCCCTGCGGTGAACAGTCACGTGACTAGAGCTGCTCGTTACCCCCTGCGGTGAACAGAGTCACGTGACTAGAGCTGCTCGTTACCCCCTGCGGTGAACAGAGTCACGTGACTAGAGCTGCTCGTTAACCCCTGCGGTGAACAGTCACGTGACTAGAGCTGCTCGTTAACCCCTGCGGTGAACAGAGTCACGTGACTAGAGCTGCTCGTTAACCCTGCGGTGAACAGAGTCACGTGACTAGAGCTGCTCGTTAACCCCTGCGGTGAACAGAGTCACGTGACTAGAGCTGCTCGTTAACCCCTGCGGTGAACAGAGTCACGTGACTAGAGCTGCTCGTTAACCCCTGCGGTGAACAGAGTCACGTGACTAGAGCTGCTCGTTACCCCCTGCGGTGAACAGAGTCACGTGACTAGAGCTGCTCGTAAACCCCTGCGGTGAACAGAGTCACGTGACTAGAGCTGCTCGTTAACCCCTGCGGTGAACAGAGTCACGTGACTAGAGCTGCTCGTAAACCCCTGCGGTGAACAGAGTCACGTGACTAGAGCTGCTCGTTACCCCCTGCGGTGAACAGAGTCACGTGACTAGAGCTGCTCGTTACCCCCTGCGGTGAACAGAGTCACGTGACTAGAGCTGCTCGTTAACCCCTGCGGTGAACAGTCACGTGACTAGAGCTGCTCGTTACCCCCTGCAGGGAACAGTCACGTGACTAGAGCTGCTCGTTACCCCCTGCAGGGAACAGTCACGTGACTAGAGCTGCTCGTTAACCGTGCGTGTGTTAGGGAGGGAAACTCACTGAGATGTAGGTGGGTCTGCCATTGCGTCCGTAGCAGTTTTTACTGCTTCCTGCCACTCCGTCTTTCCCACGGTACACTGTTGACACAGAGGACAGTGACTTCACCTGCCGGTCCACTGCGAATGAGAGTGAAGGAGTATTCAAACCTTTTGCTACGGCATTCAGAAGTTTTGTTCAGACGCACCCCATTTCTCGGGATTGTCACTGAGATTCTTCTACACATTGATTAGAGTAAATCAGTGCCAAATTTAATTAGGAAAGACTAGGGCTGCACAATTAATCACAATTAAAGAAAGACTTAGTCGACCAACATTTTATTAGTCGTTTAGTCGCAGAAAAAAAAAAACTTTAAAAAGTGTCGAAATCACGCAGGCTGTAACGGACGGATCGTTAACGGCAGGAAATCCAAACATTCGTCTATCATTTAACGACCTCAAATATGGCTTATCACTTGAAACATATACTTGCCTCACAGACATGATATATATATATATATATATACATTATATTAGGGATGGGCGATATATTATCGTTTGCGATATATCGTTAAAATTTTTCCTCACGATAAGAATTAGTCTTCCCGCGATAATAACGATAAAGCCTATGACGGGACGCATTCGCAGCTCACGCGCATGGCGGAAGGCGGACGTGGAGCTGAGGTGAAGTTTATCGCTAAACGAGTAACTACCTCTACAATCTGGAACTGGTACACACAGATTTTCATCCGCCCATCTCGCCGAACACTGACTGAGCGCTTGAGAGTGTCGCTCTCCGTCAAGTGATCCGTAAAGCCCACTATATCAGTTCATCTCAATGAATACACAGTGTATTTGACGCGCAGTAAACACTGAGGCGCATGACGTGCTGTCACTGCTGAGAGCGCTCCGTGTTTCTCACGCACTCGATGAGAGAGAGAGAGTCTTACATACCACGCAGAATTGAAGTGTACATGACGTCTACATGTAAATTATATTATTTGTTGTATTTTCCTGTAAAAATAATGGAGTTCATTTGGAATTATTCAGCTTTGAGCAAGCAGAAACTAATGCGCAAACGCAGACGTGATGATATTCATGAACCCAGCAGCTCATCAATCCTTAGTGTGGTTTATATTGTTATTAGTATCAGAATTCGTAGTAGTATTAGTATAACTATTCGTTGTTAGATTTTTTATATTTCAAACTTGTAAATTATTTGAATTATTACTGTGTGATGTTTTTCAGTATAGTTGCACTATTTAAACATTATCTGCACTTTTACAGAAGAAACGTATGCAACTTTTCCATTTCTGCAAGGGATGGTGTTTACTGTTTTACTGTTTTTTGATTATTATTTTATGTATGGTAATTGGTATTTTATAGGAGCCTATTTGGTGAAGGGTACATTTTACTTTGCATGCAGCTATCACTTGTAGCCAAAAACAGTGGTGAATATGGTATTGTATTTATATCGTCATTGATATCGTTATCGCAATAAATGGCAGAAAATATCGTGATATATTTTTAAGTCCATATCGCCCATCCCTACATTATATATATATATATACACACTCACCGGCCACTTTATTAGGTACACCTGTCCAACTGCTCGTTAACACTTAATTTCTAAGCAGCCAATCACATGGCGGCAACTCAGTGCATTTAGGCATGTAGACATGGTCAAGACAATCTCCTGCAGTTCAAACCGAGCATCAGTATGGGGAAGAAAGTTGATTTGAGTGACTTTGAACGTGGCATGATTGTTGGTGCCAGAAGGGCTGGTCTGAGTATTTCAGAAACTGCTAATCTACTGGGATTTTCACGCACAACCATCTCTAGGGTTTACAGAGAATGGTCCGAAAAAGAAAAAACATCCAGTGAGCGGCAGTTCTGTGGGCGGAAATGCCTTGTTGATGCCAGAGGTCAGAGGAGAATGGCCAGACTGGTTCGAGCTGATAGAAGGGCAACAGTGACTGAAATAACCGCTCGTTACAACCGAGGTATGCAGCAAAGCATTTGTGAAGCCACAACACGCACAACCTTGAGGCGGATGGGCTACAACAGCAGAAGACTCCACCGGGTACCACTCATCTCCACTACAAATAGGAAAAAGAGGCTACAATTTGCAAGAGCTCACCAAAATTGAACAGTTGAAGACTGGAAAAATGTTGCCTGGTCTGATGAGTCTCGATTTCTGTTGAGACATTCAGATGTTAGAGTCAGAATTTGGCGTAAACAGAATGAGAACATGGAACCATCATGCCTTGTTACCACTGTGCAGGCTGGTGGTGGTGGTGTAATGGTGTGGGGGATGTTTTCCTGGCACACTTTAGGCCCCTTAGTGCCAATTGGGCATCGTTTAAATGCCACGGCCTACCTGAGCATTGTTTCTGACCATGTCCATCCCTTTATGGCCACCATGTACCCATCCTCTGATGGCTACTTCCACCATGTCACAAAGCTCTAATCATTTCAAATTGGTTTCTTGAACATGACAATGAGTTCACTGTACTAAAATGGCCTCCACAGTCACCAGATCTCAACCCAATAGAGCATCTTTGGGATGTGGTGGAACGGGAGATTCGCATCATGGATGTGCAGCCGACAAATCTGCGGCAACTGTGTGATGCCATCATGTCAATATGGACCAAACTCCCTGAGGAATGCTTCCAGCACCTTGTTGAATCTATGCCACGAAGAATTGAGGCAGTTCTGAAGGCAAAAGGGGGTCCAACCCGTTACTAGCATGGGGTACCTAATAAAGTGGCCGGTGAGTGTATATAGAAAGTTTGAAATGTCTACACTTGAATGAACAGATTCAAATGGAAATTAAATATTCTCTGATTATGTCATCGGTATGAAACCTGTGTGTCCACTACTGCGGAGAGGACGAGTCTGTTTTCGGCTGCAGAGATTAAGTAACGATGCACAGAAAACATTACCAATAAATTATTAAATTGTTTAGACAGTTTCCTTCAGTTTTTTCCACAACACATTCATAATCATTACGTTTAATGGTGTGCTGTGGCAAGCTTTCTGTTTGAATTTGTGCGATGATTAGGCTATACGTATTATAGGCAGTTAAAGGCACATTATGATTTATGGCTTGTTAATATAAACACTTCGACTATTGGCTTAAATGAACGACTACTAGTCGCCTACTGCCTACAAAAATCTTTAGTCGAGGGCAGCCCTAGAAATCGCAAAGGCTACGGTTATTTTCTATGCGCAGCTCGTGACGTACGGCTCAGTGATCAGTAGTAAACTCTGCTCCATCGGAAAGCACTGCGAGTTTGAGTCACAACACGCGTCAAACATCTTTCCAAACATGAGAAGCATTAATGAACCTCTTGTCCAACAAAAGACAACATTTAATAAATCAATCAAAGCGATTCAGTCTTCTGTTTATTCAGCTACAGTGATAGGGATTTCCTGGATTGACGTGCGTTGTCTACTTCTGCGGCGGGGCATATTTGGTGTGTGTGTGTGAGACGCCCTCTGGTGTTCAGGTGGAGCAGCATTTACTACCCATCAAAAGGAAGGCTGAAGGTTACAGTGGCCCGTCACCTGAGACCAAAGGGTTCAGCAAACAAAGTGTTTTAGGGTGTATTCACACCTGCCTTGTTTGGTTCGATTGAATCGAACTCTAGTTCGTTTCCCCCCTTGGTGCGGACCTTTTGGGCAGGTGTGAATACAGCAATCGAACTCGGGTGCGGACCAAACAACCGAACCGAGACCCAGCTGAAGAGGTGGTCTCGGTACGGTTCCAAACGAACTCTGGTACGGTTCGTTTACGGTGTGAACATGAACCGACCCAATTGCAAGAAAGCACTGCGCCTTTGAGTTAACAGGCTTCCGTAGTCGGAGTTGCGTTATGGGAAAGTGATCTGTTGTAGCCTATATATAATGTAACGATAGTTACAATACAAGGATGATGCTGCGTTAATTTACGTTAAGCCTTTTTTGCGCTTCCTGATTTCCCTACTTGAGAATCCTTGTCCAATGAATGGACGACCTTAGCACACGTGTGGTTTTGTTTACAAATTTTGGTTCACTTGCAAAAAGAGCAGTGTGAAAGCAAACCGTACCAAAAAAAAAAATATATATTATTTGGTCCGGACCAAAGCAAGTGAACTATCGGACTTTCCTGGTGTGAATACACCCTAAGTGGCGTACCTCTGATGATGACGTCTCCTCCGGCTCCTCCGTCCCCCCCGTCTGGACCCCCCCACTCTTTCCAGGGCTCACTGTGGAAGCTGGAGGCTCCGTCACCCCCGCGTCCCGCCACGACCTTCACCCTGCGCTGGTCCACGAAATACCGGCTCTGAGGAGGAACAGGGGAGATGCGTGATGTAGCGTGTGTGTGTGTTGCCTTGTCCAATATACCCACACTTGCGGCCACTTGAGAGCGTGTGCACGCGACAGGAAGAAAGGGAGCAAGACTGTCCCATGTCTTAAAAATGCCAAAGTGCAGTGCTCTTAATGCACACTAAACCCACACTACCCACACCGCTTCGGAGAGTATCCCATCATGCATTGTGCTCGGGAACTCATGTGCCCCGAAATCGTGAGATGTCGAGGAAAACATTCCACTGTAATTTAAATTAATTAGATACATATCATTTTATAGTAAAAACAAAGTGTTGCACATTTTATGGGTGCAAAGATGAGTTTGGTGTGTGTAGGCCTATTTTGTACAACATTTGCAAATGTTTTTATCACTTAATTACAAGCACCACAATTTTAAATTTGTGTCTTCTGTTAGTTACATGGCGACTACTGAACACACATGTAGAAGTTTATTTTCAAATGCAAAGTATTGAACAATATAATAAACAAAATAAGTGTGTACCATCGAGTAATAAAAAGTTCTACACACACTTGCAAGTGAACACTTGGGAGAAATAGAGGAAATACGTCATGCAAGTAGACAGTGGTCAAGTGCGAAGACCGCAAGTGTGGGTATTTGGATAAGGCATGTGTGTGTTCTCTCTCACTCACATTCTCACCCACACACACACACACAGTCTATCTCTCTCTCTCCCTCTCTCTCTTTCTCACACACACAGTCAGTCTCTCTCTCTCTCTCTCTCTCTCTCTCTCTCTCTCTCTCTCTCTCTCACACACACACTCACAGTCAGTCTCTCTCTCTCTCACACACACTCACAGTCAGTCTCTCTCTCTCACACACTCACAGTCAGTCTCTCTCTGTCTCTCTCTCTCTCTCTCTCTCTCTCTCTCTCTCTCTCTCTCTCTCTCTCACACACACACTCACAGTCAGTCTCTCTCTCTCTCACACACACTCACAGTCAGTCTCTCTCTCTCACACACTCACAGTCAGTCTCTCTCTCTCTCTCAAACACACATACAGAATAAGTCTCTCTCTCTCTCTCTCTCTCTCTCTCTCTCTCTCTCTCACACACATACACTCCGTCTCTCTCTCTTACACACACACACACACACTCAGTCTCTCTCTTACTTACACACACACACTCCGTCTCTCTCTCTTACACACACACACACACTCCGTCTCTCTCTCTTACACACACACACACACACACACACACACACACACACACACACACACTCTCTCTCTCTCTCTCTCTCTTAAACACACACACACACACACACTCACTAGCTTCTTCTCCGACAGCGGGACTGTCTTGTGTTTGTGTGCTCGCTGGATCAGCGCTTCACACACACTCCTGCCGCACATGCGCACGAGCTTCAGGTTGTTCTCAAACAACATGCCAGGGTTTCAGAGGTGAGGTTATTCCAATCTGAAACGTGTTACGCTGCGAATGTTTGCGGCTAAAAACAGCTGAAGGTACGATGAGTGCTTGATCTAACCTAAATACTACTTAACGGTTTCTATAAAACAATCATAAACCATTATTAATAATACCAAAGCCCGTCTACGGACTTTCTCTGATAATACTTAATCACAGCCGCAAAAGAACTGAAATGACAGTCTTCTTCCTCTTCTTCTTCAGCAAGTCAGCTGTTGTTCATTTCCGCCACCTACTGGAATGGAGTGTGAAGCGTTGATGTGGATACAATTATATTAATATACAATTTTCTGTTGTACAAAATATATAATTTTTAGATAAGTATGTCATAGTTTAAAAGAACGTTATTTAGTTTATAAAAATTATGTAATGTTTATTTATAAACTTATAAAAAATTACTATCAAATAATATTTATAATTCTTTTATTAGGCCTACATCTGTTTATTTCTCAAAGCTCATAAAGTTGGCTTTACATGATGTTTTGTAATATAAAAATAAAAAACAGCCCTTATTTTTCTCCACGAAGAGCGCTGTATTGTTCTGCAGGTGTGTGATCAGTGATCGGTGTGTGAGATCGTGTGATCAGTGATCGGTGTGTGAGATGCGGCGCAGGTGCGGCAGGTCAGCAGGACAGCCGAGGGCGGGGGGAGAGACTCTCTATAAATCACACTGACCAGCATCTACTCTCTAACTACAGTAACAGCTCGTCATGCTGCAGGTGTTCGCTTGATTCAGTCTGTGTTTGAGTCTTCTTTCATCGGCTGGAGTGTTTATCTCTGACACCATGAGCAGCGGCACTCCTTACATCGGCAGTAAGATCAGTCTGATCTCTAAAGCGCAAATTCGTTATGAGGGAATATTATACACTATCGACACTGATAACTCGACCGTGGCCCTGGCGAAAGGTGAGTGTGGAGATATACACACACACACACACACACACACACACACACCGCTCATCTAACAGAATCCCCCTGTCAAAGTGCTAAACGTTCATCAATTTTCAAAGAAATTCATTAATACGTGTCCAACATGTAGTCGTCATACTTTTAAAAACATAAACTAATTTTGAGCCCATTCTCTTCAATATTAAATCAAATAAATAGTTATTAAACCATAAGAACGTGTCACATGTTCACAGACGTCATTATCGCTCACACCTGAATCAGCTCGGGTCAGATAAGAGATAGCCAGAATCTGCACTGGTGTTACTCCTCCAGGACCAGGGCTGGGAAACACTGCATTAACTAACTCGAACCGCTGCAGTCTTTCAGTCTGTTTTGAACAGTCGAGCTAAAACCTAATTGAGCAAGTGATCAAACGTAATAAAACCTCCTTTATCGTTTGCTAACTCTGTCGGTAACACTGCAGGCCCAGTCCTGTAACTGCTTCTGTTGACGTCTGGTTAGGTTTGAGCTCCAGTGTTCGTGACTGTTTTGTACCACATGGTTTTATTTATTTAGCTGTGTCTGAAACTGCTCCCTGTCCACTATATAGGGATGAGTGTTTCAGACACAGCTCATGACAGGCCTGCAGGTCACGTTAGCTTCAGCAGCGTCTCACTGCAGTGTGTGTGTTTGTCAGTGAGGTCTTTCGGCACCGAGGGGCGACCGACGGACCGGCCCGTGCCCCCGAGGGACGAGGTGTTCGAGTACATCATCTTCAGGGGAAGTGACATCAAGGACATCACGGTGTGTGAGCCTCTGAAGATCCACCACAGTCTTCCTCAGGACCCTGCTATCGTTCAGGTGTGTGTAACTCCAGTCACGTGTCCTCAGCTCGTTCAGACGCAGCGCTGATTGTTTCCTCTCGTTAGTCGTCAGTCGGAACGTCGTCCGCTCACTACGGGTCGCAGGGTGGATACAGTCCCTACCGAAACATGCTACCCTCCTACAGCCAGCTGGCGGCCAGCTCCCTCCTCAACCAGCAGTACGCAGCGGCCCTGGGCCTCGGTGAGTGTGTGTGTGTGTGCCTCAACCAGCAGTATGCAGCGGCCCTGGGCCTCGGTGAGTGTGTGTGTGTGCCTCAACCAGCAGTATGCAGCGGCCTCAGGTTTGCGTGGTGTCCTGGTGCGGAGGGGTCCTATGGTGGAGCAGGCGGTTCAGAGTGTGTGTGTGGGGCTCAGGTTTGCATGGGGTCCTGGTGCGGAGGGGTCCTATGGTGGAGCAGGCGGTTCAGAGTGTGTGTGGCTCAGGTTTGCATGGTGTCCCGGTGCGGAGGGGTCCTATGGTGGAGCAGGCGGTTTAGTGTGTGTGTGTCTCAGGTTTGCATGGCGTCCCGGTGCGGAGGGGTCCTATGGTGGAGCAGGCGGTTCAGACTGTGCCAGCAGAGAAAGCCCCACTGAAGGGTTTGAGCGGAGCAGGAGAGACGGGCAGAGCACAGAGGGGCGGTCGAGGAGCGCAGAGAGCCTTCAGCAGTGAGTCCTTCACACACACGTCACACACACCCGGAGCTCTCAGCTGGGTATTTATATATTTATATATTGTTGTGACATCTTGCATGTGATTCCTGATGGGATATGCTTGGCCTCAAACAGTGCTGAAGTGTTAATAGAGCTTGGCTTTAGTGTTGAGGGCCGGTCCCAGTCCACCTTATTTGTGACGTGAGAGCACTGTGGTCGTTCGGCTTCTGGTTTCATCCGCTTCCAGCGGTTTAGTTCTACAACAGTCTGTTATGCTGCTTGATATGGCAAACTAATGTTTTACCGTAATGCATTAAAATGTAGTAAACGCACGGATTTTGCACAGTTTTACGGTTTATTGCACTGCTCTCGTTATTTCCCTATAGCGGCTAATTAATCTGGAGTCACACATTCACAGAAAACCTCTTGCTTCTGCAATGCAAAATGAAGTGATACCCAAACTTGCAGTCACTTAACACACACTAACCCCAGACTATCTGTAAAAGCGTTGTGGAGCAGTACTTGAGGCTAAGCGTGTCCCTTCATTCATCACGTGATTTCATGACCCGCCTTGGGAAAACTTTCCAGTGCAAGTTAAATTTAACTGGCTTTTACGTATGATTTGGTTTTTAAGTGTTTATATTCAGATTATATGCATTTTGTAAAATGTTTGCAAATGAAGCACCACAATCACGCACTGGTTAAGTGTCCATTTGAGTAAACTAGTCTTAAAACGCTTGTGGTCTTCATGCCCACTTGAACACTTTGAACAAACTCTGAACTTCACTGGTCCACTTCATGACATATTTCCAGAGGCTGCAGGTGTGTATTGCGACGGATGGTTGACTTGACCTGCTCTTTAGGAAACCTGCTTGCGTGACTTTCAAAAATGTGTTTTCCTTCCTCTGAGGTGATTCAGCTGCACAGCAAGGCGTCTTGAAGGGACCGAGTCAAGCTAATGACGAGAACAAGCCTCCAACCAGTAGGAGGAAACCAGGTGAAGACACTTGTTTGTTCCTTTAATGACACCGTTTGTTGACGTAGACTACCTTGTGAACATAAGGTCTCTTGTAGGAACTCGAAGGTCCAGGAACCGCGGTCGAGGTCAAATCCTTGTAGGGAACACAAAGCCCAGCACCCTGCAGTTTGAATCGGACTTTGATTTTGAAACGGCAAATGCTCAGTTCAATAAAGATGACGTGGAGAAAGAGATTGAAGACCAGCTCAGTGTTGAAGGTATTTCCCCTGCACAGGCCCTTGAACGTCTCTTTTTCTAAATCCACCCTGCAGAATTCACCATTCTTTATTCCTGTTAGTTAGAAGTGTCTTTGCTTTGTCAGAGCCAAAAGTGACCCCGGAGGAAAGTGATAAAGAGCGGGAAAAGCCTGAGAACGCAGTTAAAGAGGATCTGCTCGGGCCAAAGTGCTTCTACAATAAAGCAAAGTGCTTCTTTGACAACATCTCCTCCGAGCTCAAGTCGAGGTATAACCCGTCCGACTTCTGTCTAGCAGGAGCGCTGCTTGTCAGTGAGTTTGTTTCTTCTCCCCCAGACGCACCACATGGGCTGAGGAAAGGAAGCTGAACGTGGAGACCTTTGGGGTGCCGGGCCGGTATCTGAGAGGCCGTGGGTTTCGGGGGAGTTACCGAGGGCGTCGGGGCCGAGGGGCGGTGCAGCGTCCCCTTCCACAGAGAGTAGGCAGCGGACGACTGTGACCCAAAGTGAGTCAATCCTGCTCGCTTCGCTCAACTCCATCTGACCGAGTACGCCACTGTAAGAATGATGTTTCTTTGGTTCCTATGAACACATTAGGATGGTTGTCTCTCTTTACAGGCTTAAAAGTCAGTCTCAATTGACCCCATTTACTTTACATCAACACACATTTTATCTTTCTATAGTTTCTGAGATTAAGAAAGTGCCCGTGTTTATCTGAGACGTACTCTACCTTTTCACCAACCACTCTGTTCTTTATGGATGAATCAAATTCCACCCGCAGTTTAATGTAGATTGTAAGTGAATGGCTACTTCTATGGATTAATCTTGCTCTTCATTCATACCTCTTTCCTCCAGATGCGTTTTGCCTTCCTCTGGGTGACTTGGTCTTGTCTACGAGTTTGATTTCCAGTGGCCAAAATCTTCAGTGGCTAATATTACTTGAATTTTCTCCATCAAACAACCACCGCTTGTAAAAAAAAAAATGGCTGCATTGATTACTTTTAATTTGACATTAAAATGGCCTTTTTCCTTTGTTTCTTGTATGTGAAGAACCCTGCTACTTAACCATGTAAATGCACCTGAATCTATCTGGGATTTGTTTTGCATTTGATTTGGGATAGCACTTTTATTTGTATGTATGGCCAGTTATTTGGTTGTACAAAGATATGCATTTAAATGGAGTAGATAAACTTCAGTCTATGGTATGTGATCCCCAATAATTCTTATTTATTATAATTGGTTTTCTTTTTTGTAAAATTGTAAGGGGATCTTGTTGATGTACTTGTTAATAAACATAGGAAATGAAAATCTTGAGTCTGTATGCTTGATCAAGAGGTATGGTGGTACCCAAGTTTTATGGATTCTGGGAGTATTTTCTGTGTATAAATAACACCCCAGAATAGGTTTTTTCTTTTTTTCTCAAGTTATTCATGCACAATTTGTAGTGCAAATATTTGCACATGCACCTGAGGAACAGTCCTTAAAGGTGACCTATAATTCAAAATTGAATTTACCTTGGTATAGTCAAATAACAAGAGTTCAGTGCATGGACATGACATAGAGTGAATCTCAAACTGGACTGTTTTCGCGTTCTCATTTAATTCACGTTTATGAAAAACACCCCTGAAAAACGGTCGGTTCTCCACACAATACCGACTCTGACGCATAGTCGGGATCATTAATATGTACGCCTCCAAATATTTGCATAATGCCAGCCCTCACTGCCAGGCGGAACTGCGCAGCCGAAGCATGGCAGTTGCTCAGTGTGGATGTACACATGAACACAAAAGTATTTTTTAGTTCCTTCATCTGGGCCTCTGAAGAAACAATGGGTTAATTTTATTTTCTCTGGAAATTTCCAAACATTTCACCGAAGACTGTTTCCTCAACTTGGGCCAATACAGAGCTGTCCTCGGATCGAGCTAACAAGCAACACTTTCTGATGTGTAATTGTTCGAGTTCAGACAGGTAATCTTTCTCTCAAAATCGTTCAATACTGTTTATGCATCAGTAAGTCAAGCCAGTGACTAAAATATCAGCTTCACATCGTTTCTTTTAGTAGGATGAAAATAATTGTATTTAAATTGTGAACAAATTATATACAGAAAGCGATCAAAGAACAATCTTTCCACACAGCGCGAGTTTATCTGGACACTTGCCAAACTCGTTATGAAATCAATGACGCACGTTACACTGCACAACGAAGCTCTTACTGTATTTACATCATCGTGTTTGCATTGGTGAAAGCATTAGAGAGAGTGCAGAAACTGCTTTGCAATGATAAGATCTTCATTCTCGCGATCAACACACTGTCATCTGCTCAATGCTCATCACGGCAACATTTTATGTGATGGGAATAGATCTAAATACTTTAAAAACATCTCACGATTCGTTAATCTCGATAGCTGTTATAGTAAAAACGTATAATAGCAGTAGTAAAAGTATTCGGGAGAGAGTTTCACATGTAATGCGTTGCTATTTCATATGCAAGCATGTCAGCCAATCACAGCAGTGGCCGCGGTTACACTGAATCCCACAGCCAATCACAGCAGTGGCCGCGGTTACACTGAATCCCACAGCCAATCACAGCAGTGGCCGCGGTTACACTGAATCCCACAGCAGACACGCCCCTTCAAACAGAGTGTTCAAATCAGAGGCTAAAAGCAGGCTAGGAAAAATGCCATTTATTTCTAAATTATGATTATTTTTGATCTAAAAAACATACTAACATTATAAGGGCAACCCAGGAAACATTATAAAATAATAAAAAAAAACATTCTAGGGCACCTTTAAGACAGTAAAACGGTAGGCAATTAGTCAGTTCCAGTAGCTGCTTATTGTCATAGTTATTGCCTTGCCATAGCAAAACTGTTCAAGATGTCAAATCTGACTGTCAGTCTAACAGTTGCTTGGCTTGATGTTTACAATTCATGTAAACACAGTGCATATTTGCTAACTATACACCAAGTCTACATAAAAGTAGGTGCAGAGTTGCTCTTTTGTGTGGGCCAATAACCGACGTAACATTACTTGTTGGAATGTAACTTTGTATTTTTGTAAGTAATCCAATTTATATTTTTCTTGTGAAAACTTTAAACATGCTCAAGTCCACCACACTGTTTTCTAAAAGAGTTTACAGACAGTTGCTGAGTAAAATATAATTTGTCAAGAGTGGATCCTCATTTACACCTCACAATAACCCCTATTTAAAACTGACACACTTAAAATGTTGACTAAGTTGTCCTAAGATAAGAACGGGTAATGTTCAAAATTCATGTATAACTTAGATGAAAGGTTTTGATCCACTTCAAATGTTGACCACTGTATATTTTGTGGTGTATGTGCTGGTGTGTGGTGAGCGCATTGGTGCCGTTGTACTGTGGCTGCCATCACATCATCCAAGTGGATGCTCACACTGGTGGTGTTGAGGAGAGATTCCCTGATATGATTGTAAAGCACTTTGGGTGTACAATAGTAAATATGAAAGTGCTATATAAATGCCTCATTCATATTGTTTTTGCCTGTGAAAAACAAATCCAAAGATGCCCATGGTGTAAATCACTGGTAGACCATTTCACATCATTCATTGTATTGCATTAATAGAAAGTCATAGTAAAATTATTTAATATAAAGTATTTCCCCCAAATGTATTTATTTTTCGTGAAAACATTTCTGACGTTGCTTTGCGGACTTACTAGACAATCTCATGCTGGTGTTTAATGCAGAGGATTCCAGTGTACCAGCCTTAATCTAGTCTAAGAAAGACGCAGACTCACTAGGATGCAGCCTTTTGTTTGAGAAACGGCTATAAAGTCAGTCACTTGCTTCGTTCCTGAACAAATTAGCCCTTTTTATTCAGTGACTCACATTGGAAAGCTAGTGACTGTCTTAATTAGTAAGTAAATAAGGAACACGACTATCCTTGTCATGAACTGCTCAGAGACACAGGAGTTGAGGATCAAAATGCAATAGTTTATTTTAGGGTAATCCAAAAAAAACAGGCTAAGTTCAAAACAGACAAACAGTACATACAATAACAGAGTCCAGGCAGAGGCAAAACAGAGATATACAAAGGGGCTGGGCAGAAAGTCAAAACCCATGAACATGAAAAACCAAAGACAGCACTCAGAAATGCAGTGGAGACACACACAAGACTTCTGCAAGAGTGAGTGAATAAACCAGGGGCCTGTACCATGAAGGTAGCTGAACAAACTCGGAGTTACAGGATTAGTTTTGAGTTGACAAAACCAAACCGATGCAATCAGGCTTTATTGGTACCATGACGCAGCTCATCAACTTTCTCTGTCAACTCAGGCTTTGATCTTAAGCTATGATTACTCCACGAGCGCGTGCACATACCAAAGTGACGTTAGCACCGAACAACCAATCGCGTTCGATATGGATAGAGCGAGAGCGATATATTTTTTCCGCGGAGGAGCAAGAGATAATCATTCAGAATTACGATGTTACGATGTTACGAAATTACGAATTTAAATATGTATTACAAGCTCGAAACAATACGGTCTCTGCTGCCAAAGCAAGAGAAGACTGTTGGAGAAAGATTGCTGATTGCGTTAATGTGTAAGCTAAATAAATACGTTCTATATTCATGTAAAATGATGTATATTGTCACGGTTTCCCCTGATCCTCACCTGCACGCACTCTCACTAATTACGAATTCACAGCACCTGCACCTCATCACCTTACTCTACACACCAGTATTGGATATAAGCCTCACTCACCCTGCACTCTGTGTCCGGTCTCGTCATTCGACGTCTGTGACTCCTTGGCTTACATACATCAAGTCTGGTTCCAGGATATCTCTGATCTCACAGCAAGTATTATCAAGTTCATCACTAATCACTCTTGTGTGTGTATCTCAGCAGCTTCAGTGTGTGGTGGCTTTCGAGGATTCTCCAGTCATCCTCTCTGTGTTCTGAGGATCAATGGACCTCTGTATCTACTATCTACGTAGCAGTGTCCAAGTTCTGAATATCTTTGTATCTATACCCAAGTTCTGAGAATCTACGAATCTATATGCAAGTCCTGAGTATCTACGTGTCTGCAACCAAGTTCTGAGTTCTGCGAGTCAATGTTTATGTTTGATGTATCTCTGAATCTTCTTCCTGTTCAAGTATCAAGAGATGGTTTCTGTTCCTGCATTTGTTCAAAGACTCTGGTTCCCTTGATTTCAACAGTGCTGATCTTGAAGCCTCCCGGTATCCGGGTTTAGCATCAGTGTATAAATAAAGCCTGTTTAACTGTTATCTTTGTGTCCTCGTCCATCAGTGGTTGTGACAGAAGACCGGACCACACACGATCCAAGCCCCCACGGCTTCTGAGGCCTCCTCGTTTCCTACCGCAGCACTGTCACCTTCTTAATCCGCTCCCCTTCACTCACGGACAGGTATCTTCTCGCCTTTCCAGTACCTACGTCATTACAAGCGGAGTGTATCTCCACGTCGACAAAGAGTGCCTACTTCACTATTGAGGATTATCTTCTGAACCTCTGGATGACATTCTACAGATCCCCTGTGTTTTACTTTATGGACCTACAGTACAGTACTTCAAGTGTTTAATTATTGTTGTTCAGAGTTCCCAGCTTAAGCCACACACTCGAGCAAGTTTTAGTTCAGTCCCGGCTTTAACCCGGGATTCCCGGGATTCCCGGGATTCCCGGGATTCCCGGATTCCCGGATTCCCGGATTCCCGGGATTCCCCTTCCAGGATGTGTTGGGAACAGATCGCGGCGCTGGCCCAGGAAAGCCGCGATCTTTTTGATTTTACTGTTAAATTTTGTTCTTTGGCCAAGGACTGTGACCTGAGCGATGAGACGATCAAAGCCTGCTACAGGATCGGGGCCGAATACGTCGATCCGCGGCAGCTTCCTGACGTCTCGGGTCTGGATTGGAGGGAGGCTATATCCGTCTGCTGGGATAGTTTTTTCCCTGAATGTACTGTCCTCAACCCAGTCAAGCCTTTTCGTCTAATCAGCCCAGTCAAACCCACCGAGCAGGAGTTCAGTATCCGCCCTGGACCAGTCGAGGGGATCACCTGGCCCAGAGCACGTAAGCTGGTTTCAAACAGTGCTGATCTGGCGTCCAAATTGTTCGACCCCCCCCTTTGATGTCAGTCCGGGGAGCTCGCAGGTATGTTCCACATCCAACCAGCCCAGCTAAATCCGCTCATCTTGACTGCCCAGCTGAGCCAGAGCCGGTCGTCGGCCCAGCCGAGCCTGCGCCTGTCGTCTGCCCCGCCGAGCCTGCGCCTGTCGTCTGCCCCGCCGAGCCTGCGCCTGTCGTCTGCCCCGCCGAGCCTGCGCCTGTCGTCTGCCCCGCCGAGCCTGCGCCTGTCGTCTGCCCCGCCGAGCCTGCGCCTGTCGGCTGCCCCGCCGAGCCAGCATGCATCGTCTGCCCCGCCGAGCCAATGCATCTCATCAGTCCTGCAGAGTCCGCTCGTCACATCAGTCTTGTCCAGGCCGTGCCTCGCACCAGACCCAACAAGCCCGCACTTCACGCTAATCCTGTCAAGCCCGCAATCCACGTGAGAATAGATGAGCCTGCGCTTTACTTAGCGCCCGTCGAAGCAGAAACCGTGGAGTTAATGGCTGCCTTGCCAGCAACCGTGAAGGTTTTACCCGCTGACTCAGGGTCTGAGAATGTAGTGATCGCCCAATCAGGGGCTGTGAGCACCGAGCCCGCCAAGCACTGTACGCTCAGAGTTGCCCAGGCCGCTGGTCCCGCCCAGCTCAGTTACCCAAGTCGCTGGTTACGTCCTGCTTGGAGTTTCCCAGGCTGCTAGCTCAATCCAGTCCAGAGCTCCCCAGAACGCTGGCGCCGCCCAGCCCTGAATTCCCCAGGACGCTGATTCCATTCGGCCCAGAACATCCCAATTCGTTAGCTTTGGCCAGCCCTAAGTACCCCAGACCGCCAGCTCCATCCAACCCAGAGCTCCCCGAGCCCCAGGCCCCATCCGGCCCAGAGTATTACTCGTCTGTGGTCTTGCCCAGCCCTGAGCTACCAGCGATGCGGGTCTTGCCCAGCCCCGAACTCCAATCACTACTGGCCCTGCCCGGTCGAGAGACCGCTCCACTGTGGACGACCACCCAGCCTGTGCCACCATGGTCAACCACCCAGCCTGCTCCCCCGTGGTCGACCATTTGGCCGGCCCCGCCCAGGTATCCTCTGGTCCCTCACCATCCTGGAGTCTCTGGTCCTTGGTCCCTGGTTCCCTATCCCCCTGGGTAGGACTCCAGGACACCCACTCTCCCTCCCCTCGGATGTTATTAGGCGCGAGGACGCGCCTCCCGGGAGGGGAGAGTAATGTCACGGTTTCCCCTGGTCCTCACCTGCACGCACTCTCACTAATTATGAATTCACAGCACCTGCACCTCATCACCTTACTCTACACACCAGTATTGGATATAAGCCTCACTCACCCTGCACTCTGTGTCCGGTCTCGTCATTCGACGTCTGTGACTCCTTGGCTTACATACATCAAGTCTGGTTCCAGGATATCTCTGATCTCACAGCAAGTATTATCAAGTTCATCACTAATCACTCTTGTGTGTGTATCTCAGCAGCTTCAGTGTGTGGTGGCTCTCGAGGATTCTCCAGTCATCCTCTCTGTGTTCTGAGTATCAATGGACCTCTGTATCTACTATCTACGTAGCAGTGTCCAAGTTCTGAATATCTTTGTATCTATACCCAAGTTCTGAGAATCTACGAATCTATATGCAAGTCCTGAGTATCTACGTGTCTGCAACCAAGTTCTGAGTTCTGCGAGTCAACGTTTATGTTTGATGTATCTCTGAATCTTCTTCCTGTTCAAGTATCAATAGATGGTTTCTGTTCCTGCATTTGTTCAAAGACTCTGGTTCCCTTGATTTCAACAGTGCTGATCTTGAAGCCTCCCGGTATCCGGGTTTAGCATCAGTGTATAAATAAAGCCTGTTTAACTGTTATCTTTGTGTCCTCGTCCATCAGTGGTTGTGACATATATAGGCTATGAATGTATGTGTGTGTGAAATATAGCCTATATTTTTATAATATATAAAAAAAATTGCATTTACTAATAAAGATTAATATTCATTGATTTTTAGATGCAACTCCAAACGTTCTTGGCAGCTGATAAAGACAAAATATAAAAATATAATTCAAAGTAGCCTAGTAAGTATTTACACACAACCTTTTATTATTTTTTTATTAACACTTGTTTGAGGCAAACCGAAAAAAGAGTGAAATTCAGAAAACCAGTGGAGGGCCACTCCTCCAGAATACACTGAGTTGGCTCTGATAGGAATAAGGGACGGCCGGTTATGGATGGGATTACAGGTGCTGTACAATCTGAGCCTGGTGCCGGCTCCTCGAAGCAAGTAACACTGGGTACGTGTGTGATACATTACTATTTTAAGTTTTTAATATGGCTGACTGTATGTTCTGCAGTAGAGGGAAATGCAGTGTCCCTGTTGAAGCCAGCACACACACACACAGTCTCCCACACAGAGGTCAGTATGCAGCAGACAGAACACCAGAAACATATTGGCCTACTTTTATTTATCAGGGAGGAGGAAATGATGAAGACACTCTGTCTGTGTTCTGGGACAGTTGCTGAGGTGAATGCACAGGGCTTTTTATTAAGGCAAACATTTGAATGTGTGGCATAAAACAGGGACTTGCCTAAGTTACACATCTCTTTTATTGTAGGATTTTTCACAACCTGTCACAGAAACTGAAGCCTCTACAGGCTTCAAAAGAAATGTGAACAAGGTAAGGATTTAAAACCCTTGACATATATTACAGGTGTTTGTCAAGGAACTTTTTGTAAGTTGATTAGCCTCCCAAAAACTTGTAATGATCATGTTTGTGGTGGAATTATTTTTCAGGTGAAAACAGACTCAGTCAGGGCCCTTTACAAAAGGAGCCTATGGAGCTAGACTGCACACTAAAGGAGCCTATAGAGCTAGACTGCACACTAAAGGAGCCTATGGAGCTAGACTGCACACTAAAGGAGCGTATAGAGCTAGACTGCACACTAAAGGAGCCTATAGAGCTAGACTGCACACTAAAGGAGCCTATGGAGCTAGACTGCACACTAAAGGAGCCTATGGAGCTAGACTGCACACTAAAGGAGCCTATAGAGCTAGACTGCACACTAAAGGAGCCTATGGAGCTAGACTGCACACTAAAGGAGCCTATGGAGCTAGACTGCACACTAAAGGAGCCTATAGAGCTAGACTGCACACTAAAGGAGCCTATGGAGCTAGACTGCACACTAAAGGAGCCTATGGAGCTAGACTGCACACTAAAGGAGCCTATAGAGCTAGACTGCACACTAAAGGAGCCTATAGAGCTAGACTGCACACTAAAGGAGCCTATAGAGCTAGACTGCACACTAAAGGAGCCTATAGAGCTAGACTGCACACTAAAGGAGCCTATAGAGCTAGACTGCACACTAAAGGAGCCTATAGAGCTAGACTGCACACTAAAGGAGCCTATGGAGCTAGACTGCACACTAAAGGAGCCTATGGAGCTAGACTGCACACTAAAGGAGCCTATAGAGCTAGACTGCACACTAAAGGAGCCTATAGAGCTAGACTGCACACTAAAGGAGCCTATAGAGCTAGACTGCACACTAAAGGAGCCTATAGAGCTAGACTGCACACTAAAGGAGCCTATAGAGCTAGACTGCACACTAAAGGAGCCTATAGAGCTAGACTGCACACTAAAGGAGCCAATAGAGCTAGACTGCACACTAAAGGAGCCTATAGAGCTAGACTGCACACTAAAGGAGCCTATGGAGCTAGACTGCACACTAAAGGAGCCTATGGAGCTAGACTGCACACTAAAGGAGCCTATAGAGCTAGACTGCACACTAAAGGAGCCTATAGAGCTAGACTGCACACTAAAGGAGCCTATAGAGCTAGACTGCACACTAAAGGAGCCAATAGAGCTAGACTGCACACTAAAGGAGCCTATAGAGCTAGACTGCACACTAAAGGAGCCTATGGAGCTAGACTGCACACTAAAGGAGCCTATGGAGCTAGACTGCACACTAAAGGAGCCTAGAGCTAGACTGCACACTAAAGGAGCCTATGGAGCTAGACTGCACACTAAAGGAGCCTATATAGCTAGACTGCACACTAAAGGAGCCTGACTGTGAGCTGAGGAGGCTCCACATTTAAAAAATAAATGCAACAGCTGGATTAAACTGATCTCAGCATGTGAACTTATTTAACCAAGTAACACTTTAGCATGAATATTTATTAATGCAACTTTCTATTTCTATTCTAACTTCCCCCCCCTCCCCCCCCCACATCCCACAAAACCAATAAAACAGTTTGAGACCTGTCTGCAGTTTCAATGTGCTTTTATTAAGTGTAATATTGTATGGTGATTGCACCTACATTTGCACCAGCTGGGTGGTCAAGTGTGTTCGGGTCAGTTTCATCGGGGAGAAGCTTTCTGTGGTGGTTCTGGCTCCTTTCTATGGTGGCTATATTGTGCAGAATGGCACATGCAGACACTATCTGTGATGCCCACTCTGGTGACTCTTAAGCGCCGAAGACAGTTGAAACGTGCCTTTAGGATGCCAAAGATCATCTCTAACTTTTACTATGGTTTTACTGACACATGAGGGTCATGATAGGGGGTTATTGTGTAGGTTTTGCTGTCCCAATTCAAATTAACAGTGTTTTGTACTGTACCAAATTTAACTAGCTTTCCTCAAAGCGCTGACACAACATACTCACGGAAAGTAGATTGTTATCTGTTAATTTTACTATTAATTTAAAGATTCATCTCACAGAAAATAATAATTTCACATGTTCACATAATCTCTACCTGAACATTAAGGCTGTGAAAGGACTTTCTATTAACATAATCTGCCTCATGTTCTCCTAGAGAAGTGGAGATTGCAACATGTGTGCAGGCTATTGCTCCAATGACTCTATAGGGAATCAATAATAAGATTAACCGAATAAAATAAAAAAAAGATTTAAAATAATGCTTAACATGTACTGTATTGTATAGTAGGCCTACATTTGTGAAATTTGCTTTTTGAAAGAAAAAAAAACGTGATGTCACCCTATCAATATATCTTACCGGCAATTTTATAAAAACCCTCTCTTATGGACATGGTCAATAAATGTCTGGGGAACACTATTAAACTATTAATGTACTCCTGCAGAGCGAGGACCACCTTGCGAATGGTTCGACAAACCGTGTTTTCCCCTAGATTCTGTGCATCACCGATCGTGCAAGTATGTAGGCTACCACTTGCAAAAAAAAAAAACGCAACGCAATACCATTTGTGGTACAGTAAGTAGGACATGAATTCGACGTGTTAAATTATTTATGTGCGGCTCAAGAAGTTCGCAAAGATAAGATATTCCTTCCGCGAAAATCTGTATCTTTCATACAAGTAACAAGAAAAGGCAAGGGGATTTTGTCCGGCTAAAAACTCATTTTCTACGATGTGCTCGTCTAACAATTTGCGCTGAGATGTCCACAGGATTTGAAAGAAAATGTAAAGCCATTGCAACAAACACTGGGAATTAGTTACGTCACCTATATGTTTCTTTGCTCACAGCTGATTGGTCAAACTTCAGTCTGAGATCTCGAATCCAGAACTTAACCTGCCCCGGAGCAGGTTAGCCGTGCAGTGTAAGGTACCATGGCAACGAACACCGATTAAAGCCGAGCTACTTTCATAGTACCTAAAACCCAGGGTTGGCGGAAACTAAGCTGAAACATAGCTGGCTAGCCACCTAAACCGGCTTCATGGTATAGGCCCCAGGTATACTGTATATAGACAAAGTTAACAAGGGAAAATGAGAAACATCTGAAACTAATCAGGGATAATGAGTCCAGGCAAAAGATTCTGGGAAATATAGTTCATGGTGGAATGACAATGTCCTGGGGAGGAGTGCCCTCTGGTTGATTTCCTGGGCTGTTGATCGATACATAGATCAAAGGAGCGGCTTCCAGATGCAATCGCACTAAAAGCGGACCAAACAAGCAAGGTGGTCTCGGTACGCTTTCAAACGAACTCTGGAGCGGTTCGTTTGTGGTGAGAACATGATCTGACCTCAAACAGACCCAACTGCCAAAGAACTGTGTATTTTTGGACTAAACCAGCTGCCGTAGTCAGCTGCGCTGTGCATTATGGGATGAAGACTAATGTTTGTTGACAGTTTGCCCGAACAAACTTGGAGTTGTGAGGAGGTGCGGAGCCTCATAGAACCTCATAGGTCCCAACTTTCAAAAACTCGAAGAACAGCAAAATCTTCGCTTTGTGTAGCAAACAGCTCAGGGAAAGGGGGTTACATAGATCTGTGGAATTTTCCCGCATGTTAATTCTGACCAATCGAAATGCAGTTATGGAAATACGTTCAAGACACATCTGGCCAACGAGTGATGTGGATGTTGTCATGTGACTGCATTTTGGTTCGTTTCATCAACTCATCAACTGATTCGGACTAGAGCAATCAATGTGGTGTGAAAAGGAACTAAAACGCCTGAAAAACGCTACAAAGTATAATTTTTCGCCCTTGGTCCGGACCAAATGAACCGAACTACAGATGTGAAAGCACCCTTATTGTCTTCTTTTATCTTCAGTTTATTTCATCTAAGGATGGGGCTGGAAGTCAGTTGTAGTTCTTGTGTTTCTGCTTGTGTTTCTGTTCTCTTCTTTTCTTCAGTGATTCTGCTTGTTAACAGGCTTATTAAGGCTGAAATGACTCCATAATTAATATACACAGATTTTGTGGCTCGAATAAGGTCCAGTTCTGGTTTATTTCTTTGCTCTTGGCTGACATGTGGCATTGCTATGGCCTGCTTGTGGCCAAGATCTGGCAAACAGGAGTGGGCCACCCAAGGGCCGTCATTCCACACTGCATGTGGGCCAGATCATCTTTCCACGTGTGCCAGATGTGGGCCGGATCTGGGATGTCACAATGTTGCTATGTGGGAACATAAGGTAGGGCTTTCCTCAGCCGGTCTGCCAGAAGTTTTGCTATAATCTTATAGTCCACTGTAAGCATTGTGAGCAGCCTATAATTTGCAATATCTGATCTTTCACCTTTTTTATAAAGAAGGGTTATTACTCTGGTTGCCATTGAGCCTCTTATATTTTTATTTTCTAACACTTCCTAACCATCTCCACCAAATGAGGACCTAAAATATTGAAGAACCTAACATAAAATTCAACTGGTATGCCATCAACCCCTGGCACTTTACTTTTACTCATCCTCTTCAACACTCCCTCCACTTCTTCCATTGTTATAGGAGAACTTAACTCAACCTTCACTTCCTCAGGGACTATGTTAGACAAGAAATTAACAAACATATCACTTTTCTCCATTACTATCTTTCTTTCACTGAAAAATTGTTTGAAGTGCTGTTCTACATATTTATTTATCTCTTCTACTTTTGTCAAACTCCCCCCTTTCTTCTCCTTTAACTCAACAATTACTTGCTTCTCTTTACGATCCCTTAAAAAGAGCAGCATTACACCCCTCCCCATTCTCTCGTGTCTCCTGTCTCCTTTTAAACAAAAAACATTTAGCTTGGTCTTCATATATCCCCCTTATCTGTCTCTTCAGAGAATGAACCACATCCCAGTCAAAAGTACCCCCAACATTGTACTCACATGCCGCGTTCCAGGCAACCTGTAACCCGTGTTTTTCCAACCTTATACCTGTGAAAGTGCACTGGAACGGCAGTCAAACCCGTGACTTCCCACCCGTGAACTCGTACTAGATCGATGTACTCCCAGTTACGAGCTCTGACGTCACATAGCCTGCGAAACCATACAAAACAACAATGGCAGCCCCTACGGATGCAGTGTTTCTGCAGGCGGTACACGGTGAGAATACATTTTAGGCCGGGCAATATAACGTTAACTAGTTTTCAGTCCATTGAGTGCAAGGATAAATTAATACCAAATACATTTCCAAATATACAAATAAAGTAAAATAAAAGGTATAGCAGCTTATCTTGCCTTATGCGCCGTTTTTCCTCCGTTTCCCTCAAATAAACAAGGAGTAAGCACCTTTGGCGACAGAAATGATTACAAATGCGCATAAGCCCCGTAAGGTCCGCCATGCTGGTTTGTTTACATCTAGCTACCACAATTCCTTGCGCTCAGGTAGTTTGGCGTGACTGGCCTGGAATGCTACAAAGTCGTGAGTCGTGGTTTGAAGTCGTGATTTACGTGCTCAAAAACCTGCCTGGAACGCAGCAAAAATCTCTGAATAATTCCCACTTGTCTCCAAAACTTCCTCTGTTATGTGGGTGAGGAAGGATGAACCCAATAGCAGGCAGTAGTCAAGGCAACACGATTTATTAAACAAATAACTGGGAAAACAAAGCCCACGAGGGGGCAAAACAAGACAGGACTATGAGACTAACTAGACTGAGACAGATAACTATTGGGACACAAATAACCTTTACAGGCAAAAGCGCAACAGGACTAAAACTCTTGACAAGATACTCACAGACTCTGACAAAGGTTTCACAAGGATTAACACTCAGGTAACAATCACAAAGAACCGACAAAAGACAGCAGATACAAGAGGATTAAATAGGGAACACTAATGACGAGGACAGGTGAAACTGACTAGACAATAATCACAAGACGAGGATAACAAGGGGGCGGGGTAACGAGACGAGACAACGCAAGCACATGGCCAAAACAAATGGCCATGTGCTGCACATGAAACATGGGTCTGCCATGATCCTGCCACAAGACCAGTGAAATCAAAGACAAGATGGCAGAATCATGACATCCTCATTCTTCTTTTACAGTATCTAACAATCCACTCCTTTGAGCGGTCCTTAACCATTTCCCACCACACCATTATACAGGAACTTTAACCCCTCCAACCCCCTAAAAAAATTTGCATACTCAATCATAAAATTGATTTTCCTTCAATTCCCTTTCACAAGTTCACACTTATATACAATTAGAGGGGGTAAAGTTTAATGCGGATGTCAGGGGGTGACCTGAAACAAGCAGGACTAAAATTTCGCGGCAAATGCTTCCCCATCGGAACGGCCCCGGTGTAACACCAGGCTGGTTCCGGCCGCTTGTGAGTCATCGGAAGAGCGGCCATTGATGAGGAAATACACAACAGGTGTGCACGCGAGCCCCGCAATCAATGATTGGGACACGTATGAGGAATCCGGCTGATAAGAAGGGATTGCTGAGACTGAAGGGTGGTCAATTCAGCTGGAGAGACAGGACGATATGGTCGGAGTTGTTGTTCACGGGCTGGCGATTGGACTTTGTATTCATCGCATCCAAGGAGAATCATTGAGGAGTGTTGTTCCAACTGGAGGGAGAGGAATTGGGTGAACTGGAAAACATCGTTGCACTTGAGAAAGATAAGTACTCATTGACGTTATTCAGCTTTCAGTACTGCTGTTATATGGATATGAGGAATGGAAGATGTGTTAATGGAGAAAGAAATACTGCGTAAAATCCAGTCTTGAGGATAACTGGCTCATGATCTTTTGCTCTCTTCTCCCAATATTTATGTGTGTGCATCACCTCTATCACAGATCGCTGTCCCAGTGTGTTTGGACAAAGTGCTGAAAATTAAACCGTAATCGTGTGTCTCCCGGGTCTCCAGTTCACCCCTCTGACACCCAGACCCTGTTCAGGATTGTGGCAGAGGAGTCAGATTAGAGTGCGAGCGATGGCCTTATTTCACCCAGTGTGCGGAGTGCAGTGTTGAAGTTGATGTGTATCACGGAAATTTGTTGAAGTGGAAAATTATTGAGTGTGGAACATAACCTTGCTGTTGCTCACAATTCTGACCCTCACGGTGCTGTCCAGTCAAAGGGGAATGGAGAAGACCAGCCCAGCTTGAGGGTGTGTCCGCTGAGGATCAATGTAATACCCATCCTTCACTGACCGGAGCGGGTCCATTCAATTGTAAGTCTCTGTCCCGTGTTATCTTGAAGTTCGTCTGAAGAGGAACCATACCGGCCTACTCACCTCGTCTGGCTCGAGTGTGTCCATCCAGCTGTACGCCCCTATCTTGTTATTGAAGTTCGTCTTGAAGAGGAACCATACCGGCCTACTCACCTCGTCTGACCTGAGTGTGTCCATCCGGCTATACACCCCTATCTTGTCATTGAAGTTCCTCTTGAAGAAGAACCATACCGGCCTACTCACCTCGTCTGGCTTGAGTGTGTCCGTCCAGCTGTACGCCCCTGTTTTGTCACTTGAAGTTTGTCTGAAGAGGAACCATACCGGCCTGCTCACCTCATCTGGCTTGAGTGTACCCACCCAGCTGCAAGTTCTGTCTCTGGTCACTTGAGAGTTATTCTGAAAGGGAACTATACCGACCTACTTACCTGACGTGGCTGAAGGGTGTCCATCCAGCCGTAAGCCCCAGCTCCCTATCACCTGGAATTATTCCAACGAGGGATCTCACCTGTCTCCGTCCCTTGCTACTCGAAGTTGACCCGAGGAGTGACCGTACTGACCCACCTACCTCGTCTAGTCGAAGTGTGTCCCTCCAGTCGTAAGCCCAGTCTACCATTACTTGGAATTACTCCAACGAGGGGCCGTCCCTTCCCCTTTATCTTGTTGGGCCGAGAAGAGCCCTGGTGTGAGCTGGAGCTCGACTCGTGTCCCCCCCCCCCCCCTCCCCCCCCCTTGCCTTCGCTGCTGGTCAGGAGACCTGGAGGACCCAAGAGGATTTTAGCCAGGACTTTTTCCTTTTTAATAAATAAAAGATTATTTTGCACTTCCTTCGGTCTGTTGCCTCGTCTGTTGTCAGCTCCTTGATGTGGTACTGGGTCCTAGGGGTGGGCGCGGTCTCAGTCAACCACCCCGACCTGTGACACGTATTTGGCGTACTGTCTGTCTTACACTTTCTAAGTGATCTTGTGAATCACTGACAACTCTTAAATTTAGTTTGTAAATATTACTATACTTGATTTAGAAATGATTAATTGATCATTAACAAAGTATGAAAATACAATTATTAAACACATTATAGATATGCTTATAAATCAAGAAAAAAACATTTATAGCTGTATTTATAAACTGCTTATTAATGTCTATTATTCCTTTATAAATGATGAATTAACTGTTTACTCATGCTTAACTAATGATAGCGTGCAGTTATTATAAAGTGTTACCCAAAATCCCCACTCCTGAAGAATAAACCCCTCCCACACTCCATAGTGCTCCTCCCCTCCCCCACTCTTCTGTGAATTCCCTTGTATGTTCTATACCCTTTAAATGAACTTCCTGCAGAAAAAACACATTACATCTATATTTTTTCAAAAAATAAAATACAGCTTCGTTTCACTGAGTCTCTTATACGGCAGTGGTTCATGTAGGTTGTCTACAAACTGGAAGGTTGGTGGTTCAATCCCCGGTTCCACCTGGCCAAGTGTCGAGGTGTCCATAAGCAAGACACCTAACCCCAGCTGCTCCCGACGAGCTGGATGGCGCCTTGTACACCGCCGTGATTGTATGAATGGGTGAATGTGAGGCAAAATGTAAAGCGCTTTGGTGGCCATTGGGTCTGTGAAAGCGCTATATAAATGCAGTCCATTTACCATTTTTACCTCTTACATTTATACACCCCACAGTCAATTCATCATTGAAAACCACTTATTTAGCATTAATGTCCGCTTCATTTCTTGTCCCTCCAGGCTTGTGGTCTGAAACTAGACCTGAATCTTTGAGGGATGGTAGTAAACCCCTCACGAAGTATCTTGGAACAGTACCAATCCCTTACACAGAGAACGAAAAATTTCCGCTCCAGGCCGTCACGTGTCCAGAACATAGCTGAGCTGAAAATAACTATTATTAGTACAAGAGCAAAATACATGGCAATCTTTGTTAAAAGCTTCTAAGGTTATTCAGTCAAGATAATTTTTTTCTTTGTGTTCTAACATCAAGGACACAAACAGCAGATTGTTTTTAGGCTGCTGTCGGATCTAATATACTGATGCACCTCTCATTTCTTGTTTATGTTTAAATAAGACTCACTTAGACTCACTCAAAATCACAGACTGTCTTTGCTAGATAACGTATCGGTTACCTAACGTAACCTCGGTTCTCTCTAGAAGAGGAAACGAGTATTGCGTAAGTTAGCTTACGCTACGGGAAAGATTAATCTTTTCGAGATATTGAATCCAAAAAATTATCCTTAATTTTGTATTCATTGTCAACGCAGTGCAGCAGCTAGCAGACCTAGAGCAGGCTGACTAGCGTGCTCATAGACTGCCCTGCGGGAACTGCAGCAGCCTACCACTGAGCCCGACGTGACGTCACGTCCAATGAAGGGAGCTCACGCCTTCACAGCATCATAGCCCGCCAGTATGGGCGTGGCTTAGCGTATATAAGCAGGGCTCGGAGGCTGTTTCTCTGGTTTTCATCGACTGAAGCGAAAGTCGTTCGTGGCGCGGGCACGGCAGGTTACGCAATACTCGTTCCCTCTTCTAGAGAGAACCGAGGTTACGTTAGGTAACCGATATGTTCTCTTACGAGAGGTTCTCTCGTATTGCGTAAGTTAGCTTACGCTACGGGAACCCTTTGTCAACGCCGTGCGCGCCAAGCATCCACTCATGAGTCCCAGGGTTTCCCGGGGAGCCCAGATAAGTGGGAAAATAAGGCGGCCAGCAACGCGGGCCAGCACTTGTACATAAGCACTCATAGGGAATACAGAGCGGCGCCGCCGGTCTGCATAAGCATATAGCACATACCCACAGTGCAGCTCAACCAGAAGAGCTAGGACACGTGAGAGTAGCCTGCGCACGATCATATCTGGACAGAACGTACATCTCACTTAAATTGACAGAAGTTTTGCCTGCAGAGCGGGAACTTCTAGGTTATAAAACCTGACAAAGGTGGACGGGGAGGCCCAGCCTGCCGCCACACATATGTCGTTAATAGAAATTCCGCTGGACCATGCCCACGATGAGGCCATGTCTCTAGTGGAATGAGCCCTGATGCCCAGGGGGCATTGCAGACCTTCTGACGCGTAAGCGGCTGCTATAGCGTCCACAATCCAACTGGACAGGCTTTGTTTTGAGGCGGCGAGACCCTTGGTGCGCCCACCAAACGAAACGAAAAGCTGCTCCGAGCGCCTGAAAGGGGCGGAGCGCGCAGTGTAAACCCTCAGCGCCCTAACTGGGCAGAGGAGATTAACATTGCTCTCGCTATCGGATGATGGCAGATCCGATAGAGAAATGACCTGCGCTCTGAAAGGAGTGCCAATCACTTTAGGAACATAGCTGTGTCTAGGTTTGAGGATGACTTTCGAGTCATTTGGCCCGAACTCAAGACACGCAGCGCTGACGGACAGCGCGTGTACAACCCGAATTCCGGAAAAGTTGGGACGTTTTTTAAATTTGAATAAAATGAAAACTATAAGACTTTCAAATCACATGAGCCAATATTTTATTCACAATAGAACATAGATAACATAACAAATGTTTAAACTGAGAAATGTTACACTTTTATCCACTAAATGAGCTCATTTCAAATTTGATGCCTGCTACAGGTCTCAAAATAGTTGGGACGGGGGCAAGTTTACCATGGTGTAACATCTCCTCTTCTTTTCAAAACAGTTTGAAGACGTCTGGGCATCGAGTTTATGAGTGTCTGGAGTTTTGGTGTTGAAATTTGGTCCCATTCTTGCCTTATATAGGTTTCCAGCTGCTGAAGTGTTCGTGGTCGTCTTTGACGCATTTGTCGTTTAATGATGCGCCAAGTGTTCTCTATAGGTGAAAGATCTGGACTGCAGGCAGGCCAATTCAACACCCGGACTCTTCTACGATGTAGCCATGCAGTTGTAATAGCTGCAGTATGTGGTTTTGCATTGTCCTGCTGAAATACACAAGGCCTTCCCTGAAATAGACGTCGTCTGGAGGGGAGCATATGTTGCTCTAAAACCTTTATATAGCTTTCAGCATTCATAGTACCTTCCAAAACATGCAAGCTGCCCATACCGTATGCACTTATGCACCCCCATACCATCAGAGATGCTGGCTTTTGAACTGAACGCTGATAACACGATGGAATGTCTCCCTCTTCTTTTGCCCGGAGGACACGGCGTCCGTGATTTCCAACAAGAATGTCAAATTTGGACTCGTCGGACCATAGAATACTTTTCCACTTTGAAATAGTCCATTTTAAATGAGCCTTGGCCAACAGGACACGACGGCGCTTCTTGACCATGTTCACATATGGCTTCCTTTTTGCATGATAGAGCTTTAGTTGGCATCTGCAGATGGCACGGCGGATTGTGTTTACCGACAGTGGTTTCTGGAAGTATTCCTGGGCCCATTAAGTAATGTCATTCACACAATCATACCGATGAGTGATGCAGTGTCGTCTGAGGGCCCGAAGACCACGGGCATCCAATAAAGGTCTTCGGCCTTGTCCCTTACGCACAGAGATTTCTCCAGTTTCTCTGAATCTTTTGATGATGTTGTGCACTGTAGATGATGAGATTTGCAAAGCCTTTGCAATTTGACGTTGAGGAACATTGTTTTTAAAGTGTTCCACAATCTTTTTACGCACTCTCTCACAGATTGGAGAGCCTCTGCCCATCTTTACTTCTGAGAGACTCTACCTCTCTAAGACATCCCTTTTATAGCTAATCATGTTACAGACCAGATATCAATTAACTTAATTAGTTGCTAGATGTTGTCCCACCTGAATTCTTTCTAAATTTCTTGCTTTTTCAACCATTTGTTGCCCCCGTCCCAATTATTTTGAGACCTGTAGCAGGCATCAAATTTGAAATGAGCTCATTTAGTGGATAAAAGTGTAAAATTTCTCCGTTTAAACATTTGTTATGTTATCTATGTTCTATTGTGAAGAAAATATTGGCTCATGTGATTTGAAAGTCTTATAGTTTTCATTTTATTCAAATTTAAAAAATGTCCCAACTTTTCCGGAATTCGGGTTGTAAGTCCCCCACACGTTTAACTGATGACAGAATTGTCAGAAAAATGGTTTTGAGTGACAGGTACTTTAACTCCACGGAATCTAGTGGTTCAAAGGGAAAAGCTTTCAGGGCCTCGAGGACCAACGAAAGATCCCACATAGGAACCGACGGGGGGCGTGGAGGGTTCATCTTTCTGGCTCCTCTAAGGAAGCAGATGACAAGCTCGTTTTTCCCTAGTGACCGGCAGCGCGTCGACTCTGCGAACGCTGCAACGGCCGCCACGTAGACTTTAAGCGTGGATGGGGACCTTCCCTTATCCAACAGCTCTTGTAGGAAACTGAGCAGCCGCGAGACACCACATGTCCGTGGGTCCAGATTTTTGTCGGTGCACCATTTGGAGAACACAGACCATTTAGACGCATAAAGCTTTCTGGTAGAGGGAGCTCTAGACTGCGTAATTGTGTTCATCACTCCTTCTGGCAGGGCAACGGGTACCCGTTGATCAACCATGCATGCAGAGACCAGCGCTCTGGATGGGGATGCCAGATCGAGCCACGAGCTTGAGAGAGGAGATCTGTTCTCACCGGAATCGGCCACGGGGCTGTTTGTGACAGCCGCGTCAGCTCCGGGAACCAAGTCTGATTCTCCCAACGCGGGGCTATAAGGAGCACCGAGTGGCGCGTTTCCCTGATCCTCTTGATTACCTGTGGTAACAGAGAGACCGGAGGGAAAGCATACAGCGGGCGGCTGGGCCAGATTTGACATGTTGTCTGAACGGACTAGAACATGGTGGTCCTGTATGAACGGGAGGAAGCGCTTCAGCGCGTTCTCGACCGCTATCATTTCCAGACAGTTTATGTGAAGGAGCTTCTCCTGGTCTGACCACTGGCCAAAGGCCGGTCTGCCCTCGAAGAGAGCGCCCCAACCTGAGTTGGACGCATCTGTCGAGATGACCTTTCGATATGAGACAGCTCCCATCATCACTCCCCGCTGATACCAGTCGGCCGCTAACCAGGGCTGCAGAGCCGTAATGCAGGTCTGAGTCACTCTGATTCGTTCGCAGCCAGAGGCCCAAGCTCGGCGAGACGCTCGAGCGTTCAGCCAGCATTGAAGTGGGTGCATGCGCAGTAAGCCCAGCTGAAGCACTGCTGCAGCTGAGGCCATACAGCCCAGCATCCTCTGGAATGTCTTCAGAGGGATGCTGCTGCCCTTCTGGAAAGACGCGGCTAGATGTCGAACACCGCGCGCGCGCTGTGTCGATAAACGAGCCGTCATGGGCACAGAGTCCAGTTCTATTCCTAGAAAGGAAATTGACTGACTGGGCAGTAATGACCTCTTGGTCCAGTTGACCGTGAGACCCATGCTTTCCAGGTGACTGAGGAGCACAGTTCTGTGAGATAGCAGTTCTATCTCTGACTGTGCCAAAATCAGCCAGTCGTCCAGATAGTTCATGATTCGCAAACCCTGATTTCTCAAGGGGGCGACAGCCGCGTCCATGCGCTTCGTAAATGTACGGGGTGCTAGAGACAGGCCGAACGGCAGGACAGTGTATTGATATACCTGACCGTCGAAGGTGAATCTCAAGAATGGCCTGTGACGGGGTATTATCTGAATCTGGAAATAGGCATCTTTCAGATCGAGAGAAATAAACCAGTCCCTCGGGCGAACGTGCGCGAGGATTTTCCTGGTCGTAAGCATTTTGAACGGTCTTTTCATAAGCACTTTGTTCAAACGTCTCAGATCTAAGATGGGTCTGAGGGCTCCGTCCTTCTTGGTTACGAGAAAATAACGGCTGTAAAAGCCAGACTCGCTCAGAGAAGGCAGTACCAATTCTATGGCCCCTTTGCACAGCAGCTTCGCTATTTCTGCGCGGAGTAAATGTGCTACTTCCGCATTCACAGTTATCGTGGTCCGCGCTTGAAATCACGGAGGACGGCGAGTGAACTGTAGTAAATAGCCTTGCCTTATTGTGCTAAGCACCCATTCTGAAACCCCTGGGATGGCTTCCCATGCTTTTATATGTGTAGCTAGGGGGCGAATGGTCTCCGGGTTCTGATCGCCGCGCTCTGCAGGCTCGAGAAACTGAACCGGAGGAGTGGGCGCGGCGCGCGCGCCCTCGGTGCTTGAAAGCGGCAGCTCGCTGACAGCCGTGACAGGCTGATACATATGTGGCATCCCGATTGCCGTGAATGGGGAGCGCACTTTTACCACTTTGTGATGCGCGAGCAGAGCCTTGGGTAAAGTGTCTATTAGTAAGCGTGAGCGCTTTCGCGCGGGCACGAGACTTACATATAAATTTGACGCCCCGATCGCTTTGGATGGGGAGCGTTTTATGATCGCCCTGCGTTTTGTGACAACTCTTAAATGGACGGGCGGTGCTCGGGGAGAGGCATATGTTAGTAAGCGTGAGCGCTCGTGGGCGGGCACGTGACTTCCGTTCATAACCTGACTGATATGAGTCTTTAGAGCCCGTGTAACAGAGCGGGCAGAGAGTGGGCACAGACCTGTGGACACATTTCTTACATTCAACACTCGAGCAGCTCTTACCTGCTTTATGAGAGTGGGCTCTGTGAATGACATGGGAAGTGTTGTGCTTGTGTGTAGGGGTGAACACTGGGGTGTGGGCACTTTCTCTACACTTAAAACACCATCGGCGTGAGCCGGATAACCAGATATTATACTCTTTTTTAGATTTCTCTGGGTCGCCGTGAAAACGGCGTTTGTGTGCAGGCGGGAGGGTTGTGTTACCGGCTCGTTGGCTGCTAAATGAACCACTGCAGTAGCCTGTTTGAAGGGGATTGACAGGGAAATGAGCTTTGACAGCGGTCCGGCCGCAGCGGGACTCGACCGTCTCTTTCTTCCTTCTACTGTCGCTAGGAGGGCTTCGCGTGCTCGGGCTTCAGCGCAATCTTTTGCCGAGGCCCTCTGGGGGGCGGCGGTCTGTGACTGCTGTCCGAGTGCGACCTAGGGCGGCCGCCCTGACGTCGCTGCGAAGGCTGGCTAGGCTGTGTTGGACGCTGAGTGGTGGCTCGTGCAGGCGGCTGGTCACGTGAGCGGCCTGTAGAGGAACTCGAGCGTCAAGGCAGGAAAAGGTTCATGGCCTGCGTGGTCTTTTGAACCTCGGAGAAGCGGTCGACGATCCCGCTCACCGCTGGGCCGAAGAGACCAGTAGGGGAAAGAGGCACGTTGAGGAAGGTGGCGCGCTCAGATTCCCTCATGTCAGCAAGCGTCAACCAGAGGTGCCTCTCTGTGACGGTTAACGCGGCCATAGACCTTCCGATGGCTTGAGCTGCGGTCTTGGTAGCGCGGAGTGAGAGATCCGTCGCGCTTCTCAAGTCAGTGATGGCAGCTGGATCCCGGTCCTTCTCGTCCCATTCACGGAGGAGGTCGGCCTGTAGAATCTGAAGCACAGCCATCGAATGCAGGGCGGAAGCGGCCTGTCCGGCGGCGGTGTATGCGCGGCCGACAAGGGCGGATGTGGCTCTGCAGGCTTTTGACGGGAGGGCAGACCTTGAGCGCCATCTCGCGGAGGGTGGACAAAGGTGCGCTGCGACCGCCTCCTTCAGAGGGGGAATGGCAGTGTATCCCCTCTCGGCGGCGCCATCCACTTGGGAGAGCGATGCGGAGAAGTGGGATTGAAGCCTCGTGGAGAAAGGTGCATTCCACGACTTAGCCAGTTCTGTGTGGAGTTCAGGCAGAAACGGGGCGACTTGACTCTGAAAAAAGCCTGTTCGGCCTGTTCGGTGCGGGCTCCTTCGACGGCGACCACTCGAGCCCGAGTTGTTCAACAGCCTGAGACAGGAGGCGCATCAGCTCAGCGTCCACTCCAGCACGGGTCCGGCCGGATTCCTGGATCGAGGAGGAGGAGGAGCGATGAGAACCCGACCACTCCTCGCTGTCCGATGCCAGGATAGAACAGCAGTCCCTTGTGGCGTTTCCTTCCGCCTCGTCATCAGAAACGACGGCAGTGCGGCTCTTGGGCGACAGCTGCGCGTCTGTGAGGGGAGGCAGAGAAGGTGAGAGCGAGGCTCGAGGGAGGGAGTCCGGCGAGCGCGTCGCGGTGGCCACAGGCTCCGGCGGCCTTTGAGAACGGCGCTTCTTTTTGTGCGGTCCTGCAAAGGGCGGAGTGTGAGGGTTGAACACTTCGAGTCGAGCCCACAGGGTCGACATCGGAAGCGCTTCGCAGAGCTTGCAACCACCTGACGAGAGGGCGAGAGCTGCGTGTTCCTGGCCAAGGCAGAGAGCGCAGATAACGTGGCGGTCTCCATCACTGAGCGGGGCTCTGCACGAGCCGCAGGAAGTGCGAGGCACCTTGAAAAAGACGCTCGCTGCTCTTTTAGAGTGAGTTTTTGCAAGAAAAAAGGATACGTCGCTGGATAACGTAGTTCGCACGGATGGCTGAAGGTGGCGAAGACGGCCGGCTTCTTCAGGCGCTGTCCTAAGCTGGCTTGTCGCTTTCCTCGACGGCGGCGGTGGCTTCTCTCTAGATCCAGCGATGCGACGAGCTTCGCTGAAGAGATGAAAATCAGAGAAACAGCCTCCGAGCCCTGCATACGCTAAGCCACGCCCATACTGGCGGGCTATGACGCTGTGAAGGCGCGAGCGCCCTTCATTGGACGTGGCGTCATGTCGGGCTCAGTGGTAGGCTGCTGCAGTTCCCGCAGGGCAGCCTATGAGCACGCTAGACAGCCTGCTCTAGGTCTGCTAGCTGCTGCACTGCGTTGACAATAAATACAAAATTAAAGGGATAGTTCACTTTGAAATTAATTTTTGGTATGTGTGACTGGGCGCATAGCTATCGTCACGGCAGCGATATGCTGCCTATTCTAGTACACAAAGACTGAGTGCAAATGTGACCTGTATGTGTTTGTCTAGCACATTAATGTCTTCTGTTAATCTTTATACTGTTATAAATCAGCGGTTAACCTAGCCTTTCACCGCAAAACTTCATAGTTATCCCGTAGCTTTTGTGTGCATACTTTTAACAGCTAATACTACAGTGATTTATATGCTATAGCTACTTCTATCAATACATATCTTGCTGTTTGAAAGAAAATCATGCCATTTACGTTACAGTCATAATCAGTTACAATAATCACGCAACACATGTTTTCAGTATGTATCCGTTTATTTAGTTTAAGAGAAACATAGCTTTGACATACCATCTTTGTCGTACTGGCATCTCCGGTTTGTTTGTGTAAAGGAAAATTTGCCGCAATTGTGGGGTTTAAATGACGCTATGACTTCCGGGTCAATAGGAAATGACCCGGAGTTTGAGTTATTCATTTGTAGCTGTTAAGTATGACATGTTGCTTGCCAATTGTTAGCTGAAACTGTAGAAATAATATTCTGTAATTTTCTAGTTTTATAGAGGTAGTATTTCAGCTGTTTTTAAGCATTTATGTCTTTGTCATCTGAGCCACCCCTGCACCATAATCATGTGTTGGTATGTTCCAATTCCAGGGGTGACATCAGGCCTATAAAGTCTAGTATTGTCATTCTGTCAGTGGGAAGCATGGGTGAGAGGACATAAGTCTGTCTTTGCTCTAATTATAGTGACTTGTGTTAAAGTCAATTTTCAAACAGCTGTAAAAGTTTGATTGTTGATTTTTTTTTGACTCTTGTCAATTTACTTTATTTACTAAACAGTGTTTTTTTTTTTTTTTTTTTTTTTTATTGCCTTTCATTGGCCTTAACTGGGACAAATAAAAAGATCCCATCTGAACAAACTCATCCAACCTCTCCTGAGTGCTTACATCTGCTCACGACGATTCAGTCACGTCTACCCTTAACAGTATGTTTTAGCTTACCTCAAGGGCATCCAAGATGTAGGTGTCCTTGTTTCAGCAGTAGTTTCAATTTTGATATTTTTAGGTCAAACCGTTCTTGTCTGTCAGTCATATAATGCAGGTCTATGGTCACCACCTCAAAGAACATGCACAGAGAAGTCCAAATTAAACATGATTTAATGACTCGTAAATGTAAGTACACATTGATGGCCTAAGACACGAAACGAGCGTTTTGTGTGAGAAAACGAGTATTTATATCGTTTTTACCTCTTGTAACCACAGCCACGCCCAAGTGATCTGAGGGCGCGGGCCGTCTGCGCAAGCGCCGGAAGAGATCTCTCGCGCGTGTACGAATAAAATTCAACGTTGTCTGTTGATATATCGAAATCGTCTTCCACTGCGATTTCCTGTATATCTAAATATGTTTAGATCTTCACAGTGAAAGGTAACACTTCCGAAATCTCTGTGTAAACAATGAGTGACGTACGCGCGCGAGAGATCACTTCCGGAGCGCTTGCGCAGACCGAAGCGCCCGCGCCCTCAGATCACTTGGACGTGGCTGTGGTTACAAGAGGTAAAAACGATATAAATACTCGTTTTCTCACACAAAACGCCCGTTTCGTGTCTTAGGCCATCAATGTGTATTTACATTTACAAGTCATTAAATCATGTTTAATTTGGACTTCTCTGTGCATGCTCTTGGAGGTGGTGACCAGCATTATATAACTGACAGACAAGAACAGTTTGACCTAAAAATATCAAAATTGAAACTACTGCGGAAACAAAGACACCTACATCTTGGATGCCCTTGAGGTAAGCTAAAACATACCAAAAATTAATTTCAAAGTGAACTATACCTTTAAGGATAATTTTTTGGCTTCAATATCTCGAAAAGATTAATCTTTCCCGTAGCGTAAGCTAACTTAACAATATGAGAGAACCTCTCGTAAGAGAACTAACTGAGATGGGTATTGTGATAACATTGAGTGTTTATGTCCTTTCAACAGCAAGATGTGAAAAATAACTCAATTTGGAGTTCAAGTGCTCTCTGATGTGTATACAGAAAAGTGAGTTCTTTTTTTGTATATTCTTGCATTTGGATGGCTTAAAATGACTTTAATGTTTATGTAACCCTTGGTTAAGTATAAAAATACCAGACTACGCCACCTAGGTTCCGTCTCTACCCAGGAAAGTATAAAGTAATAAAAATAACCCAAAAAGAAAGTTAAACCAAAAAGAATTACAACAAAAGAAGGACCCTGCTGGTTCGGTTTGCACTGAAGACAGAGACGTGACTTTCCAAAAATATACCAAATTTATCACAGGAAATAAAATAATTCACTTAAAAACATCAAGATAGATCTCAAATACAGCTTACCAATTAATACCGACAGGAACAAGAGAACACAATTTGACCACTTTAACAGAAGGGAAAAACACAGCAAATCAGTGAGTAAACACAACGTAAAACGTGTCACACCAAATAAAGAAAATATCAAAAGAAAACAAATACACTCCCCCTTCTGTTAAGCCTCAATAATCACAGTTCTAGCCACCAGCGGATAGAACTGGCAAATGGATTTAATACAAAAAAACAGAAAAGAAAATAATTACAACACTCAGTCACAGTAACATCATATTTCACTTCTCAATTAAGACTAATGTTAATATTGTTTGCGCTGCTTTACATGGACCAGGCTACCAGCATATCAGTGTACTATAACTTAATAGCCCATCGAACATAAATTAGGCTCCGTCAGTCTTTCAACACATTTCTTACGAGCAGCTCGTTGAAGAGCTCGATCGTTAGCGGTTTAAAACCGCAACATCCGCAGCCGTCAGAACTAAGACCATGAAACAGTGACAAAATAAATATAATAATAAAAAAACATACAAAACAAAACAGCAGCTAGCGCTCTTGGGCCGCACCTGCAATAAAAACACTAATAGTGAATACATTGATTAATTTCCCCCCTCACAAAATAAGACACTTCTTACCTCGTAGGGGATTTTAAGCTATAGTGACCTTTATGTCCCCTGCACTCGTCACTTCACGCACACACATTCCTGATGGCAAACATAGGCTATATTTAGACCATGATCTGCGATTGAGATGGGGACATACGGAAAACAACTCACCTGAGAGTCAAAGCAACTAGAAATGGGTAGCCGGTTACTTCACACCGCACAGAGAAGAATAACAATTAACCAACCTTAGACAGGGTTTTTATCACGCCACTAGACACAGACACACCCTCCTGATTGCACCACGCAGGTGTACTCAATATCAACTGCGGCTCAACACCGGTGGCCGTGTCTAGTCATTTGCAATGTGTAGCCCAATTCTAAGGAGCAAAACTGAACGTTAGATTATCAACCTGTCACAATCACACTAGAAAGACTTAAAAATGTGTAGATGATAAACTTTCACTATATCATGGTTACACTGCAGAATTACAGAGTGGGTGACATGCACACTGTGGGGTGTGGCCTGTACAGATCATAGATCAAATATCTGTTACACCCATAACTAACTGTCAGATAATAGTGGAGACATGCCAAACAAATCACATTTTAATAATTAGCTTACCAATTTGTCCTGTATTGGATTCAATTCTTTTTCCCAGGGCTTCAGTTTCTTTTTCCCAGAAACTGCAGTTCTGAGAAGCCAAGACGATGGACTGGGCGCAGCGAGGGACGATGGATTGGGCGCAGCGAGGGACGATGGCTTGGACGCAGCGAGGGACGATGGCTTGGGCGCAGCGAGGGACGATGGCTTGGACGCAGCGAGGGACGATGGCTTGGGCGCAGCGAGGGACGATGGCTTGGGCGAAGCGAGGGACGATGGCTTGGGCGAAGCGAGGGACGATGGCTTGGGCGAAGCGAGGGACGATGGCTTGGGCGCAGCGAGGGACGATGGAGGCGCAGCAAAGGGACGATGGCTTGGGCGAAGCGAGGGACGATGGCTTGGGCGCAGCGAGGGACGATGGCTTGGGCGCAGCGAGGGACGATGGACTGGGCGCAGCGAGGGACGATGGACTGGGCGAAGCGAGGGACGATGGCTTGGGCGAAGCGAGGGACGATGGCTTGGGCGCAGCGAGGGACGATGGAGGCGCAGCAAAGGGACGATGGATTGGGCGAAGCGAGGGACGATGGCTTGGGCGCAGCGAGGGACGATGGCTTGGGCGCAGCGAGGGACGATGGACTGGGCGCAGCGAGGGACGATGGCTTGGGCGAAGCGAGGGACGATGGCTTGGGCGAAGCGAGGGACGATGGCTTGGGCGCAGCGAGGGACGATGGAGGCGCAGCAAAGGGACGATGGATTGGGCGCAGCGAGGGACGATGGACTGGGCGCAGCGAGGGACGATGGATTGGGCGCAGCGAGGGACGATGGCTTGGGCGCAGCGAGGGACGATGGCTTGGGCGCAGCGAGGGACGATGGACTGGGCGCAGCGAGGGACGATGGACTGGGCGCAGCGAGGGACGATGGCTTGGGCGCAGCGAGGGACGATGGCTTGGGCGCAGCGAGGGACGATGGCTTGGGCGAAGCGAGGGACGATGGCTTGGGCGCAGCGAGGGACGATGGCTTGGGCGCAGCGAGGGACGATGGCTTGGGCGAAGCGAGGGACGATGGCTTGGGCGCAGCGAGGGACGATGGCTTGGGCGCAGCGAGGGACGATGGACTGGGCGCAGCGAGGGACGATGGCTTGGGCTCAGCGAGGGACGATGGCTTGGGCGCAGCGAGGGACGATGGCTTGGGCGCAGCGAGGGACGATGGAGGTAATTGTGTATGCCGTCTTTCCACTCTTGGTACCGGAAGTAGGTTCCACATCGATGACAAGACTTACAGTAGGTGGAAACATCTGGAAATTTAAAGATTCAACAAAAATCACAGTACAGTTTCCAACAATCATTCAATGATTTTTAAAAGTATAGACCAAATCTCCCATAGTAGATTTTAATTTCAAAAATAATAATAATGAATCTGCATCACTGACCTACCATGAACAGTGCGTGAGCTGGTGAGGATTTTTGCCTTTTGTGTAATAAGGATTGGGTCACTCAGGGGTACATTGCCAGGGCAGTGCTGGCACATCATCTCTTCAGGAATTAGATGTCTTGGGTATTGCTTTTCCACTGATGGAACCCGCAAATGTTCAGGAAGTACAACAGGTAACTTTTTGTTCTTCAGAATATACTGGACCATGGCTTTGAACTTTTGGTCATCTTTTGGTGGATACGGTATGTCACCCAGATCAGCCTCATCATGTCTGTTTTCATCCCCTGCTGATGTTAGGACTTACACTTCCTCAGTGCTCCGCACTTTTCTGAACAGTTCACGGTGTATCTAAAATAATTTTGCTATATATTTGTGTATGCATGATCTCTCTGTCCTATGACAAGGACAGTGCCATGAATTTTTTTTGGTGTCATACGATTTAGATCGATCCTGAGTCTTTCGATTGCTTTCAGTCTGATGATGCGTCCACCCCGACTCCCGCGTTTCCTCCTGCATTTTCTCCGTGAGGTGATAAGAGGCCACTGGCGAATACATTCCAGTGTATGCGTAGTGGTGCTTCTGTGTGTTTGATTAAAAGCGTGCGCTACATCCTGCTTGTGAATGTCCATAAAAGAGGTACGAATGTTCAGGAGTGACTGTCGGTCATAGACCAGATGTGTGCCGCAATTTGAATCCCAGATAGACATCCATACATATATCCATAAAAACATATACGAGAGAGAACGACGGCCAGCCGAACACACAGGCGCCATCTTGTCGTGTCTGTAGTGTGTCTGTAGCTCCTCTGTGCTTTACCAGCCAAGATTTCACATACGCCATTGGCTTTGACAATGGAGGACCATTCAGGTTAACAAACATCAACGCTGAGATGCTTTCGATCAGGAGTCTACATCTCAGTGGACACATGATGATATTCATTAAGCTGAATCCTCGCTCACATTCTGCACTGCTCACAGGGATCAGGCTGAGAATGTTTGTCAGTGGGGACAAGTCTTCAGGTATCACACTAGAGTCGTCTTTGTAATCCCTGAACCCCTCAAACACTTTCCTTTGGTCAAGCCTGAACCTTAGTGTGAGCTGTTTGATGCAAGCTTCCCCATACTGCTCATTTAAGGGAACAGGCCAGTTTTCTGGATTGAGAACTTTAAAGTGATCAAGCAAATCTGTATACTGACTGGTGTTCTCAGCTGATACGCCAGGGTGTCTGCTTGAACCAGTGCTGAACAACCTGTTCTCCAGGTTCCCAACGAGTGACTGAAAGAACACTGAGGAGTCTATCGGTCTTACCCTCGGACTGGTTGTTAAAGGGGTCATATAATGGTGCATGCACTTTTACAAGTTGATTGTACTGAAATGTGTGTTGGCAGTGTCTGTACACAACCATCATATAATGATAAAAATCCATCCAGTGGTTTTGTTTTAATCTCCTTATATGTTTTCCCCTGCCTCAAATCGAGCCGTTCGACCGTGTGACGTCACACGCTCGGAAGCCCCTCCCACGATTGTTGATTGACAGGAGCGTCTCAACACAGACCCGCCCTCGCGGGTGAGATCAGCTCCATGAGAGAGCTGTCAATCATAGTCTGCGCGGACCGGCGCGGTCATTGTTGATATGCTGGAGCACTGTCTATGAGCAGAATGGCGTCTAAGCGATTGTGGTGTTCTGTTCTTGGGTGTAATAACGAACACAGCAGTCATTTTAATGTTCCTAAATCCGAACCGCTGAAGACGCAGTGGCTGTGTTTGTTTTCGAAGGGAATATTCCCCACGAGCAACGTCAATGCGTTCATGTTTGCGCGAATCATTTCTCACCAGACTGCTTTATAGACGAGGGTCAGTATAAAGCTGGATTTGCTAAGCTGCTGCTCATGAAAAATGGATCGGTAGCTGCTACCAGATATTCGTGTTCCTGCTGAATCTCCAGAAGAACGGAAGTGAGTGTAACGTTTTATTAAACTTTATATTAATATATTAATCTTTGCAAATCGCTAGCTGCACGCTTCACAATGAATGCGTCTAAGGTTTACACTCAGGGTACATTACGGCATGTTTTCTATGTATGACGTTCTCAATATAATTCATAATCCCACGTTTATACTGAACAACGCGTTATGGTTATTGAGTTACAAATGGTGTACGCCAGAGCTCTGGTGTACGCATAGAACAGAGAGGCGGAGTGAGAAAAGCTCATGATCATTTAAAGTCATATGCACTGAAACGGCGTGCTGAAAACAGAGCTGTTTTTGACCAGGTAAAATAAGTGTTTTCTTACAATACTAATGAGAATTTTTAATTAAAGTATATTACAAACTTTTAATTTAGACCCTAAAGAATCATATTAGCTTGTACAAAAATGGCATTATATGACCCCTTTAAGGGGATGCCCTTAAACTCCTGTCTCTCTGCAGCTGTAAGAGTTTCTTGTCTTTTATCACCTGGAGCGGTCATCATGGATGAAATAATGCGAATGGTTCTTCTCATAAGTTTGTCTGCTTTTGTGAGTGTCATTCCTCTTCCTTGCAAGTTCAGGGAAAGGTGTGCAATTTCCTCTAACGTGTCATACATTAAGGCTAAATCACACAGGAATTATTGTGTCTCCATTTTGGCCATCAGACCCCTGTACATAGCCTTCTCATTTTCATCTCTTGTGCCATCCACAGAAGCAGCAGTAAAGTGCTGATGCAAAGCTTTGTACGAGTTCTATACAGCCTTAACTGTTCTGAAACCGCTAGCTGCCCATCGAACATCAAGGATCCTCCCAATTTTCTGCAAACTTATTTCAAGTTGTTGTGCATGCTGAGCCAGTTCACGTCAGTTCTTTGGTAACCTATGGTAGAGTGTGTAAATTTTGTCTAAACATGAAGTGAAATGGTTTATGTTGTTAACACGTTTGAATGTATCTCCCACGGCCAATTCCAATCTGTGGTTGAGGCAGTGCCACACTATAAGATTTGGATACATCTGTTGTAGACGAGTAGCAACCCCAGATTTTCTCCCTAGCATGGCACTTGCTCCATCACAAGCAAAAGCAATTAAATTTGCCTGGATGAAATTTTCATCTAGTCCCTAAGTTTGGAGGCACTGAAGCAAACTCTTTGTAATATTCTCAGCTGACTGGCTTTCCAGCTCAACTAAATCAAGGAATATAACTGTGGGCATAGGGATGGGCGATATATCGCACGATATTGTTATGCGCATCTCGTCAGTAAAGCCGGTTCCTTGATTAGTAGTAAATCACCTTCACCTGCTTTCAGATGGAGCGGCATTTACTACAAAGAGCCGTAGTTAACTGACAAGCTGAGCCATATCGCATTAATATCGCGGACGTATCGCCAGCGATAATTGATGCGATATGGCTCAGCTTGTCAGTTAACTACGGCTCTTTGTACACAGCAAACACTCCAGTGTTAAATTAACACTCCTGGGAGTGTATATGAGTCCACACTCAAGATTGTTAAAGTTAATGAGATAATTAAGTGATTAATTGAGTGATGATTGAGCATTATTGAAGACACCTAAAGCAGAATCACTGAAGGAGAAAATCTAAAATTGTAAGCCACCGTTATGCCGATCATTGTTTGCTTTAGTTGGGCTCTTGACCCTTAGATTAATAACTTTAGATTTTGTTTGGCTGTTGTATCTGAGTTATAACTGCCAGATTAACAAAGAAAAAAATGATCTAATTATGTCGTTATATTATGACAATCATCATTTGATCTTTATGTTTGTGATTTATGCTGTTGATTACAGCATAACTGTGATACTGCAAAAATATCCAGCATTTTAGATATAATGTAAAGGATTTCTTAAGAGTTGTTTAAAAAAAAATCTTTCTTTTAGGCACACACAGACGTCAAGATTCAGTCAATGCATCTCAACAATGGTGACGAGCAGAATATTCAATTAGGAAAAGTAAATTACATAGACAATTCAGATCATAATTTATTCATACCGCAATGCATGATGTGAGCCATTAATGAGTTGTGATTGGTGGCAGCCACTGCAACATTCATTACAGGCTGATTATTGATGTCTGTGTTTCTAAATAAATTCATTTGAAACTATTTTTAATCAGAACAATGTTTATTAAATATTTTGGTTTATAAGAAAAATACTGATAATAATATACTGTAGAATCACAAAGCTGTTGCTAATGATTTAAACCAAACTATCTCAGTAAGTTTCAATTTTCAGATCACAGCATGATTATGCCCAAACATAACCAACACTATCAGATCACACTTTTCTGCGTTCATTTGACTGTTATAAATCAATAACAGCAGACAAACAAAATTTAAAAATGAAAGTATAAGGGTCAGAGTCCAACTAAAGCAAAAACTGATCGCCATAACGGTGGCTTACAATTTGTGATTTTCTCCTTCAGTGATTCTGCTTGTTATCATCAGGTGTCTTCAATAATGCTCAATCATCACTAAATTAATCACTTAATTATCTCTTTAACTTTAACACTCTTGAGTGTTAATTTAACACTCATATCTGCATAATATATTCCATCTGAAAGCAGGTGAAGGTGATTTACTACTAATCAAGGAACCGGCTTTACTGAAGAGATGCGCATAACAATATCGTGCGATATATCGCCCATCCCTATGTGGGCACATCATTTATTACAGACGTTACATACACTACTAGAGCCGATTTCTTGCTAAGAGTTGTGGACTCGTCAATTAAAACACTGAACCTCTGGTCTTTAGTTAGTATGTGGTGCAATATTTTCTGTCTCATTTTCTTTGCTGTGTGATCAATTATACCTTTTGCAGTATATCTGGAATGGAGAGTGGTGCCCATGTCAAGACCATTTTCTTGCTGGAGCACCACCAGCTCGTGGTAGTCTGTGTATGGCCTGTTGTTCTGTTGAAACAGTGAGGCTGTATTCTCTGCTTCCTCCTCCATTTGTTTTTGTATGGAAACATTAATTGTGTTTTTTGTGTTCACTGTATTTTCAGCTGCCTTGTGACTTTTTGATGACCCATGCTTGTAGATTTTGCTCCTTAAGCATGACAGCTGATATTGGTGATTCCCATTGTGGCTGTATGTAACTTTAGTCTACGACTATTTATTCGAGAGAGACATGCCCGTCCCTTTAAACACTCCCAAGGCATTTGGCAGTTTGGCAAGTACGACACCCAAGAAAATCACCATTGACAATTTGTAACGTGGCAACTAAAGAAAACTAGGTGAGGACTCAATTGCAAAAGAATAGTGATTTATTTAATAAAAGAAACAAAGTAAAACAAGAACCCACAAGGGGGAAAAACATAATACAAAACAAAACAACAACTTCAAAAACAAACATACTGGAGGGTCACGGGAAAACAGGAGACGTATACAAGACAACGATCCGACACAGACTGCAAACACCAAGGAACTTATAAAAGGGACAAATCAGGCAGGTAATGAGGGATCAACAGGTGGGGCAAATAAAACCAATAATGAGATAACAAGGAAGGTGGGATCGAGACAGAGACAGGAACACAAAACACCACATGTGCTAAACGAGACAGGACAGGCATGTGACATTACCCCCTCCTTAAGGAGCGGCTACCAGACGCTCCACTAGGGACATGAGGAACAGCCCAGGGAGGGACGGGTGGGACAGCCCAGGGAGGGACGGGTGGGACAGACCAGAGAGGGGCGGGAGGGAAAAACCAAGGGGGAACAGGAAGGACGGACCAGGGTGGGGCAGGGGAAATGGACAGTTCGGGAGGCCAGTGCGGAAATGTCAGTCCATCTGGCAGCCAGGGCGGAGACTCTCCCTCGGGCGGCCAGGACGGAGACGACCCCTCGGGCGGCCAGGGCGGTGAAGACCCTTCGGGCAGCCACGGCGGTGAAGATCCTTTGGGCAGCCATAGCAAAGGAACAGGAACAGACCCCGGCTCAGGCACAGGAACAGACACCGGCTCAGGCACAGGAACAGACACCGGCTAAGGCACAGGAACAGACACCGGCTCAGCAGACTGATCTCATGAAATGGCGTATGTATGACACGCCAATTCGTATTTCAATTTTTGGCGTGCTATCAACACGCATAATCGCTTTTCAGCGTGTTTATCAACGCCGTTGACTTAACGTTACATTGCTGTTTATGTAAATATATGACCTACCACAACCCCGTCCCTAAACCTACCCGTCACTGGGGTTAATACCATTTATGAGTCTTCCCCTACCATCCTAGGAAAAAAAATATCGCTCCCCAGATGTAGATCTACATTTTGCTTCGTTTCGCTCGGACATTTAACGGCGTGTACATACACGCAGAATCACTCGGACATTTAACGGCGTAGACATACACGCAAAAGATGATGGTTCGTTTCGGCATGGACATACACGCGGATAGCTCAAAATGCGTATAGATAACACGCCATTTGACTTGAAAGTGCCGTGTATGTTTACGCAAAGTCATGATGCCATGTTGGGCTCAGGCACAGGAACAGACACCGGCTCAGGCACAGGAACAGACATTGGCTCAGGCACAGACAGCGTGGCGGAGGCCATCTTGTCCATAGACTCTGGCTTGGCGGAAGTGACGTGAACAGTCTCTGGATCGGCTGGCGTGACGTGAACAGTCTCTGGATCGGCAGACGTGACGTGAACAGTCTCTGGATCGGCAGACGTGACGTGAACAGTCTCTGGATCGGCAGACGTGACGTGAACAGTCTCTGGATCGGCAGACGTGACGTGAACAGTCTCTGGATCGGCAGACGTGACGTGAACAGTCTCTGGATCGGCAGACGTGACGTGAACAGTCTCTGGATCGGCAGACGTGACGTGAACATTCTCTGGATCGGCAGACGTGACGTGAACAGTCTCTGGATCGGCAGACGTGATGTGAACAGTCTCTGGATCGGCAGACGTGACGTGAACAGTCTCTGGATCGGCAGACGTGACGGGTCGCTGGGGTGGCGCCGGCAGGGCGAGCAGCTTGAGCGGGGCCAGCATGACTGGGCGGCGCAGGCAGAGCAAGGCGTCTGGGTGGCGCAGGCAGAGCAAGGCGCCTGGGCGGCGCGTCAGGGATGGCAGTCACCTCCGCGATGGTCTCTGGGTTAGGAGCCACTGGACAAGTTGAGGAGGTCTTTCTCCTCCTCCTCCGTCTCCGGACCACCGGACTCGGGCCACTGGACCTGGGACCACCGGAACTGGGACCACCGGACTCGGGACCACCGGAACTGGGACCACCGGACTGGGACCACCGGACTCGGGACCACCGGAACCATCACGGAGGGAGTCTTCCTTCTCCTCCTCCTCCGTTTCGGGACCACCGGAAGAGAGACCATCCTCCTGGCCTCTCGCTCCTGCACGCGAGCGAGACCCTCCACCAACGCCTCAAAGGTACTCCCATCATACGCCCTCCTGAGCAACCAGTCCATGGGCTTGTCGAGAGCATAAAAGAAAAGGTCCTTAAGAGGCCCTTAATTCAATCTTAATCCCTCCGCTGCTCTAAGGAATTCGGCCGCGAACTTCCTCATATCAGTCCCTTGTTGGCGGAGGGAACTTAGCGACTGAAAACGAAGAATACGTTCGTAGTGGGGGCACGAGACAGGGGGGGTTGGTGGGTGATGTGAATTCCTTCGCTGAGTCCTCGACATGGTGGGATCGTTATGTTACGTGACAACTAAAGAAAACTAGGTGAGGACTCAATTGCAAAAGAATAGTGATTTATTTAATAAAAGAAACAAAGTAAAACAAGAACCCACAAGGGGGAAAAACATAATATAAAACAAAACAACAACTTCAAAAACAAACATAGCTCACAGGAGGGTCACAGGAAAACAGGAGATGTATACAAGACAACGATCCGACACAGACTGCAAACACCAAGGAACTTATAAAAGGGACAAATGTGTTCATGCGACGAACAACCGTATAAGTCCAAAAAAACAAAAATTGAGATAACCATGTGACTTGAATGTATGTGTGCCACTTTGTATACAGAATCACTTTGGGGGTGTGTTCGCGCGACCAAAACTCTGTATTTTAAATTTTAAAATAGTCTCACGCGGAAAAAACGTTTATGTCCACTAACGAAAAATGGAGACGCCGGTTGCTTTCATGTCCGCTGCGGACATTAAACGGCAAAACCTCGGCAAAAAAAGGAGAGCGAACATGAATGAATGGAAGGACAGAGCAAGGAAGTCTTTGAGGGATGCTGGGAAACCATTTGTGAACCGGAGAGGAGAGCAAAAACGAGGAAAAAGTCCACCGAAAGAGGTGAGTGAAAGAACCGTATACAAAGTATCTAACTTAGCAGCTACTGTTACAGTCAGAGGGGCGTGTAGGCTCCTGCGCGTCGTCTAACGTTACTACAGTTCATTCATATAGCTCACTCTGTTTAACGGATCAATTCATGAATGGGTCGAAATTAATGCTGTAGGCTACTACTCCTTATAACCGAGGATAAATGAATCGAAACATTATAGCTGCGTTTGATGTCTGGCTAGCCAGTTACTTTGTAACGTAGCTGGTTACAGTCAGGGGGCATATTACTGGGCGTCTAACGTTACTAATGTTCATACAGCTCTGACTGTTTAGCGAATCAAGTCATGAATGGGTCGAAATGAAAGCTGAGAAAATTAGACTTTGATTGCTTTATGTCTTCACTGAAATTGGTAAAAAAAAAAAAAAAAAAAAAAGTCATTGACGTGTTTAAAATATTTTGATATACTTTTTGGATCCCATGTTACCATTTATGCCACTCTTTGTTTTGTAATATTGTATGCTATATTTGTTTGTTACTCATTTTTTAATAAATAAAAGGTAATAATAAAAAAATGCATTGATTGTGTAAGCTGTTACGTTATATATTATAGGTAGTAACCTTAATAGCTGCTAATAGCTCTAGTGTTCTATAGCTATATTTAACAAAAAAAACTCTAATGTGACTTTGTTTTTGTTAAGGGCAAGGTGTGCAAGGAGACGTGTCCCAGGCAGTGTTCAAGCCTAACAGAACAAAGAAAACTCCAGCTCTTCACAGAGTTTTATGCTGTCTCTTATGAGAGGCAGCAGGCTATCATTCTCTCTGGTTTGGAGCAGGTAGGCTAACTTAAGCAATTCATGCCCATATCATGTCAACAGTATGCAATGCATCACAATGTAGGCCCATGAAATAACCAGTGAATTGAATACTACTGTATGCCTTCAATTCACTAAGACTGCACATGTGCCTGATCACTGTAAATGTTAAATTTTGTGAGGATGGATGAAGGATGATCAGCATCAAGTAGGCCACCAAGTGCATTACAGTGCCCTAAAATGCTTATTCATTCTCCTAACCAAAGCCTACTCACGTACTTAATGACCTTAACCTGACAGCTCTACAATACGGCTAGCCTGCTACGCTATGGTAAATGTCTTTTTACTTCATGTCTTTTTACTTCTAGCACAAGGTGAGTCGCAGACGACCACGTGGGCCTGACACTGAGATTACTAAGAGGAAGTACACCTTCAAGTACCATGTGCAACAAGGAGGCCAAAGACTTGCTGTTTGTAAACTCACATTTATGTCAGTCTTTCAACTGACCAACAGTCGCCTACAGGCATGTTTTATATAGCCTAGCCTTTTCCGTTTGTTAACTTTTTATTACATGCATGATTTTAATTAGATACATTGTCCATAACATATTTATTTAAAGTTACTTATCTTTGAAAAGGTTATTCAAGAAAAGTTAGGCAGTCAGTCTGAGGGAACAGAGCAGGTAGCTAAAGTCAGGTCTCCATTAGAGGACTTCAGAGGAAAACATAAGAACAGGTAAGTAAAAAAAAAACAAATCTTGAAGGACCTCATGCTCTCGTCCTGTTAGTTTTTAAAGCTGCACCATTGTCACACCTACAACATTCCCTGGTCTAATGGTGCACTGGACGCTGGCATTATAGAGCGTTGGGTGCCTTGCCACCCTATAACGCCAGTGTGCACATACCGTAATGGTTAGGATTCAGCTCACTGTTGTTGCCCAGTCAGGAAACATATTTTTGCACTTTGAAATCGATATTAGAGATAAAGTGCAATGCAAATGTAATGTATGATTATTCTTTGTATCATTACAACATGTGGATCTTAAAGAGAAACTTCAGCTCTGGAAAGATTAATGTGTATTTAAAATGGGTCATTTATGTAGTAGAAATGTGAAATTATTTTTGAATGGAGCCTTCTAAAAGCCAGAAAATGTATTTTTGATTTATGGGGATGAAAGACAACAACTCCCAGATTGCAATGCTAAAATGCACACATCAATCAATCACATGTTTAGCATCCATGTAAACACTACATTCAGATTCACAAATCGGAATAAATTCAGTTAGATTGAAACAAAAGATGTGCATGTAAACAATGACAATTTTTGCGTCATCGGAGGATTTTTTCCAGACAAAAAATACATAAATCTCTCATCTCAGGGGGATATGAGGGAGAAAAGCATGGTAATTCGAAAATACTAAAAAGAATTCGGTTTTCTAATGATACAAAGCTTAATGCTAAATCTTGAAGTATACCTTTAATGACTGTATGTGAAAAAAAAAAAAACTTTAGTTTAGAGGAATGTTTATAATTATACATTTATGGTCACAGAAACAATGCAATTGTGCAAAACAGACCAGCATAGTTTATTATATTTCCCTTGTTCATGAGCTGTGGTGTTTATTTTTTAGGCCTCATAGCATTCATCCTGCAGTGAGAGAGGGGATAAGAGAGCATATCTTGAGCTTCCCACGCCAACCGAACCACTACTCACGGATGAAGGGAGATGTGGAGAGGGAGTACCTGAGCCCTGATTTAAACCTGCTCCGCATGTTCCGCCTGTACAAGGAACACAATCCAACATCCACTGCAAAGTTCTGGCTCTATAGGGACATCTTCAAGCAGCAGAACCTCAGTTTTGGGCAGCCAAGAAGTGACACTTGTGCGAAATGTGACGCCCTGTTTTTAAAATTAACAGCTGCTACAACAGAAGGAGAAAGGTTGAAGATCGCAGCCGAGAGTGAGCTTCACCACCGGAAAGCTGAAAAAGCGTACACCCAGTTGCAGGCTGACATAGAGTGGGCCAAAGCCAATGATGACTGCCATGTCATTTGTATCGACATGCAGGGGGTAGTGTTCACGCCAAACCTGACACACTCCAACGTGTAGTATCAACGGCAGCTGGCCAACTACAACCTCTGTATCCAGGAGATGGGCACTGACGATCCTCCTACAATGTGCCTCTGGCATGAGGGCATCGCTCACAGAGGTTCCATCGAGGTGGCAAGCTGTCTTTTGAAGTGGGCAGAAACATCTTTTGCTCCCCTAGTCCAGGCAAAGGAACGGAAGCTCGTCATCTATAGTGACCGATGCTGTGGGCAGAACAACAACTGGCGAGTCCTAAACCTCATGGCCCTGCTCGTATCTAGAAGGTACTTCAGTCAGATAGAGCAGAAGTTCATGGTGTCTGGTCACTCCTTCCTTCCCTGTGACCGTTCCTTTGCCACGCTGGACAAGAGGCGTAAGGTGTCCACACTCCACACCCCCAGCGATGTCGCCGAGATGATCCGTGGAGCCAGGCAGCAGCATCCATTCAAAGTCATTGAGATGAAATGTCCGGACTTCAGGCAGCTCCCTGATGCAACATTAAAGCGTCCACCTGGCTTGCTAATCACATCCATGATGTGGTTGAAAGTGACAGGTAAAAAACAAAAGAGTAGGTCTTCTGAGATTAACAGTGTTGGGGATATGTGCGTGAAAGAAGAATCTTTATTGAATTTCTTGTTGAATCATGATTTCAGCTGCTGATCCATGGTGTGTCCACACAAAAGGGAGCCACAGCCTCTACGAGGGATGGAAGACCTGGCTGATCACCAAACAGAGGAAGAATCAACCACCTCCAGCTCCCTTGTTCTCCACCACGTATGCTCGTGCTTATGAGGACCCTCTGCCCGTCAAGAAGGAGAAGCACCGGGATCTTATGAAAATGCTAGCCTACATGCCACCGGAGGCCCAAGCATTTTATGGGGCATTAGAATGCGAAGAGTAGCCTGGTATGTGTAGGTCATGTGCAGGGTAAGGTGGGGTATATTGTGTATATTGTGTAAAATTAATCATAATAGTAGTTGTAGTTTATCTTGTATGCCTTATATTATGTTGTATAATAGGAATGTATAGTTATTTATTTAGTAAATGAATGAATGGGGTGATTTATGAAATGTATTATAAAATGGTAAACTAGCATATGGAACCATAGCAAGGAATGATGATGATGTATGTCTGTATTGTAAATATGTATTGTTTACAGTTATTACTGTTGTTTATTGTTTGTATGTATTGTTGATTGTATGTACGGTTTATTGTTTGTAATGACGTTTATTTTCTGTACTATAAGTAGGCCTATGTATTGTTCATTGTTCGTACTGTATTGTCTGTGTTTTTGTTCTGTGATTTATGTTGGTAAAAAAATAAAAGAAATTGAAAGAAAGAAATGTTTAATATTTTCTTTAAGGTTCTGTTACTGTATTAAAACTAAGATAAAGGAATCAAATCTCCAGTGGTTTAAGTGATATGATGAATTGGACTTATACTGTTATTCCACATTAACTGGACTTATACTGTTCTTCCACATTCCAGAAATGTAAATTACTCTAACTTTTTATTTTTAAGATTAATACTAAAAAATCTTATCTCATTAGAATTGTGAAACTTTTGTTGTCTATCTTCAAGTAAAAAAAGCTGCTGATCCATGGTGTGTCCACACAAAAGGGAGCCACAGCCTCTACGAGGGATGGAAGACCTGGCTGATCACCAAACAGAGGAATTTGAAAATATGGAAATATATGGAAAAATATGGAAAATTTGAAAATATGGACTTATATGGTTCTTCGTCTCAAGCCCTCAAATCAGGCAGGTAATGAGGGATCAACAGGTGGGGCAAATAAAACCAATAATGAGATAACAAGGAAGGTGGGATCGAGACAGAGACAGGAACACAAAACAGCACATGTGCTACACGAGACAGGACAGGCATGTGACACAATTAGCCAAGGGTTAGCTTTTTAAAACTTTTTTGCTTTTCAGTCCAAATGTGTGGGTGGCATCTTCTCTCGGTCTCTCCTCTCTCTCTGTTCCTTCTTCCTCAGCAATTCCTCTCTTCCTCAGCAATTCCTCTCTCTGTTCCTTCTCTCTCGGATTGTCCTGTCTCTGTTTCTTCATTCTCTGTGTAGCGGGCCTCAGAGAAACTATAGAAACTATATCAGAGAAACTATAGAAACGCCACCGCTATCTTAGGCATGACTACGCCACCCTGTTTACCAGGGAAATATTAATCCTACGGATTTAACATTTTACACAAAAGACACACAGGAACGTGATTATCAAAGGAGGGCCAGAGACGTGGATACAAAAGTTTTATTTCAATACTCGCAACAATTTTAAAAGACAATAAAAAAACTGGGTCATCTGCATTCACAACACCAAAGAGACAGAGAGATAAAGGAGGCCGAGGCTTAACGGCAGATACACGAATTTCAGTGAGCAAAAGGCTTCTATATCACTCTCAGCACCCCATGTACAAGTATCAGCACACACACTGCAATCAAGTCCAGCAATCACCTCACAGCACTCTGTGACGAGCTCCCCACCACCGCACGTGAGGGCCTACTAGTGGCCTGCCCTGAAGCCTCGGCTCCTGTAACGAGAACACAAATTATTACAGGTCTCAATACACAGTAAGAACGCTTACTCCAAACACACACACATAATAAACAGACTAGTAAACCAAAAAAATACTACAAAAGATGAAAGTCAGGATATCTATTAACCTCACTGACATGCACATTTAAAGCACATTTTAAAGTAAATCAGACATCAAACAAATACAATACTGCAAAACACTGAGAAAAAGCAAACCAATCAAAACATTCAGTTAAGCAACCAATGACAAATAAATATCCTAACCAAACTAGAAAAAAATTAATATACCAAAGCAAACAAACAAACAAAGAAAAACAAATAATTTGAAAGACTAATAGAAGACGCCCAGCGATCACGGTGACGTACTGGAGAACAGGCGTCACACAAGACGCTTAGGCTGTGCACACACGTGTTGGGAAGAGAGTTTGTTATAGGAGATGAGATAATCTGAATGTAAAAGCAGCAGCGTCAAACAGCGTTGCCCACCAGGCGCCCCATAACGTCCTTTACTCCTAAAATACACACATAAGCATATACTTACAATATATAACACAATGAGCGGTGCACAAAATGGACGTTTCACATACCTTTAATTCATAACCTGTCGCCCATTCACGCCACGCATACGCCGAACACCACCGTCCCCAAACGCACGGGAATGCGAGAGGGGCATGCAAAGGGAGAGCGGCCGCCGCCCAGAGCCCACACATCGGGCTAACCCCGCAGCTATAAACCACACAGTCATTACAACAAATCACACATCTGTGTGCCAACTAATCAGCCAACGCACACATACGTTACCTCAAAACATCATGAGACACGGGACTGCAAGAGAGGCATGTAACAGCCTCAGCCGTGAACTATCCCGAAGCTATGAACGACACAATCGTTTACACAAAATCCCGCATCTGTGTTCACTAACCCGCCAAATAGCACCTACCTCAAAGCGGAAACCGCTACGAGAACCAGAAGGGGCGGTCCCCGAGCAATGACACGACACTCAGACGGCAAGCACACGCAAGAAGTGGCCACAATCCCTTCTTATACCGTCCCTCCTGTTCGTGATTGGACCCTCACTACCCCCGGCCCATCAGTTTAATTACAGAGCCACAATACGTCCCACTACATCTGTTTGTCTTAACTCTTTTCCTCCTCTTTTCTCATCTCCTCTCTCCATCTCTCTCCTCTCTATATCTCCTCTATCTGTGCTCTCTGCATAATTTTCTGTCTAACCTCTGTCTGTAAAATGAAGTTAAAATGGAGAAAAGACCGCTTAGCACACCACATCCTGTCAAAATCGTGGATTATATCGCTTTAACAGTCAAAAACATGTGAAAATTGTCAATTTCGGTCTTGGTAAGTATCCTCTAAACACAGTCGGTTATGTCTTAAATAAGCATAAATCGCACGTGACCGTATAATGAAAACAGGATCCGTGCACTAGCTCTTACAGTGACAGCAGCCATATGTGTCACGGAACACACACTGGAGAGAGAGATCCAAATGCAATGACTTTATTTAAGGGTAATCCGTACTCACAAACTAGTTCAGGCAGCGGTCAAAATCCAGGCAAGCAGTCCAAAACAAGAAACAAAACACAAGGTAGACAGAACGAGAACAACCGAAGTGTGGTGACTATAAACAAGGACTCCGTGACAAACACTGAAACAGACAGGGTATATATACACACAGAACTAACAAGGTGACGGGAAACAGCTGTGTGCAATGATCAGATGAGTGGCAGAACAGAATGCTGGGAAATGTAGTCTAATGTGAATGACACCGTGAAAACTAAGGACCTCTAGTGTTTAACCCAGGGAACAACCAGACACTGTGACATAACCCCCCCTCTACGGAGCGGCTACCAGACGCTCCAAGACACACAAAAAACAAACAAAACAAGAGTCCAGGAGGGAGGTGGAACGGTGGAGGATCAGGGGGAGGGATGGGGGGCCAGGTCCATGGAAGGGAACAGAAACAGGGAGTGATGGTTTAGCCGGCAGCCAGGGTGAAGCAGACAGTACATCGGGTGGCCAGGGCGAAGCAGACGACCCATCGGGCGGCCAGGGCGAAGCAGACGACCCATCGGGCGGCCAGGGCGGTGAAGACCCTTCGGGCGGCCATGGCGGAGACGACCAGGGCGAAGATGACCACTCGGGCGGCCACGACCACTTAAGCGGCCACGGCGGAGACCTTCCCTCAGGTGGCCAGGGCGGATCCGGCTGTGCAGGCAGCCGGGATGGGGCAGGCCCTTCGGGCGGCCATGGCGAAGACGACCACTCGGGCAGCCAGGGCGAAGACGACCACTCGGGCAGCCAGGGCACAGACACTGGCTCAGGAACAGACACTGGCTCCGGCTCAGGAACAGACACTGGCTCCGGCTCAGGAACAGACACTGGCTCCGGCTCAGGAACAGACACTGGCTCCGGCTCAGGAACAGACACTGGCTCCGGCTCAGGAACAGACACTGGCTCCGGCTCAGGAACAGACACTGGCTCCGGCTCAGGAACAGACACTGGCTCCGGCTCAGGAACAGACACTGGCTCCGGCTCAGGAACAGACACTGGCTCCGGCTCAGGAACAGACACTGGTTCAGCCACAGACACTGGCTCTGGCTCAGGAACCAGGGTGAGCAGCTCGGGCGGGGCTGGCAGGGCGAGCAGCTCGGGCGGGGCCGGCAGGGCGAGCAGCTCGGGCGGGGCCGGCAGGGCGAGCAGATCGGGCGGGGCCGGCAGGGCGAGCAGATCGGGCGGGGCCGGCAGGGCGAGCAGATCGGGCGGGGCCGGCAGGGCGAGCAGATCGGGCGGGGCCGGCAGATCAGGTTGCTCAGGGACGACCTCCGTGACGTGAACAGTCTCTGGATCGGCAGACGTGACGTGAACAGTCTCTGGATCGGCAGACGTGACGTGAACAGTCTCTGGATCGGTAGACGTGACGTGAACAGTCTCTGGATCAGCAGACGTGACCTTCTTCGTCCTTCTCCGCCTACGATGGCAAGACGGTAGCATTGAGCCCACCGCCTCAGGGGAAGTTCCACTCACCGGCTCAGGTGTGTCGGTCATCTTCTCAGGAGACCCAGACGTGACTGCTCTATCCCACTGACTCCGATGCTCAAGGTATCTGGTAAAACCCCAAAAGTCCAAGACTTCCAGACCCTTTATTTCCCACCCCGGCAATGGGTCATCAAGACAGGTATTCAAAATTTATTTTAATGCTGTCTCATTGTATCCCATTCCCCTCGAGAGCGTCCAAAATGACTGAGCTATGCAACCCACCGGCAGGCCCTGCTGACGAAAGCTCATCAAATTTTGGACACGCCCCATCCTCTCTTTCTCCGTGGTAGGAGGAAGGATACGGAACCCCATCATGCTGGATCTCTGAGGTGACGGAGTCCTTCTGTCACGGAACACACACTGGAGAGAGAGATCCAAATGCAATGACTTTATTTAAGGGTAATCCGTACTCACAAACTAGTTCAGGCAGCGGTCAAAATCCAGGCAAGCAGCCCAAAACAAGAAACAAAACACAAGGTAGACAGAACGAGAACAACCGAAGTGTGGTGACTATAAACAAGGACTCCGTGACAAACACTGAAACAGACAGGGTATATATACACACAGAACTAACAAGGTGACGGGAAACAGCTGTGTGCAATGATCAGATGAGTGGCAGAACAGAATGCTGGGAAATGTAGTCTAATGTGAATGACACCGTGAAAACTAAGGACCTCTAGTGTTTAACCCAGGGAACAACCAGACACTGTGACAATATGTGTCTGTCATTAATTTGGTTGTCAAAACAACAAATACTAAAATACTACCCGGTGCTATTTTACATTTGATTACTTTATTCAGTCTCTGTAGTATTTCTGAATACTAGTGTTAGACCTAAGCAAAAACTTTTCTCTTTATTTCTCTTTATTGGTATCTTTATTCTATTGTATTTATTTGTGCTACTTTTTTCAATTTAATTCAAAGATTGAAAAAAAGCTTCCTTGTGTTGTGTAAATTCTTAAGAACAAAATTACCCCGTTGTAAAAAAGCAATAAGTGAGCATATATTTAGGCAAGATAAATGTAATTTAAAAAAAAAAAGTCTAAACTCCCCCCTCAAATTAAAAATGTTGTAGTTGGATCTGGGATGGTGGTAGTTTCTGTTGTTAGAGATGGGATGGTGGTGGTTTTTGTAGTTGGATCTGGGATGGTGGTAGTGTCTGTTGTTAGAGATGGGATGGTGGTGGTTTTTGTAGTTGGATCTGGGATGGTGGTAGTTTCTGTTGTTAGAGATGGGATGGTGGTGGTTTTTGTAGTTGGATCTGGGATGGTGGTAGTTTCTGTTGTTAGAGATGGGATGGTGGTGGTTTCTGTTGTTAGAGATGGGTTGGTGGTGGTTTTTGTAGTTGGATCTGGGATGGTGGTAGTTTCTGTTGTTAGAGATGGGATGGTGGTGGTTTTTGTAGTTGGATCTGGGATGGTGGTAGTTTCTGTTGTTAGGGATGGGATGGTGGTGGTTTTTGTAGTTGGATCTGGGATGGTGGTAGTTTCTGTTGTTAGGGATGGGATGGTGGTGGTTTTTGTAGTTGGATCTGGGATGGTGGTAGTTTCTGTTGTTAGAGATGGGATGGTGGTGGTTTTTGTAGTTGGATCTGGGATGGTGGTAGTTTCTGTTGTTAGAGATGGGATGGTGGTGGTTTTTGTAGTTGGATCTGGGATGGTGGTAGCTTCTGTTGTTAGAGATGGGATGGTGGTGGTTTTTGTAGTTGGATCTGGGATGGTGGTAGTTTCTGTTGTTAGAGATGGGATGGTGGTGGTTTTTGTAGTTGGATCTGGGATGGTGGTAGTTTCTGTTGTTAGAGATGGGATGGTGGTGGTTTTTGTAGTTGGATCTGGGATGGTGGTAGTTTCTGTTGTTAGAGATGGGATGGTGGTGGTTTTTGTAGTTGGATCTGGGATGGTGGTAGTTTCTGTTGTTAGAGATGGGATGGTGGTGGTTTTTGTAGTTGGATCTGGGATGGTGGTAGCTTCTGTTGTTAGAGATGGGATGGTGGTGGTTTTTGTAGTTGGATCTGGGATGGTGGTAGTTTCTGTTGTTAGAGATGGGATGGTGGTGGTTTTTGTAGTTGGATCTGGGATGGTGGTAGTTTCTGTTGTTAGAGATGGGATGGTGGTGGTTTTTGTAGTTGGATCTGGGATGGTGGTAGTTTCTGTTGTTAGAGATGGGATGGTGGTGGTTTTTGTAGTTGGATCTGGGATGGTGGTAGTTTCTGTTGTTTGGGATGGTGGTGGTTTTTGTAGTTGGATCTGGGATGGTGGTAGTTTCTGTTGTTAGAGATGGGATGGTGGTGGTTTTTGTAGTTGGATCTGGGATGGTGGTAGTTTCTGTTGTTAGGGATGGGATGGTGGTGGTTTTTGTAGTTGGATCTGGGATGGTGGTAGTTTCTGTTGTTAGAGATGGGATGGTGGTGGTTTTTGTAGTTGGATCTGGGATGGTGGTAGTTTCTGTTGTTAGAGATGGGATGGTGGTGGTTTTTGTAGTTGGATCTGGGATGGTGGTAGTTTCTGTTGTTAGAGATGGGATGGTGGTGGTTTTTGTAGTTGGATCTGGGATGGTGGTAGTTTCTGTTGTTAGAGATGGGATGGTGGTGGTTTTTGTAGTTGGATCTGGGATGGTGGTAGTTTCTGTTGTTTGGGATGGTGGTGGTTTTTGTAGTTGGATCTGGGATGGTGGTAGTTTCTGTTGTTAGGGATGGGATGGTGGTGGTTTTTGTAGTTGGATCTGGGATGGTGGTAGTTTCTGTTGTTAGAGATGGGATGGTGGTGGTTTTTGTAGTTGGATCTGGGATGGTGGTAGTTTCTGTTGTTAGAGATGGGATGGTGGTGGTTTTTGTAGTTGGATCTGGGATGGTGGTAGTTTCTGTTGTTTGGGATGGTGGTGGTTTTTGTAGTTGGATCTGGGATGGTGGTAGTTTCTGTTGTTAGGGATGGGATGGTGGTGGTTTTTGTAGTTGGATCTGGGATGGTGGTAGTTTCTGTTGTTAGAGATGGGATGGTGGTGGTTTTTGTAGTTGGATCTGGGATGGTGGTAGTTTCTGTTGTTAGAGATGGGATGGTGGTGGTTTTTGTAGTTGGATCTGGGATGGTGGTAGCTTCTGTTGTTAGAGATGGGATGGTGGTGGTTTTTGTAGTTGGATCTGGGATGGTGGTAGTTTCTGTTGTTAGAGATGGGATGGTGGTGGTTTTTGTAGTTGGATCTGGGATGGTGGTAGTTTCTGTTGTTAGAGATGTGATGATGGTGTTTTTTTTGTAGTTGGATCTGGGATGGTGGTAGTTTCTGTTGTTAGAGATGTGATGATGGTGTTTTTTGTAGTTGGATCTGGGATGGTGGTGGTTGCTGTTGGAAATGCTATTGTGGCATAATGAGCTAGAAGCCCATTTGTCCGCATTATAGTAAGTGACGTCATTAATCTGCGCCTGTATTTAGACCGCTCAGAGCGTGTCTTCTGTGAACTCTCGCCTGTTTGTTTCACGCTACTGTGACCGTTTCGAGCAGACAACTGTTTGTTGCGACCTTGGCTTCCTCCGGATGGCTGTTGTGCGGGTGTTTGTGCCCTCCAGGTGCGGGTATGACAGGTTTTAATTGATTGTTGTTAAAGTGTAGCAACTGGTCAACTAGCAACTCGCCTGCGTTGTTGTTTTTTTCGTTTGAGATTTGACGTGTGAATGACTTTGGTGAACCATTAAAGGGATGTCCTTTTGGGTACCTGAGCCCGCAGCTACGGTAGGTCACTATCTAACTACAGTTCATGCAGTGTCACTGCTGTTTTGTTATAGCTCGTTTTGACAATGTTTTGATACTGCTGTGCTCAAATTACATCTTCATATTCTCTGCTTACACGCACTTCCTCATTGGATGCTTTGCTCACACCTAAGACTTTGAAACATCTTGTGCTCTACAGAGTTTGTTTGGACTTTTTCTTGCTTTCTTTTGTGTTGTTTTGCAGAGAATTAATTTGTTTTTCTTTTGTTTCTTTCTTTGTATAACGGTCTTTTTGGTAAATATAATATTTGTAAGTTGATTTATTTTGTATATTGTTTATTCATTTGTAGTGTCTTGATTTGTGTATAACATTTATTCATTTATTTTGTTTTGTTGATTTTGTTAACTACTGCATTTGGTTATTTGTATTATTAGTTTTCTTTATTGGATTGGGCCTATTAGGTTCAATATTAAGGCCTGTTGGTGGATTAACTCTTTTTTGTATCCACCTGCTAGCTTGTGTAACCATTTCTCTTTTCTTTTCTTTGTGGTATGTGTGTGTGTGTGTCTTTTAGGAACTGCGGCCCTTTTTGCTTGGGGAATTGACCGTTCCTCTCCCTGTTTTGGTGGTGGTGTTTACACCGTGTGCCGTGACTGATCACTTCACTGGGGCTCTTGTACTGTGAGTGTGTAGTGCGTTTGAGGGGAACGTAATATCTTTTGCGAGGGCACCTCTAAATAGAGGCCGCAGTTTTTTCTTTCTGTGAACATTGTGTGTGTATTTGATTATCTGAGGCTTGTCGCCTTTTTGTGTCTGGGTTTTTATTATAAATTATAATAAACTTTTTTGTACTTTGCATAAATACCCGTGTCTCCATGTCTTCCTGTCTCTAGTGGGGAACCTGTGCGTGGATAATATTCTCTGGGTGAAATTCCCAGGGTGGTGTAGTCTAGATAAAAACATATAGTGTTTCTTTTTTTCCTTGTGGTTGCCACACTAGCATGGTCTTTCTTGGAGATGGGATGGTTGTAAATGTCGGAGCTGGGATTGTGCTGGTTATGGCAGGGTGATTCTCCTTGCACAAAGGAATGAAGTCAGATTTACGTAACAGCGTTGACTGGCAGTTGAGACAGTGGTAATGCAACTGTGGTCGGCAATGTACAGTAACCCACATCTGTGAATGGTATACCCTAAACAAGAACATAGAACTATAGATCATTTATTTAAAAGTGTAAATTATGTATACCCAAAATCTGAATTAGGTGTGTGATTTCCAAAAACAAATCAAAGAGACAGTTTTTTTGATTCATTGCTCAAATGGAACTGATCATAATATTCATGCTGCTTTTAATGCACATTTCAACTCCAATTGCATTTCCTGAGGGAATGTTTGAAAACTTTACCTTCATGGAGAACTGCACGTCTGAAATGGCTCTCTAAATGGGTTTTGACCTTGCTCAACTTTGTTGAGTGGAACAGAGCTGAACTACAGAACAGGCAGTGAAAGTCGTTGCAGCATGTGGTGCATCTCTCCAAATAGGGCAAGGATCTCCCTTTTTGGATTGTTATATGCATCTTGAAAAAGAGAGCCTAAATGAAGTTTTATGTAACAAAGTTCGGGAGGAGCATGTTCAGGTAATCATCCAATCAGCACAAGAAGAAGCCAGTATAAATAAAGCCTTCCCTTACCTCCTGTCTCATGACTAATTTCTCAGCATCCCACCACCACCCCTTCACCCCACATTCGGCTGGGTCCGCTCATAGATACCTATGATCTCTAAGGTCATGGGGGGAGTACTCTGGGGTCGGGCCGAATTCTGAGCTCGGAGCCCTCCCCCCGGACAGCAAGCCAAATACGCATTATAATATTACATCAGATTTCATTAACATGTAAACTCGTGAATTATTAGAATATTTTGAGATAATTTTAATGAAAATATCCTTAGTGCATTTATTCATTATCTGTCCTACAATGATCCCAACCAAATCACTTCATATTGGCCATGCAGAACATCACAGACACTAACACATGATAACCATGTATTGTGTGTGGCGTATGTCTGCAGATTAGGCCAAATTGTAACTATTGTAACTAACTATTAAAACTGCCAAACGTCTCATTCATGATTGCAAAACAATGTCAAAACGACAGGCTAATAACACATATTGTAATGTGTGGGCGAGTAGGACGAGGCCGAGGGACGTGAGAGAGCGGCGCGAGGCCGGTGGCGTGAGTGATAATGAACGACACCTGTGAAACGCACCGGTCTCGCATCTCTCACGGAGGAGCGGAGGCATAAAGGAGAAGCGACGACAGTGAAGATAGAGAGAGGAACAGGCCTGATTTTACGTTGTGATTTTATGTTCTGTTTTGTGTGCCAGCAGTCGTCCGTGAGGGGCTGCTGGCTTATACTTTCATTTTGTATTTGTTTATTTATTATTAAACTTGTTGAACGTTCGCCGGTTCCCGCCTCCTTCTTCCCATAACAACTGAACCCCGTTACATAGTGCAACCAGGCAGTTTAATTATGAAAGGTATTTTATACTTAACTAATATGGTAAAACAATGAGTAAGCAAGTTTTCACACTAATACAGTAAGCTACAGGTAAATCTTACACAGCTCACATCAACATGCTTTTGTCATCTTTTTAAGTTTAATTAATGTGCTGGCTAGATTTACTTATTATAAAACTCAACAAGGATTTATTAAATCATGGCCACGAGTTAAGAACGTCGTAGTAATTAATAAAACTAGAACACAAATTCTAAATTCGTTGGAATTAGTTATTAATTCATAGTTAGCAGCTCTCACATTGGCTATGTAAACTTTGCGTCGTTTAATTAAATGTTATAAAATAAAACTTAAATGAATATCGGTACTCACAGTCTGATTGGTGTCCATGTCATCCATCTTAAGTTAATGTTTTTGGTGATCCATTTCAGTAGGTGGTGCTGACACAAAAAACTAGGGTCCTAGAACCAGGGGTCCTGAAACTGCAGCCTCCGGTTGTGCAGGAATACCCTTCTCATTTAATAAGCATTCCGTGGAAAAGCTAAGCGATCTGATCCAAGGCTGTTTGTCCGACATTATATTTTGGAAAAAATTGCTTAACGATTGGAACGGTATTTCTTTCTTTTACAACGATGATTTTAAAATCATCGCTTAAAGGGTCACTCCACCCATTTCAACATTAATCTTTATTGAAAGTGGGTTATATATGTAGTCGAAATGTAAAAGAAATTTTGAATTTGGTGCCCTCTTGACCGAGAAAAGACAGAAAATAACTTTAGGGCGCATTTGTATGTAAGACAACAACTCCCACAATGCACCACATTGCACAGCTCCGCAAGCCACTCCCACTAATCCAGAACAGCGCAAACAGAGAAATCACTCTTCCGTTCCGTCTACAAGACTTGCTGCCAAAAGAGTTTGAAATTCATTTCACACAAAATGTCTAGTTAGTTGGCTGTGGCGGACAGGACGAGGGACGTGAGAGGACGGCGCGAGTGATAATGAATGACACCTGTGAGACGCAGCGGTCTCATATCTCTCACGGAGGAGCGGAAGCACAAAAGGAACAGGCCTGATTTTATGTTTTGTTTCTGTTGTGTGTGGCCAGCTGGCTTATACTTTTGTTTTGTATTTGTTTATTTTACTATTAAAACATTTAAATGTTCGCCGGTTCCAGCCTCCTCCTTCCCACGACAACGAACCCCGTTACATTGGCAAACTCATTAGTGAATTACTCCTCGTTTGTATTTCTTTCTATATGGTGAATTATTGCATGATACCTGGATGTTCAGTCAGAACATATGCGGTGCGACACTAGGATGGTTCACATCACAGCACAAACGTCCGTGTGCTCGTCTGATTCAGAGATTTCGTCCAGGAGAAATTGCTATCGTTGAAATTCTCTGCAGCAGACGGACTCTATCTGTGTCCATAGCGCACAGCGAGAGCACAGGCACCAGCAGTCCGCCCAGCCCGGGCTCCTCGTCCGCCTCCTGTTCCTCCTTCAGCCTCAGCTGCTCTTCACTATACTGCGGCTCGTAAAGATAGCCACGAACAGCGGATTCGAGCAGCAGAATTTCAAAATCCTCTACTTCCATATCATGTTTAGTTTCTTCCGTCATTGTCGTAACTTCCTATCTCCACAGCGCTTGTTAGCTTAGCTTATAAACAAGATGGCTGATATTGATTTCAGTATCTACAAGTGAAGTCCCACCCACTGATCTGTGATAGCTCTGTTAGCGCATTAGGTCCAACCCCCTATGGGCGGGTTTGAACTAGTGCTTGTAGTCTTTACAGAAATCCCCCCCTCTTCCACTTCCTCCTACAATGACGTAAAATGACAATTTTTGCGTCATTGTAGGAGGAAGTGAAAAAGGTAAATAGCGGATTTCTCTTGTCTCAGGGGAAAATGAGAGAGTGTTTCACGACCATTCAATAGTATGACTGGGTTTCTAACAATGGAAAGCTTAATGCAAATGAGTGGAGTGTTCCTTTAAACTTCAATTATTCACCGACGCGGCCGCTTCTATCGGCTTCGGGGGGTTCTTCCAAGGGCAATGGTTCGCAGAAAAAATGGCCTATTGACTTTCCTAAAACAGCGTCCGATTCCGTCTCATCCGCGCTCTACGAGATATATCCTTTAGCCGTTGCCAGCGTCATCTGGGGCCCCGAGTGGTCACGTAAACGGATAATGATGTTCTGCGATAACAAAGCCACAGTTGCCATTATTAACCCTCTGGGAACCAAGAACGCGCCGGCGCGTTTTGCTGTTTTTTTTTTCACATAGCAGCAACATAGACTTAAAATACTCTGTCATTTATGGTCATATAAATAAAATCAATACATGATTATAAACTATAGAGGGTCTTCTTTTTTTGTGTACACTCACATTAACATCAAAACCTTGTTTTTTTTTTTAAATAAATAAAATAAACAGGGTGCGCTTTCAGCTCACTCTGTCTCCGCAAAAATCTTTCTGAAACATGTCTGGAAAATGAACGGAAACTCCGCTAATACTTATCACACAAACATGAAACATACGTCTAAAGAACGCTTTAAATTTCTACTTTTAAATAAAACAATTCACATTTAAAACAAATATTCTCCTGCAATGTAATCTGTCTGAAACTAAAGAGAAGTACAGTTTCTCCTGTCTCAGCTCATTATCGTTAATTTGTTTACACCCACTCGCAGAGCGCGCTATTCATAAGATAATGTGTTGAGGCCATATGCTATAGATAAACGCCCCCAGGCAAATGCTGTAAACTCTATAAACACACTATATTTTAGTCAGATTAAGATTCGTCTTGCACGGCTATGAGGAATAATCCTGGGACATTTACCACAGAAGGGCTGGTTTATTTTCACTTCGAGGAGGAGCAACAGATTCAGCTGAGAAGTGTAAGTGTTTTATGGTTGTGCTTTGTTCTAATCGCGATATAGAATAACGTTAGTGTCTGTAAACGGACAAATAGCATACTGTTTAAATGTGAATCATGTTTCTCTCTCTGTGTGTGTGTGTGTGTGTGTATGAATGAACGCACAGATACGCACTGTTACAGACGAAATAAAAGACAAAATTTCGTTGACTAGTTTTGGATAAAGTTTTTCAAATCAAATAAGCATCAAATAAGCTTCCAATAAGCTTCAAAATAAAGACATCAGCTTTTGTTAGGAGTTTCTGGGGATAGAAGTGTCCAGACGTATGCACCCTGTATTTTAAAGAAGAACATTTAATTATTTGCGATACATTATTCATTCACAAAGAATTCAGGGACATTATTCATGTCCCTAAAGGTTGGAGTTTTCCTCATTTTTTTAATTAAGGCATTAAGATTTTTTATTCCTCTTTTTAATCAACTTTAGCATGGGTGTGTTCACTTCTAATTCTAAGCAGTGTGTGTGTGTGTGTGTGTGTGTGTGTGTATATATATATATATATATAATTAAAAAGCAATTTTAACCAGAAAAATCTACAATGCATGCCCAAAGTCGTGCAGCCATATAGTTTCTCTTGATATCAGCATGTTCACAGGTGTTTATTTATTTTTTTACAGGGACAAAATGCCACTGATAAGTCCTGCTGAGTTCAACATTCACAGGAGACTGTAATGAAAAATCAAACACCTTGGAAATGACAGGTATGTACTATGTTTCAGGAATGGGACAATGCTGTGTGACTGTGCAAGCCTCTGTCTTTAGATCAGTGTGTTTACTAATGTGCTTTTTTGTCCTTTGTTGTGTATCTTTGGATTATGTTGTGTTGTAAATAAATCCAAACAATCTAAAAGCCATTATTTTTTAAATCTCCTCATTCTTTGTGCAAGGCTCCTCGTAATGATATGGCCTGATAGCACCTAATAGGGCCATTATGGGAGGGTCTTTGTCTTTCTCAGGTGTGGAATGCCATACATATTAATGAGAGATCACGCCTCCTCGCATAAAGCTTTCTCAAACAAAACACGTCATACACATTCTAAAATACTTTATTGACTTATCTGAATGAGTAGTCAGGATGATTCTCACATAGTTTTGGAGCAAATATTCTAGACTATGTGATACAATTTTCAAAAGTCTTGTGAAGAAATAATCAATATGTGTTTTGTGGCCTTATTTCAGAAACTTTTAGTTTTTCAATAACCATGCATAAATAATATTCTCTCAAAAATACAAACATGTACATACATGTTGCTCACATATTATGGTAGCCCCGTTTGTGCTATATAGAGTGAATTTACACCTTTGCCATTAACATGTTTATAAATAACTGAAAAAAGCACAAATGTCAGTGCATGTCAAAACATCCCAAGGGCCCCAAAAACCCCTTGGTCCCCAGAGGGTTAATATGGTCTAAACCATGTGTAGCCTTTACAATTTTCCACTGGCCCCTCAACTTTCTCTTTAGTTGAACAAACACACAGAAGTCAAAGTATTTAATGTGATTTGTCTTTATTCAGAGTGAATCTGCCTGTTAGGGGTGAAAACACACAAATAAATGTTGTGGAAAGTGATCAAAAAGGTAATGTTTTTTTTTTCTTTTCCTTTTTTAAAAATGGTAGTTCTACTTGCATTTTTCTGTAGCTGTTGAATTTTCAGCTCCAACTTCCTCATCTTCAGTTTTTTATACTGGATGTCGATATCAATCGCTTCCATTTGTTTAAGGAGGTAGCATTTATACACTCCTTTTATGTTTTCTGGGTTCTGTAGCAACATAGATTTAAGTTATTTCATTGAATACTCTTGTCACATTGTTTTCATTTCTTAATACTCACTTTGTCACATGTGGTCCCAGACTGAGGACGCTCTAGAACAGTGTCAGCATCCTGAAAACACATTATGATCATTTTATCACACAAGTACACTTTTTAATATTCAATACAGTATAGCATGGAACCTGTGAGTACCTCAGGCCTCCTTGAACATTCAGACACAGTCTCCTCATCCTCCTCAACTGATGGGCCTTCTCCCTGTGACCACTGATTAAACTCAGTTAAACTCATTAGCTTACATGACTGATTTAAAAGGTCTCATACTCACAGGCAACATGATGTCTGGTGGATCCATAAAGCATACAGAATCTTGATAGATTTGTTTTTTTTTTTTTTTTTTTACCAAAATGCACCATTTCAGTAGCACAAGTACCTCTACGTGACATTACTGCTATGATGTACTTAGCCTTACAATACCCAAGGAAGGAGGAAATCAGTTAGTCAGGAAGGAATAATGACAATAAAACACACACACACCTTTTATATACTCACTCCTTATACTACGTGATATCATTTTAGATGATGTCCCCCCCTCTATTCCCTCAAGGACAGGCCTCCCTTTATTAATTTCCAAAGCCAGCTCCTCTGCAGGAGTGAAGCTGGCTGGTGGTGGCCCTCCCCCAGTGCCAGCAACCTCAGTCTTCTTTTTGGTCGCTGCAATTAAATAAAAAAAAATAAAAAAAAACCCTGAATAGTTGTAACTTCAAGCTGGCATTGATTACATATGTACATACCATTAGATTTACTTACCATTCTGAACTATATTTTTATATTTTATTTTCACCTGCTGCCAGGTTCTTTTTCCTTCACTTAAGTTGCTGCTGCGTGAAAGCAATTAACATTACTGTTATTCACACACAAACTTTGCAATGTATTGTGACACACATTCAATGTTGATAAAGTATTTTAAATAGTTTACACCGCTACTTACGCATTGAGACGATCAGCAATTTCCAGCCAACCTTTCTCTCTTGCTTTATTTATTGCCACTGTATTGCCTTTTTTGGTGATGACATCTTTAAATTCTTCATATGTTTCCAATAGCAAACGCTGTTCCGTTGCCGTGAACATCGCTGCTCTATCTTTTCCTTTTGTTGCCATGGTAGCCCACAGTAAATCGATTGACCCATGCTCGACTTTTCAGGACTTTTAAACAATGGCGTGCACGCGCAATTATCTAGACCAGGGGTGTCAAACTGAAATACACAGTGGGCCAAGATAAAAAAATTGCAATAAGTCAAGGGCCGGACAGGTTAAACGTTTATTGAAAACTTATTGAAACAACGTATTATTTTTATGAACCTGAAACCAACAAAGCCTATATATTATTGCCTATAAAACAACATTAATTAGGAAATCAAATTAATAAAATTAATAAATAAAATCAGTTTCACTAATTTCTTATGGTTATTTACAAAAGTTATTTACTTCAAAGGAAAATCAAATGTGTCCAGATGCTTGTATTTGTCGTGGTGCTTCATTTCATAGTGTCTTCTTATGTTGTATTCTTTCATTACAGACACGCCGTCTCCGCACAGGAGACACACAGCTTTTCCCTTTACATCCGCGAACACTGTGACTCCCACCTGTCCTGAAAACCCCTGTTTTCAAAGTCCACCTTTCGTTTAGCCATTTTTTTGGGAGAGAGTTAGTTGATTATTGTGGTACGCTTTCGCGGTAATGTTTCCATGGTGACGCGTCATTGCTTGCCACGTGACACAGCGCAACCACACAGCGCTGAATATATAGATCAGTGCGCTGAATGAATGACGATCTGCTTATGTAATTTTTCCTTTTTTATTCAAAATAAATGATTCATCCTCTCTCTATGTGCTCAGCTCCCACGTAATTCGAACCGATATGCCGGCGGGCCAGCTCTAAAAATAAATACATTTTGTCATGCGGGCCAAAGATAATTAATTTGCGGGCCGGTTGTGGCCCGCAGGCCTTGAGTTTGACACATATGATCTAGACTATTTAAACCTGACTCAAATTAGTAAGATCACATGATCCTCAACTTACTGTTATGGAACCAATTTAAGCGCGGATGTTTAGCTCGGCTCATTCAAGTCAGGTTTTGGACTTTAATCCCCGCTTTTCTAAGCGGCTTTTATGGAACAGCCCCCAGAGCGCTAAGAAAATAAGCTGCATAAACTCAGCGAAATTGTTTTGTAGGTTGAAAAGTGGGTATGAGTTGAAAAAAAGAGCATATGCATAGGAAAGAGGTGCAGAAGATTTTTTTTATTTTCATTTCCTGTTGATTTTGGGAACGAAAGAACATTCATTGAATCTCGGTGAGTGCTCATTTATGAATCATGAATCATATGTGGAGACTTGATTCATGTTTTATGTTTGTTTAATGTTTCAATTTTAGTTTTGTACTATACTTAAGTGGTATACTAGTGATTTCACTGAACTGTGTGTGATTACGGAGGAATAATGCATTTTTTTGTTACACTTGTGCAATGGCAAGATGCTAATTGCTATATTACAAAAATGCACGTTAATATTGCGATTAACTGCTGATGTGTTCTAAAAAAACAACCTGTTTTGTAATTTTTTGTTCACAATTATCTGGAAGGTATTATATTGACCCATTTTGACTTATTAATGAGTCAATTGTGTTGATTAATATGTGATTAATGTATGTGTTCATGTTCACTTATTGTTATGTGGATTCAGGAACTGTTTATTGTAAATCTAAATTTGTGCATTTGGTTAATGTTCCTGATAGACTATTTGAGTGAAATTTATGTGCCTGTTTCTATGTAGGCCAGGTTTTTGGGTTTCCTTGAATTCTCTCTTCCGGATGGAAGATGGCGAGCCACCCAGCTTGATTTTGGTGATCTTGAGGTGATCTTCATTTGTGCAGTGTGATCCTTGCCGTCCAGCAATGTGGTAGGATTGTACATAAACTTACAACCCATGGATTTCATCTGCCAGAAAAATTTCCTTGAAACTGATCTGAGCTCAATGTCACACCCGGCTTTGCCGTGCTGGGTGTGCTCACTCCACCAATTATAGAATAATGTTTGGGCCGTTTCTTTCCCCCCAGTCTGAAGGGGGAGCTGTTTGTTTTCGTTCCATCTGACAGCAGCTGATGGGCGGGACTGTTTAAAAACCTCTCCTGCCAGTTGTTTGATCTGCTCTAGGCTGTGCGTCTCGGCATAGCTCTGGCGGCAGCACCATCCTACTCCTCTTTGTTTGTTTGCTTTACACATAGTCTACATTTAACTGATTTGCACTACACTTTGGATTAGTTTTCTTTTGTTTCTCATTTACTGACTTTATATATTTATTGATTTAAATGATGATTTCATCGTATAATTTAATGTTTAAATAAACTGTTTTTGATTTAACTGAACAAACGGTGTGGTCTCCCCTATGTCATTGCTACTGTGAGCCAGGCAGTCGTGACATCAGCAACGTGAATTTGAGTGGACAGAACTGGTGATCCTTGATGACTTATTAAGTCATGCACGTACACTGATAACACACCCACACACTTGTTTATTGTAATTGTTTATTTCAATTGTTGTTAAATTAATACAAGTTGTAATTCTGAATGCAAATCTTTGTTGTCATGATTTCAACTTTCTTAAGGTGAATTATTTTTTATTTGGGGTAACTGTATTTTCATTCAAACTAAACTTTTGAAAGATTTTTTATTTTTTTATTCAAATACCCAGCAAGCCATTTTACGTCTAATAGCCGTCAAAACACAGCCCAGACGTCTAGGCTATAACATAGCTAATTTTGGGCTGTCAGTGAAAATCTAATAGACGTCTAACCACAGCCCAAGAATAGACTAGTCATCAATTAGACGGCTATTGAAGAACCACATGTAATAGACAACAAAATGAGGCTAAAGGATTCTTTTACCTCAAATATAACAGATTCTCATAAATGACAATTCATCCAAACAAACTAAATATAAAGGTTTTATTTAGAAAAATAACATTAACAACTTAGACAACTTACAAAAAGATCCAAACATAAAAATGAGCAAATAAAATATTACAAATACAATATAAAGATAAAAAATATGGAAAACAACAACTTAAGATAATAGAAATATAAAAGAATTACCAAATAAAAAGTAAAATAAAATAACCTGTTATTCTATAAAACAACAATTAATTGTTGCCTTTATTCCCATAACCCCAAACCCCATACCCCCCCCCCCCCCCTCCCCCTTCTGCAATGGACCACCCCCCTTCACGTTGAATTTTGACATGAGGGAATTTTTGAAAACACTAAAATATAATACAAATTAAGTTGAGGTTTTTTCCTCCACAACACATTCCAATGTCAGTACTTGGCAGGTAGTATTACAGTATATGCTTCAGTTTACATGATTTCCATTACACGAGAGTAGATGTTAAAACTTCATGCTGATTTGTACTCGGCTTTCGCCAAGATAAGCAAAACTAAGACGTAGCTTTACAGTAAACTATCCTTCTCCATCCATTTACGCTTCTTTCCGTACAGTGGTGTGACTCCTCTTCTGTCCGGCGTTAATGGCTGCAGTGTACTTGGCGCGTCAGCACACGCGACGGCTGCAACTACAGGACCAGCACGACAACCGTCTGGATTGAGCCAACCCGTTTGACTAAGGCTGTCGAGCCCCACTGGTGCGTTAAAGCAGTTTCAGTGGCAACGGTTCCGTATGGCATACCACCTACCGCAAAACACAATATCTGCCCAACCACCCGTCATTCACGCAATATCCACAGGAACGTATACAAATAAACCAACAGACTCTTCAAGTTTTCAAGAATTCTACGAAACCGTAGCGTGGCGGCCTGTACACAGCCAGCAAGAATCTTTCCGTCTCAACCACAGCCAGTTGCTGCTACTTTCTGCTGCTTCAGATAAGTTCTTTACTGTGCGACGCAACTCTTGGCCACTGAATCCGACGTCTCTGAGGAACCGGGTTGTAGAGTGTGCCACAAAACCTCGACAACCCACTTCCACTGGATAAACCTGGACTCTCCATCCTCGCTGTTCTGCTTCAATGGCCAGATGAGCATACCGCAGTTTCTTCCTCTCATATGCCTCATCTACCGCATCCTCCCATGGCACTGTTAACTCTATCAGTTGAACAATGCGTGCTGATCCAGACCACAAAACAATATCTGGTAGGTTAGTGGTGGCAATCTCAGGTGGAAAAATAAGCCGTTGATCAAGATCAGCCAGCATCTTCCAGTCCCTAGCAGCTTCCAGTTGTCCTGGGCGAGAATTGGTGTTAACACCTTTTCTTGGTGGTTGCTCGCCTGGGCGGAGGAATATTGTCTTCTGTGTGTAAAGTTTTCCTAGAACAGGCGGCAACTTATTGGTCATACTACGCTTGCCTTCCAATGCTAAAGCCAAAAATCGCAGTACTTTGTCATGGCGCCAAGTAAACCGACCTTGGCTAAGAGCCACCATACATCCTGTCAAAATGTGCCTTAATGTGGCAGGTGATGAACACAAAGGACAAGAGGGATCCTCTCCTACCCAGAGGTTTAGGTTCTGCGCTGATGGGAGAACATCATATGTTGACCTAATAAGGAAACTGATCCTACTCTCTTCCATTGACCAAAGGTCTTGCCAGCCCATCTTGCGTTGTTCCACACCCTCCAATCTCATCCACTCTCCCTGCTTGGCCTGGGAAATGGCCTTTATACACCTCATCCTCTCCTCCTGCTTTCGCACCTCGTTGACTACCAGCTTCCTCCTTTGAGCTGGGCCTGCCTTGTGCCATTTAGGAGGAGCTAAACTGAGCCTACTACACTACTACAGATTTCTTTGCTGACCACTTTCTACCAGTTTTTAACACAGGGGCTGCCTCCCTTACACATTTGTCGCGTGACTCTACTAAGGTCATTTCCAGTCTGACCTTGGCACACTTAAACTCATCGGTTAAAGCAGAGACTGGCAGCTGCAATATTCCTTTACTATAAAGTCCCACTCTGCTGAGGCAGCGTGGAACTCCCAACCATTTCCTGATGTATGAACTTATCAACGCTTCCAGCTTATCCACTGTTGTCAAAGAAACGTCGTACACGGTCAGTGGCCACAGCAACCTCGGCAGTAGACCAAACTGAAAGCACCAGAGTTTTAGTTTGCCAGGTAGAGCACAGCTGTTTATGCTCTTCAACCCTTCCACTGCTTGTCGTCTAACTTCTCCCACTCGAACTGTGTCCTTTAGATCCCCATCGTACCATCTCCCAAGACTCTTCACTGGCTTCTCAGAAACTGTAGGTATTGCCTCACCATTAATGAAGAATGTTTTATCTACTACCTTTCCTTTAACTATCGAGATGCTCCTTGATTTAGAGGGCTTAAATTGCATTCGTGCCCATTCAATATCATCTGTTAACTTCCCCAATAACCGATTAGTGCAGGCTACTGTTGTAGTCATGGTTGTCATGTCATCCATGTATGCTCTGATTGGTGGTAGTCGCATCCCAGAAGCCAAGCGCTCTCCTCCTACTACCCATCTTGATGCCCTAATGATTACTTCCATTGCCATGGTAAAAGCCAGTGGAGAAATGGTGCATCCTGCCATTATTCCAACCTCTAGGCATTGCTATGCAGTGCTGAATTTTGGAGTTGAGAAACTGAATTGCAAATCTCCAAAATAGGCTTTCACTAAATTTGTTATTGACATTGGTACTCTGAAAAAAATCTAATGCTGCCCAAAGAAGCTCATGTGGCACTGAACCATATGCATTAGCCAAATCCAGGAATGTCACATGGAGCTCCTTCCTCTCCTTTTTAGCTGACTGAATTCGTTGCCAGATAACATTGATGTGTTCTAAGCATCCTGAGAACCCTGGAATGCCCGCTTTTTGAACTGAGGTGTCAATGAAGCAATTCTTTAATAGGTAGGTGGACAATCTCTGGGCAATAATGCTGAAGAAAATCATACCTTCAACGTTTAATAGTGAAATAGGACGAAACTGACTGATGCTTGTAGCATCTTTTTCTTTAGGTATAAAGACTCCACCTGCTCTGCGCCATGCTCTAGGTACAACCTGTTTTTCCCATGCCACTTTTATCAATTTCCACAGAATTCGCAGAACTCCTGAAGCACTCTTGTACACTTTGTACGGAACTCCATTAGGCACTGGAGATGATGAAGCCCTTGCCTTTCTCACAGCCTGCTCTACCTCTTTCCACTTAGGTGCACAGACCTCCATTTGGTATTCTGGTGGGTTGATAGGTGGTATGTCTGATGGAATTGACATAGGCTCATGCCTTTTTGCATCTGTATGCGTGTCCTCCAAATATCTCTCTAGCTCAATCCTAGATGTTTTTAAAATGCCATTCTTCTCACTGGTGAATAACTTCTTTACGAATTTGAATGGGTCTTTATAGAAATTAGCCCTCGCACGTTCCTTCTTTTTGTAGCGTTTCCGTAGGCGCTCAGCTCTGCGTAATGTTGCCAGCTTATCTTTTATGGCCCTTTGTAAGAGATTGAGTCCCTCCTTCTGACTTTGTTCTGCTCTTTTCCATTGCTCCCTCAGCTGTCTCCTTTCTCTAACTAACCCTTCAATTTTCTGCTGCCGTCTAGACATTCCAGGAGTAGTTTGTACTTTTTCCTTCCTTTTTTCTCCAGCCACAGACACAAACTTGGAGTTCAATGACTTTACTAACTACAAGTATTTAACAACCTTAAAGGTTGATGCCCATTGACCTGCAAGTTTTCCATCACTAACCCTATAAAACTCTATTTCAGCAGATTTAATTAATTATTTTAATACTGCTGGATACGTTTTATAATTGTTTATTTTAAATCTTTTTTTTTTTTTAAGTATTGCCATTTTAAATCAGTTTTGTTTAACGTTTTATTGAAAAAAATCAATCTGGAGTGTTTCAAACTCAATCTTAATGTACAATGACAAAGATAATGTATTTTTTTTTGGCTCATAGTCTTTTAGTATGCAACAAGCCATTGTTCAGTCATAGATTCAATATTATAGTTCAAATATATTATAAACTTGTCAAAGATGAGCGTTTTAGTGAGGAAAATTTGCTTTGGAGTGTTTTTTGTTTTGTTTTTTACCATTGCTGCCCGTGTATTGTCACTTTCCAACTGCCTTTCTAGGTTTTGGAACTCCTCCTCAGTGGCCAAGGTAGACAGGTGGAACACAGTGTCTGGTTCCACATTTTTACCAATTCTTCTCAGTTCTTCTTTTATTTCTATAAGCTGTGTCAACACTTTTTTTGGAATCCTAAATGCAACAAAGGCGTTAATTTCAAATACCATACCATACAAAATAGCATCACAATACTGAGGTATGACGACTCCAATACATCCATAACAAAACATTTGCATGAGAATTTGAAGAACTCCTCATATATAGGGGACAACAAGGAGAAGAATTGTGGCCAGCTATCAACCAGAAGGTAAAGGATAAAGTAGAGAATCTTTATTTACTCACACGGTCGTGATTCAGGAAAATCGAGAAAAATATTCTAGTAACAATCCATTGATACTTACTTTTGTCTGTCATTGACAACTTGTCTTGCTTGTCTGTAAAAAAAGGAAGCAAACACATGTAATCGATATGCAATTTAAAAAAAAAACATGATCCTCCTAATTAATTGGTAGAAAGTAGTTACGCTGGCCCCTACATCTTCAAACATTGACACATTAAAAGTAATATGTTAATTAGGTTATTTTAACTGATGCTCCTTGTCTGAGCTTGACGGGCATAAACTCAGCTCATAAGTATGTCCATGCTACCTTGGGGATTTCTGCCTTGAGGAGTCCTGGGAGTCCTGGCTGATTGGCACTCAGTCCTGGTAACTGTAATGAAGTATCGGTATATTATTATTTGAAATATTTACATCAGTATTTGACAACTCTGGCAAAACATGTCCATACTAACCTTGGGGATTTCTGCCTTGATGAGTCCTGGCTGATTGGCGCTCAGTCCTGGTAACTGTAATGAAGTATCGGTATATTATTATTTGGAATATTCACATCTGTATCTGACAACTTTGGCAAAACATGTCCATACTAACCTTGGGGATTTCTGCCTTGATGAGTCCTGGGAGTTCTGGCTGATTGGCGCTCAGTCCTGGTAACTGTAATGAAGTATCGGTATATTATTATTTGAAATATTTACATCAGTATTTGACAACTTTGGCAAAACATGTCCATACTAACCTTGGGGATTTCTGCCTTGATGAGTCCTGGCTGATTGGCGCTCAGTCCTGGTAACTGTAATGAAGTATCGATATATTATTATTTGGAATATTCACATCTGTATCTGACAACTCTGGCAAAACATGTCCATGCTAACCTTGGGGATTTCTGCCTTGAGGAGTCCTGGCTGATTGGCGCTCAGTCCTGGTAACTGTAATGAAGTATCGGTATATTATTATTTGGAATATTCACATCTGTATCTGACAACTTTGGCTAAACATGTCCATACTAACCTTGGGGATTTCTGCCTTGATGAGTCCTGGCTGATTGGCGCTCAGTCCTGGTAACTGTAATGAAGTATCGGTATATTATTATTTGGAATATTCACATCTGTATCTGACAACTCTGGCAAAACATGTCCATACTAACTTTGGGGATTTCTGCCTTGAGGAGTCCTGGGAGTCCTGGCTGATTGGTGCTCAGTCCTGGAAGCTGTAATGACATTTAAAAAAATATTACTAGTGTACTATTGCTTTGTCCTGAGTTATCGGTTTTGTTTTTTCCATTACCTGGGGTTGAGGTGTGTTTTGGTAATTCTAAAAAACGACCCCTGAATGCCTGCTTTGTCCCTGATTAAAGCATATTTGGATTAGAAATACATAAAGATCAGTAACGTCTGTCATCGTATTGCATTCACCTAAGAAAAAATAAATCGGCTCTGTTTTTGTGAATTAAAGAGTAGAGAAGTTATTAATTCAGAAATACAGGTCTATTTTTTTTAATTAATTAATTCTCGTTAATTTCTCAAGTGAATGCAATTTATCTCTGCAGGATTTTTAGAGTCAACAAATAACAATAATCAAATCACATCTTACTTTTGGGCGTATCAATTCTTGAGGAGTCCAGAGACCGTGGAGTGTCTTTATAGTCATGGAAAGCAACATGTATTAAAATTTAAAACAGCAATGAATGAAATACCAGTATGCAACTTAGGGCTATTCTGAAGGTGTCTGATGTCTTGAACTGGTATTCAGTTATCTTGTTTGTACACTACAATCATAACTACTTATACTTCCTTGAAATTATTCAAGTATCATGATTAAATTGGAATATTGTTTTTACTTTGTTCAAGAATTGGAGAGAGGAGTTGTGGTGTTTGAGAACCTATAAAAAAAAAAAAAGTTATTCAAATAAATGGCCTCATAGTGTTGTTGTACACCTAACAGAGAACATTTGACTTCATATACAGTGCTCTGTCACCTTCCATTAATTTCTCCATTCATCCAATAGAGTGTAAAATATCTCCACGGTTAATTTAAAAACAAAATTGCTAATAATTTTTTTTAGTACATGCAGGGCCGGCGCTCCGCACACGCACATCACGCACTGCGCGTAGGGCACCAAGTGCTTGGGGGGGGGCACCAAAAAATCTGGGTCGTGAAAAATCATCACAATAGGCTACTAGTATAAATAACAAATAAAATATGTCTAAAGCATGTTAATAAACAAAAGCAATACAAAAGTAATATAGGCCTAGACCAAATTAGTCGAGAAAAAGGTGAATCACCTGTGCCAGTCTCCCTCTGGTGCCCCCCCTTCCCCACCTCCCAGTGGTCTGTTCGATTATGCCTCAATCAATGTCAAATTTGTCAGACACCGACCTCAGACATGGCCTCGAAAAGGCACCAAGAGTCGGGGCGGAAAAAAGAAAAGAGACAGCGGGATGATACTGTGTTTTAAATAAAAATGTTAGTTTTGTAGCGCGGGCGCCCTTGCGTCGTGTATGCCAGGGGGGCGTCGCTAGTAGTGCAAATGATCCGGGGCAGGCTTTTTTAGCCCTGCATGTTGAATCTTTTATTTTAACGGGGAAAATTTTTAAACTTGGGCTGTTTAAGATGCAGTTAGTTTGTTTGAGAAGAAAAGGAAGACCGCTTAGATACGTTTTTTCGTTGTTGTTCTATGCGGATAATGCGGTCATTTTCAAGAGGTTCATAGGCCAAGGCCCAAGGGCGACATCTGTTGGTGAAACTGCAATTAGAAAAAAAAAAAAAAACACAATCTCAGTGTTTGTATATTTTCATATTCACAGAGTTGTCAAATTATTAGGGCTGGGAAAAGATTAATCGCATCCAAAATAAAAGTTTGAGTCTACATGATATATGTGTGTGTACTGTGTATAATTATTTTGTATATATAAATACACACACATATGCACGACACGTATATACAGTATTTAAGAAATATTTGCATGTATATACTGTATATATTTATATATAATTTATATTATATATAAATTTAAATATTTTATATGTAAATAACAAATATTTCTTCAATACATACATGGAAATGTGTATTTATATATATATAAAATAATTATACACAGTACACACATACACTCTTGAACAAAATCTTAAGACCGGGGGAAACATTGCAAGTATTCGCATTTCGCACTGGTGGATCATAACCGGGTTGTAAGTACTGCTTCAAAATGCCAAAAGAAGAAACAGGAGCAAGAGACAAAAAATAGAGAGTAGGCAATTTATTGAAAACTGCATTTAAACTTAAACAGGCTGGTCATCAGCTGATCAAAAGTTTAAGACCATAGGCATAAAAAGGTAAAATCTGCACTAAAATATGGCTTTCGTGTCATTGATCTTCAGGCAGTCACACTGTCATGATCTCCTGATGGCAAAGGCAAAAAGGCTTTCTCTCTTTGAACGTGGCAGGATTGTTGAGCTGCACAAGCAAGGCCTCTCGCAACGCGCCATCGCTGCCAAGGTTGGATGCAGTAAGACAGTCATTTTACATTTCTTAAAAGATCCTGAGAATTATGGGACAAAAAAGTCAAGTGGTTGACCCAAAAAAATTTCACCTGCACTGAGCCGCAGGATCCGACGGGTTGTCCGTGAAGACAGAGGTCGATCCTCGACCCAAATTAAGGCACTTACTGATGCTGACTGTAGCCCAATAACCATAAGACGTCATCTGCGAGAGAAGGGCTTCAAGAACAAAAAACGTCTTCAAAGGCCACGTCTCCTCCCACGCCACAAACTTGCCCGTTTGGAATTTGCAAGGGAGCACCAAACATGGGACATTGAAAGGTGGAAGAAAGTTTTATTCTCTGACGAGAAAAAATTTAACCTGGACAGTCCTGATGGCTTCCAACGTTACTGGCATGACAAGGAGATCCCACCGGAGATGTTTTCTACGCGGCACAGTGGAGGAGGCTCCATCATGATTTGGGGTGCTTTTTCCTTCAATGGGAAAATGGAGCTTCAGGTTGTCCAGGGGCGTCAAACGGCGGCTGGCTATCCCTCTTGACTGAGGGCCCCCGTCTGTGCGGTAATGACTGGGTCTTTCAACAGGACAACGCTGCAATTCACAACGCCCGCCTGACGAAGGACTTCTTCCAGGAGAATAACAGTGCTCTTTTGGACCATCCTGCGTGTTCTCCTGATCTAAATCCCATTGAGAACATTTGGGAATGGATGGCAAGGAAAGTTTACAAAAATGGACGTCAGTTCCAGACCGTGGATGCCCTTCGTGAAGCCATCTTCACCACATGGAGCAACGTTCCCAGTAGCCTCCTGGGAACAGTCGCATCAAGGATGCGGAAACGAGTTTTTGAAGTGATCAACAAGAACGGTGGGGCTACTCACTACTGAGTCCTTTTTTGACACTTTTAGTTCTGTTGTAGGTTTATTTTTGGGCTATGGTCTTAAACTTTTGATCAGCTGATGAACAGCCCGTTTAAGTTTAAATGCAGTTTTCAATAAATTGCCAACTCTCTATTTTTTGTCTCTTGCTCCTGTTTCTTCTTTTGGCATTTTGAAGCAGTACTTACAACCCGGTTATGATCCACCAGCGCGAAATGCGAATACTTGCAATGTTTCCCCCGGTCTTAAGATTTTGTTTAGGAGTGTATATCATTTATGTAGACACAAACTTTTATTTTGGATGCGATTAATAGCGATTAATCTTTTCCCAGCCCTACAAATTATGTACAGAATTATTATATTGTGCCTCATCAGACCTCTTTTAAAGGTAAAATAGAGTTTTGAATTTTAAATGTTCCAGTGACACATAGGCCTATATAAAAGACTAATGTGTGCAATATTTTTGTATGATGGTTATTGATGGTTCAATCAAAAATGCATTTCAGTAGAATCCCTGAATATTTTGTCTTGTATTTCTGAATGCAGGGTCAATGCTAAAATACATGCAAGGAGCAACTCAAGTCCAGGAGGAAGAACCATCAACCAGCAGTTGTAGCCAGGAACACCAGCCACCAACCAGCTCAGACTCTGCAACAGCACCTAGCCCAGGTACAGATACGTCGGCACACAACTGCATCCGCTTCTCAAGGCAGAGTGAGTCCTGTCACTGAGGGGCCATCTGAGGGGCCAAGTGATACTGCAGAGCCATATGTGCCCCCTCCAACTGATCCTGCTCTATGGTCAGCTCACATCTTAGATGCTGATCGTGTGGAAATTGTGCGGAGAGGGCCTTTTAAAGTCAGCTCTGATTTTAATTTCCCTAAGGGACCGGATGGAAGAGCATTTCATACTAGCCTCCAGTTCAAAGTTCTCCCTAATGGAGAAAAGGTGCACAGGAGCTGGGTAGTGTACTCTCCACAGAACAATGCTGTGTTCTGCTTTGCATGCAAGCTTTTTAGCACAAAAGATATAACGCTGACTGCAGAGGGGCACAGTGATTGGTCTAACATCAACACCAGTTTGAGGGGTCATGAGTGTAGCCAAGATCACACACAGTGCATGCTCAAGTGGAGAGAACTGGACACACGGCTAAAGAAGGGCATGGCAATAGATCAGCAGGAGTTGACACTACTGGAGGCAGAAAGGAAAAGGTGGCGAGAGATTCTCAAACGCTTGCTCTCAATCACTCTCTCACTGGCCTCAAGAAATTTGTCTTTTAGAGGCTCTTCTGACCGTCTTTATGAGCCAGACAATGGCAACTTCTTGAAGGAAGTAGAGCTTATGGCAACATATGACCCTGTAATGGAAAATCATTTGGCCAGAATAAAAGATGAGAGTTCCCACACACATTACCTCAGCCATGAGATACAAAACGAACTAATTCAGATCATCTCTTCAGAGACACTACGCACCATTGTGAGACAAATCCATTTGGCCAAATATTTCTCTATCATTCTTGACTGCACTCCAGATGTGAGTCACAAGGAACAGATGTCAGTCATAGTGCGCATTGTCTGTTTCCAACTGCAACCAGACATTAAAGAATACTTTCTAGGATATATTGATGTGGAGAAAACTACTGGCCTTAACCTGTCCAATGTTGTCCTTGAGAAATTGAAGGAGCTTGGCATTCCTTTTGAAAATTGTCGAGGACAGGCCTATGACAATGGAGCCAACATGAGAGGGAAGCAAGGTGTTCAGGCTAGACTGCTACAGTTGAACCCAAGAGCATTGTTTGTCCCTTGTGGAGCTCACACTATGAACCTTGTCATAGCTGATGCTGCCAAGTCCTCACAAGATGCCACTGGCTACTTTGGGTATTTGCAGAAGCTGTTCAATTTCTTCTCCGGTGCCACCCAGCGATGGTCCATTTTAACAAAACATGTTAAACTCACTCTGAAATCTTGGAGTGACGTTAGATGGGAGAGTAGGCTTCAGAGTGTAACAGCTGTCCGAAATCAAACAAAGGAAGTGAGAGATGCTCTCCTGGAGGCAAGGGAGGCTGTTAATGATCCAGTGGCAAAAGTGGAGGCTCAAGCTCTTGCTGAGGAAGTAGCCTCATTTCGTTTTGTGATTTGCTCTGTTGTGTGGTGTGAACTACTTACCATTACAAACCAGGTGAACAAGCTACTGCAATCCAGTTCCATGCAGCTTGATGTTGCTGTCAGGGTCATTGACAGTACCAAAATCAACCTCTCCAAATACAGACAATCTGGGTTTGATGAGGCTGTGTCAACTGCCAAGGAACTCTGTGAGGCCCTGAATATAGAAACAGAGCTTAAGGAGAAAAGGCTCAGGAGCACAAAAAGGCACTTTGCATACGAAGCTGCTGATGTGCCCCTCAATGATGCCCTTAAAAAGCTTGAAGTCACATTTTTCAATTGTGTTGTGGACTCTGCTTTAATGTCAGTACAGGAGAGGTTTGAGACCATGAATCAAGTCAAAGAAAAATATGGAGTGCTGCTTGACTTCAGCAAAGTGAATGGAATGTCCAAGGAGGACTTGAAGAGACACTGCAATGAAGTACACAAGACAATGACGGATAAGGGACTGGCTGACATTGATGGACCTGAGATGATGCAGGAAATCATCAACCTTCCTCAGCTTTCACCACAGACATCTGCCTTGGAAATGCTGACATTTCTGCATAACAATCGGCTTCAAGAGGTATATCCCAATCTGTGGGTTGCTCTTCGTATTGCACTGACTCTCCCTGTCACAGTTGCCTCTGCTGAGCGAAGCTTTTCAAAGCTCAAACTCATCAAAACGTACATGCGTTCATCAGTGGGGCAGGAACGTTAATACCAATACTTGCCATTGCCAGCGCATTGTTGTATTGTTTTGCTTGCTTCACAAAACTTTGATCAAGGAAAAGGTCCTTAATAGCATCTGGAGGCTGTGGTGGGATTGAGCCAGGCTTGGGATTTGTGGCGTTATATGTAAGGTTAATCTTACCGGAGTTGCAGCAGAATCCTTTTCTCTCCTCTTTCCATACATAGGCACCACAATGTGAGCATGTAGGACATTCAAACAGTGAGGTTTTGCTCAGCATGTGCCTATAATCACCATTAAGTTCCTCTTGGAAGAAGTCTGTATCGTCACACCGAGCAAGGTTGCGATTGTCTTTTCGTGCCTTTTCCAGACGGGCGAGACGCATCTTCTGATGGCACGTGGTATCCCTTGCTCGTCGCTCCTCTTGCTGCTGAGGGGTCTCCTCCTCTCTCAGAAGGTTGTGTCGTTGACAGTCATGCATCTGGCAATTTGCTCGTATCTCAGGTGTTTCCTTATCTCTCATGTTAGCATGGTGAGCAGCGTCGCTTGCCAGCCGAGCACGGCGTTCGTCCTCTCCCTCAGCTTCACGGCGCCTTTCCTGACGTGCAGTGTTACTTGCCAGTCGAGCACGGTGTTCGTCCTCTTCCTCAGCTTCACGGCGCCTTTCCTGACGTGCAGCGTTACTTGCCAGTCGAGCACGGTGTTCGTCCTCTTCCTCAGCTCCACGTCGCCTTTTCTGCCATGCAGCGTTACTTGCCAGTCGAGCACGGTGTTCGTCCTCTTCCTCAGCTCCACGTTGCCTTTTCTGCCGTGCAGCGTTACTTGCCAGCCGAGCACGGCGTTCGTCATCTTCCTCAGCTCCACGGCGCCTTTTCTGCCGTGCAGCGTCACTTGCCAGCCGAGCACGGCGTTCATCATCTTCCTCAGCTCCACGGCGCCTTTTCTGACATGCAGTGTCACTTGCCAGCCGAGCACGGCGTTCGTCATCTTCCTCAGCTCCACGGCGCCTTTCTTGACGTTCAGCGTCACTTGCCAGCCGAGCATCTCGGGCTTCGACTGACTGAGCATTACGTGCATGACGCATTGTCTAACGTATCCTCTCTCTGTTGGTACGACTATCTTTCGTCATCTTAGCATCAGCAAAGGTGGTGTAACAGTAGGTCACAATCAGGTGGTCTGCAAAAGATCAGATGGGCAGAAATGTGGTATGAATATAATTAATTTGGCTGCTGTTCATAACTAATAGTTCATTTGAATTTGAATAATTTATGCACATCAATGCACAGCCAGAGACGGAAGTGAGTGATCATGAACAATAAGGCTGTGTGGCGTAAGCATGGCGTCTGCGTGGCGGTTTTTATGTCTTTGCACACCAGAAACGTGTCTGATGCGGCGCTGCTGCTGCTAGGTGGCGTACAATGAGGGCTATTTCGGGATTTGGCTTCACCCTTGTTCAAAATATGGTGAGAGAGTTGTGGAAGGCCTATAATTCATGTTAAACAAAACATAAATATATAGCCTACTGATACAGCAAAGACTACGTCGGCAGTATTGACAAAGTAGGGTACAGAATTTTGTATTCTGTATTGACAGGTGCAATATTTAAATATTTGAATATCGAATAACTATATCTGCATTTATGCAGTGCTTTTGGCTGCATTTGTGCGCAAAAAACGTGTATAAGTATAAGCGCGGAAAAATGAAAGTTTGAAGAATACAGATCCTATTTATTTTGCATTAGCATGAAGCTGCAGCTTCAAAATGCATGAATTACACTTATGAATAACAGTTAAATGCTGCAAATATTTTTTTCTTACACTTGAAGGGCGATTTACACCTTTACAAATCTTCTCTTGCACATGCAAATTTAATTTACGCTTGCAATCTTATACGCTTTCACAAATCTTACCCTGTGCATGCGATTCTTTATGTCATAATTTTACCTTCATAGATTTGCTGTCACACGATCGGTAAGAGGATTACTATACTCGTTAAGCTCGTTAAAGCCTGCTATATACTGTTGAATAGGCAGGGCAACTATTTACCATAGCATATTAAACATCACATAGTTAACATAGCACATTAAACATCACATAGTTAACATAGCACATGTTGTCACACGATCGGTAAGAGGATTACTATACTCGTTAAGCTCGTTAAAGCCTGCTATATACTGTTGAATAGGCAGGGCAACTATTTACCATAGCATATTAAACATCACATAGTTAACATAGCACATTAAACATCACATAGTTAACATAGCACATGTTGTCACACGATCGGTAAGAGGATTACTATACTCGTTAAGCTCGTTAAAGCCTGCTATATACTGTTGAATAGGCAGGGCAACTATTTACCATAGCACATTAAACATCACATAGTTAACATATAGTTAACATATACATGCTAACTTCAGCGCGCATGACAGATAACGTTAATAGCATCTATCTATAAATGATGGCCGTGAAAGAGACTGCGAACGCATTAAATATAATATTAAGAAGTAAACAGCGTAGCTGACTTACAGATTAACAAATGAATAAGCGCGACGATTCAGGGAGCAAATCTGCTTTCTTCATCCCTGGTCCTGCGCTGTGCTCACTCAGTGTGCAGTGTGAGAGGGGGAGTGGCCAGCGGCTAGAGCGGTAAAAACATATATATTTAGCGATATCTTTTGCATTTCTAATCCAAACAACGTCAAACTCGGCACTGCACTTACTCGTGCCCGTAGCAAGACACCTGTCAAGTTTGAGATCCATCGGACTAACGGTTCGAGAGATATGCGATTAACAGACAGACAGACACACACACAGACACACACACACACACAGACAGACAGACGTTCCTGTAATTTATAGATAGATATAAGGGTAAGTGATAAAGAAGGATTTAAAATTGAGGGAAGAACTTAAAGTAGCCTAGGTTATAAAATCTGTTTTCACCTCCATTAGAATAATTGTCACCGGGTGAGAAATAGGAACTTTAGAACCGGGATTTGTTGCACGGGGGAGCGACTTCCGGTGTAACACCGGGCCGGTTCCGGGGACCTGTCATGGCCGCCGGCATTGACGAGCGCCAGCTGCGGACACCAATCAGGCTGTTATCAATGAGCACATGCGGGAGGAGGATATTTAAGGAGAAGTTTGAAGACATAGGGGGTTGGTTCTTGGTGCTTGGTTTTCACGTTGGGTTCCCCTTGGCGTTCTTGTCAGCAGACAGCAGAAAGCAGCAACCGCAGCGAATATAAAGTGTGGGGATGTTTGTACATTGAAGACGGGTGAGTGATTGACACATGGGACTGAGAGGACAGAGTGATTAAGGGCCGTGCTGAGGATCTATGCTGTTATCAAGGAGAGAAGTTAAGTGCACTTTTCATCAACGTACGAAAGAGTGATGTTATGAAGACTTACCAAGAACATTTTTGAATACTGACTTGCGCTGGCAGTGTGTGTTGTTTCTCTCATTGTGAGTCTCAGAGATCCAAAGAAGGAACTGGGCTTTATAGGATCGTTCTTGAAACCTGATACCCCCACGCGAAAAGCCATCTGTGGATTGTCTGACCCTGCAAAGATGGAGTGAAGGCCTGTTGTTCACGAGAGGTGATGTGGCATTGCAGTGCCTGAAAGTGTGAAGTGAGCACGTGTAAAGAGTTATAGTATTGATGGATGCACGAGTGTGGGAGACCAAATCATTACCCTCACTCTATCATCTTTGTTCGGGGAAGCCTAACCAGTGGGACATCAAGAGTTAAACCTGATCTGTCGATTGTGAAGTTGTGTCCAGGTTCCCAACCATCCTTCTGAAGTGAGTCTGCTGACTACTGTGTTCAATCTGCTGTCATTCTGTGAACGGAGAGATCCTGTGAATCATCCTTCCGAAGTGAGTCTGCTGACTGCTGTGTTCAATCTGTTGTCGTTCTGTGAACGGAGAGATCCTGTGAATCATCCTTCTGAAGTGAGTCTGCTGACTACTGTGTTCAATCTGCTGTCATTCTGTGAACGGAGAGATCCTGTGAATCATCCTTCTAAGTGAGTCTGCTGACTGCTGTGTTCAATCTGTTGTCGTTCTGTGAACGGAGAGATCCTGTGAATCATCCTTCTAAGTGAGTCTGCTGACTGCTGTGTTCGATCTGCTGTGTTCAATCTGCTGTCGTTCTGTGAACGGAGAGATCCTGTGAATCATCCTTCTGAAGTGAGTCTGCTGACTGCTGTGTTCAATCTGCTGTCGTTCTGTGAACTGAGAGATCCCGTGAATCATCCTTCTGAAGTGAGTCTGCTGACTGCTGTGTTCAATCTGCTGTCGTTCTGTGAACTCAGAGATCCTGTGAATCATCCTTCTGAAGTGAGTCTGCTGACTACTGTGTTCAATCTGCTGTCATTCTGTGAACGGAGAGATCCTGTGAATCATCCTTCTGAAGTGAGTCTGCTGACTGCTGTGTTCAATCTGCTGTCGTTCTGTGAACGGGGAGATCCTGTGAATCATCCTTCTGAAGCGAGTCTACTGACTGCTGTGTTCAATCTGCTGTCGTTCTGTGAACTGAGAGATCCTGGGAATCATCCTTCTGAAGTGAGTCTGCTGACTGCTGTGTTCAATCTGCTGTCGTTCTGTGAACTGAGAGATCCTGGGAATCATCCTTCTGAAGTGAGTCTGCTGACTGCTGTGTTCAATCTGCTGTCGTTCTGTGAACTGAGAGATCCTGTGGATCATCCTTCTGAAGTGAGTCTGCTGACTGCTGTGTTCAATCTGCTGTCGTTCTGTGAACTGAGAGATCCTGTGAATCATCCTTCTGAAGGAGAAGCTGCTGACTGTTGCGCTCGATCTGCAGCTATTCTACGAGCTGGAACGTCCGGGAGTGAAGAAAAGGAACCCAAAGTCATTCCGTTGCTGTTTTAAGTGTTATTAATTAATAAATAAAAAGAAGAGTTTTTACATTACTTGCTGTCTTGCCTGATTGGTGCCTTTGGTGTCGGCTCCTCCGGAGTGTGGTTATTAACCCTTGGCTTTGGGAAACGGTTACATAATAATTAAAAATAAACTGTATATTTCAGTTTCAAATCATATTATGATAGTAGTCAGACATGTCTTGGGATAACATTGTATTACATAGTCAATTATAATGTTACTTTTATTATCATATTCAACAGTTATGGATCCCAAATACCTAAGAGAATGGCGTCGATTGAGAGATCGAGTTAATGCTCTCGCTGCATCAAGTAGCAGCTTGGATGAATATCTAGATTTGGATGTAAATTTACAAGGAGATGTATCTGGGGAGGGTACATCACTGCAAGGAGATGTATCTGTGGAGGGTCCATCCACACAAGGACATTTGCCTGAAGAGGGTCCATCTTTGATTGTAGATGCTGAAGAGGGTCCATCAAATTTAGACTATGGATACAAGGAAACTGCCGATTCCAGTGACTCTAATACAGAGCTTGATTATTCTGATTCCAATGACACACCATCATTACACAAAGATTTGGCTGAATGGGCAACAACAAGAAGTCAAACACATGCTGCGCTAAATAAGCTGCTGGGAATCTCTTGAGAACACATGGACATACATTTCCAAAAGTCAGCAGAACACTGCTACAAACCCCTTCTGGATTTGAAATTAAGATTGTATGTGGTGGCCAGTACACATACCATGGCTTAGAGCCGGGTATTCTCCAGTTCCTTTCCCAAAACACATGGTTTACAGGCACTGTAGACCTTACTATCAATATAGATGGTCTGCCAATATTCAAGTCCAGTAAAACACATTTTTGGCCTATTCTAGCTAAACTTTCTAATTTTTAGCCATTTCTGGTTGCTCTTGTAGTGGCAATTTTAATGATATTCATTGATCTTTAGTAAAATATAGATGATTCAAAGAATGTCACATGTGTGTCTCTCACTTGTAGTGAGAGAAGATTCTGTTTATGTACCTGGGGAGGCAGAAGAGGGAGACACTCCAGAGAACAGACGAACAAGGACCTCTGACCTAGATGTCAGAAGGCCATTTTGGTGCAGGGGAGCTTAGTGGGCCAACTAGTGACGTCTATGGAAAACTACTGGGAGGAAGGCTCTGGGGGGAAGAAGGCCTTGAAACTAAGATAAAAGCTAGTTCAGTCTGTCTGGGGGTGTGTCACTCTTCTGCACAGGGTAACAACTGTGTATTAGACTGCTCCTATTCTTGCAAGAATAAATACTTCTATTTTATATAATTTGACTCTGAGTGTCTCTTACGCAGTGATGTTTGTTTGAGATGAATTTTTGCCACAACAGTTTTGGTGTCAGAAGTGATATTCCTTGGACGTGCCTCCTGGACCTGAGATCGGACGGTGTTTGGCCACCTGGACTAAGTAAGTTCCAGCTCTACCTCGTAAACTTGAGAGAGAGGGGCCGACCGATATCAGGGCCGGGAGAATCGACCACTGGAATCTAAAGAACCCGCAGGTGGCAACAGAAGCATCTCTGGTAAGAGACAGTTCAATTTATTTTCTTTTGGGTAAGTTAATTAAATTCAGTTTAATTGGGGAGAAGAGTGAAATTGAACCATATTGGCTGAAGGCTGTTTCTGTGGTACGTCATCTGAGATTAATTGAGATCTATATAGATCAAGAAATTTCAAACAGATACGAGGGAAAATAATCTGAAATTAATTGAGGTCTGTAACAGGTCAAGATATTTCAAGCAGATAAATAATCTGGGATTAATTGAGAACTGTAACAGATCAAGAGATTTCAAACAGATAGGTACCCTGAAAATTAGTTGTTCCACGACGGAGCAAATTGTTTTTAGGTACTGAGGCTAATTGGGGGGAACCAGAACAGTTTTTGGTAAACCGTAATTAGGAGGGCACTAATAGTGCAACCCGACCGATTTGGGTTAAAAGAAAGAATCTGATTTGTTTAGGGACGCCTAACAGATTAAAGAAAACGCGCGTTGAAGAGAAATCCACAGAGAACAGAAAACAGCCAGTATGGGGATGTCTCAAAAGCAAGCTTGCGAAATTTGATACACCGGTTTTCTGTAGAACTAGGAAAGTATGGGGGAAAATGTATGTTTTAGATATTGAAAAAACTGGGAAAATACCATGATTTCCCCAGGGAGGGAACACTGAGCACAAATAGACTAAGAGTGTGCGAGAATCAGTGGAACAGGGCAGCGGGACAAAAGGTTGTTGTGGCTGCGTTCAACATGTGTGTAAAAAATGTGAACAGATAATGGATTGTAAATGGATGCATGACATTAGATGTCTATAGAACTTAAATTTATATGACAAGGATTGAAGTAGCAAGAAGCAATAAGGCTGTCTGTGTGAAATAGAGGGAACTGTAAGTGAGACTTGGTGGAAGAGGGAAGTGAAACAAAAAACAAAAAGGTTGGTGTGTGAGACATGTGTGTGTGGGGATTGTTCAAACAATCATGTACTCGTTAGATAATGAAGGAACTGGCATGTTTGAGAAAAGAAAGGAGAGGATAATGAAGGAACTGGCATGTAGGGAAAAGAAAGGATAAATATAGTAGAAAACTATATGTGATGAAAATAGACATGGTCTGATAGAATTTATGGAAGTCAAATGTAAAATGTTTAAATGATATGAAAAGTTTTAAAATAAAATAAGGCATTGTATGATTGACAGGGATTAACATGATATGAAGAATGTTTTAAGCCGAATGGGGAACAATTCTAGATTTTGATAAAATAATGATTGAAATGATGGTATATCTGCTTTATTTTATTAATGTTAAGAAAATAAGGGTATTGAAGCAAGTAGCTATAATGGTTGTCTGTGTAATTTACGGACTGAGTAATATAATCTGTTTTGGAGAAACAGTAGAGATAAGACTGAGACAATAATGATAATATTAAGTTGAATCTGCAGACTAACCATGTGATGGAAGGAAAAAGGCTTCAAACCAGTTGTAATGAAAATAATGATGTACAAATTGTTACACTTTATGAAGAGTAACGGAACAGTCCGGGGAAAATAAATAAATAAATAAATAGTGAGACAGAAGATAGCAAATGCTGTAAACAGCTCTGCTCTGAAGATCTCACTTTGAAGAGATTTGCAGATGATGTTTTGTAAAAGATAAGCTGGGATAACAGCAACAGTACTTGTAATTAGTGTTGTTGATGATAATACCAAATTAGTAGGGTAAAGACAGAAAACAAATTCGAATATTTTGAGCATTTTCTGTGCTGCTCATGAAATTATGTTCTGCCAATAATAATGATGAAGAGTATGATTTGGCTATTGTGATTGAATCCGCCATTGGTGGATGGTCAAAGGAATACAGAGAACTGCTTATCAGTGGGTCTGTTTACATTCCTGAATGGGACACACACTGCTTCAAGGGTGTGCAGTTAAGTTGAAGCCCTTTGGAAGCTCACAGTGATCAAACTGCAAGGTGTCTGATGCTGTAGTTGAGGCTGACACACGAACCAACCAGATGACAGAGATTGTCTTGACTGTGGTCAGTAGGACCATTTAACACGTGACACATTTCTGATAATAATGTGGGGTTGAAAATAGATCAGTGTTTAAATGACGACAGTGACAATTTTTGGTCTGAGAAATAAGAGATAAAAAACAAGGTCAAAAGATTGAAGTCTTAAAGTGAATCCTTTTGTGACTCCAACAAATGTGAGTTGCAAAATATGTAAAGGTAATATAGAGAGACAGATCTCAAAGATGATTTATAATAACTGCAAAAGATGCAGAGTAGCCTTGTCAAAGTTAGTGTGAATCCTGATTGGAGACTGATAAACTCCTAGAAAAAAAAAAACTTTTGAAGTCAGATATTAAGTTATGGTAATTGAGAACTTGGCAATTAAAATTGAGATTGAGAAATGTGAAACGTTATTGAGAACTAGAATAATTATTTTTATGTAAGAACAAATAAGCAGAAGCAGTAGGCTACTGAATTAACAGTTGCTAAATGTAAAATGTGTGGAAAGGCATCTGATTAAACAAACAGCTTGAAAAGTTGACCATGAAAGAACTAGAGATGAACTTCCCTGAGATGGGCAAAAGACAAATATAAATAATATGTTTATTTGAAACCGTATGTAATTTCTGGCAAAGATGCCTTAAGCTGGGATAGAGTTAAAAGATGATAGATAAAAGTTTGATGTTAGAAGTATATGAGAGAGCAGTGTACCATCCAATAGAGTCTCAGAGTCTCTCTCATTCAATGAGTCAGCTAAAAGCTGGTATCTGTGATAATATGTAAAGCACAGTGTTTCAGTTGAAGGATCATAGACACAGAGATATTTTAAAAATAAAACTGAATGACGAATTTTAAAGAAGCTGATAATTCTGATGAAAAGACAATACAGAACATGGGACAAGCTTTAAGTTGATTGGCCATCAAGCTCTGTCTGGTAGTAATACTTTTGTCATACATAATGTAGATTTGAAGATCAGTTTAAGTAAATTGGAATTGTGTAGTTGTAGATCACCATCTGGCATGGGCTGAGATAAATGAAAATGTTGTAGATTTGAGGGAAACAACAAAGTGACATATTGGCTAAGTCAACATGAAATTATCAAGAGAGCCCCTCATATTTATGATTATTGTGAACAAAGGGGGAAATATGATTGACTGACATTGACCAAGTCTGCACAGCACGACCTGACCTGATAGAAACAATTGATGACTTTGGAAATGTTTGTAGATGACTGACTTGAGAGACCAAACAACAGGCCTGAAAAGCAAGATTCGCTGTGAGACTGAGGGCCGTTGCCTTTCAAATACTTCGAGAAGAAGATGAGATTGTGGCTTTAAGTGAAGAATGTAATATTTTTGTTTCAGAGGCAGAGAAATTTGTCTGAAGGACAACGTTTGGGTTAGTGTTGATGGCAAACTTTATAAAAAACACTATGTTAAATGTTATGTTAAATTGATGCTCGAGTTGTGTCGTGCATCAAGAGGGAGATGGTATAACAATTGCCAAATATGGTTTATTAAGGGGTTCACAGTTGCTGAATAAATGTTGGGAGAACACTAGGGGTAATTTGATAAAAGCCCTGAAAGAAGCCATTTTTTCTGCCTAACAAAATTGATGTCTGTGAGTGTGCACACACACCAATAACAAAGATTGTTTCAACAGGAAACGCCAGGGCATCGAAGGACACGGGAGAACAGTAGACAAAAGAAACTACGTACTTTACTATCTGACAATAACCTCGAAATTTGTTTCTCTTTACAGAGAGCATGCAGGATTGGGAGACAGGGCAAAATGTGCCAATAAAATAATGGTTATGGATGAATTTGGCTAACTGTCCTGGCCTGGGTTATTATTGTGGCAGAAAGGTGCTACACCTGCGCAGCGCATAACTTGAAATTTTCCTTTTACAGAATGTCAGGATGGATTGGGTCAAACAGAACTAATTCTGTTCCAAATGTATAAATATTGTGTGGACATGAGCAAAGTGGGTTGAGTGTTTTTCAGGGTAAAAGGACCCCGAGTGCTATTAAGTGAGCAAGAAATTATCCGGAGATAATGTTTCAGGTTGTTGATTCCACAGGTCACACCAAAGGGGACGAGCTGCTAGACAAGCGGCCACTAACAAAATACTTAAGGTCTCCATTCACAGGTGACAGTTCACTCCAGTGGGGGTGCGGTCGTGATATAAGGGAAAACCTTATAAGGATCAGAAAATGGTTGGAGAGTGTGACACCTGGGTCCAAGCCTCTCACCTACACCAACAGGCCACAACCATCCCATAGTCCGTGGGGCGAACGAGATGATCAACACAACTGATGGTTTAAGTTTAACAGAAGAATCTGTTTTTGTGATGATTTTGTTTGATTGAATCAAACTAGGTAAATGTAGAAAATATATTGATTGTGTCTGTAATGGAAATATTAGAGTTAATATTGAACAACTGCATTGGTTAGAAGAATGGATAAAATTATAAGACTTCTCTGGTTAGATTTTGTTAAATATGGCATTAAATAGAGCTTACTAAATTGAATTAGAAGTGAACAAAATATGGTTAGGAAAACCGAGGTGAAATATGGAGATGGGCGTAGAATAATGGAAAAGGCTTAATGATAGGAGTTAGGATTGTTATTCTAATAATTTTGTTATTCATGGGGGAATACGATTACAGTGACAGGTGAAACATGCTGTCTGTTCAATTGGTGAAAATGACAGTCTATCCCAAGGATGAACAAAATTATGCGACGATACAGTTAGCGGGAGCTACAGTGAGATATGTGTTAAATGTATGTTCTGTTTGTTTTTCTTCTATTTGTTTATTTTCTGAGAAAGATTAAGGGCAAAAGATTTAAAGAAGGTTACAAGCAGCGGCCATCCGTGTTACGAGATGGCGTACAAGGACAGGGGTTGAAACTGAGGGATTTTTTATTATACTTTATCTGTTTGTTTCCTTATTGTGTTATAACTACCTTTTTCCTTACTGGTGTGACTGAGGGTCTGTTTACAGGAGCGCAGGAACAGTGATTTCTCGCTTAGCCCGGCCCAGTAAAAATGTTTACTTGCTTGCTAAAATATTACGGGGCCTTTCCCCCACAAAAACAGCCTTATGCTTCTTCATTCTAAACTTTTCTTCACAGGTTCAAGGAGAGTGATCATTTATGCAAAAAATCAGAGATGAAGAGTATAAGTGTGATGATATGACTTAAAATTTGTCTTATTGTTTATTATTGTGATTATGGGTAATCAGAATGATAAAAAGTGAGGAGTTGTAGTGGCAATTTTAATGATATTCATTGATCTTTAGTAAAATATAGATGATTCAAAGAATGTCACATGTGTGTCTCTCACTTGTAGTGAGAGAAGATTCTGTTTATGTACCTGGGGAGGCAGAAGAGGGAGACACTCCAGAGAACAGACGAACAAGGACCTCTGACCTAGATGTCAGAAGGCCATTTGGTGCAGGGGAGCTTAGTGGGCCAACTAGTGACGTCTATGGAAAACTACTGGGAGGAAGGCTCTGGGGGGAAGAAGGCCTTGAAACTAAGATAAAAGCTAGTTCAGTCTGTCTGGGGGTGTGTCACTCTTCTGCACAGGGTAACAACTGTGTATTAGACTGCTCCTATTCTTGCAAGAATAAATACTTCTATTTTATATAATTTGACTCTGAGTGTCTCTTACGCAATGATGTTTGTTTGAGATGAATTTTTGCCACAACACTCTTTATTATGGCAATAGCAAGCCCGAGCCTGTTCATGACTATCTTCGTGATTTAATAGCAGAATTGCAGGTGCTTATGCGAAATGGTGTCCCACACAAAACCACAGTGCACAAAGTAACTCTGCGAGCATTCGTATGTGATGCTCCAGCAAGAGCATTTCTAAAGTGCATCAAAAGCCATAATGCCTTGCATGGATGTGAGCGTTGTCTGTCAGTGGCCACATCAGTTGAGGGAAGGGTTGTCCACTTAAATACAGTGTCTTGTGAGAAACTCACTGATGATAAATTCAGTCAGTTGCAGTATCCAAACCATCAGAAGGAACCTACACCTATAGCCCAAATGGGAATCAAATGTGTCACACAATTTCCTCTTGACCACATGCACCTCATTTTTCTAGGAGCTGTGAAAAGATTACTTACCTTTTTGTTGCGAGGCCCAGTTATTTGCAGGTTGCAAAAAGGACAGAGTGAAAAAATCAGCAATAAGTTGGTACAACTGAAATGTGTACAACAATTGGTATGTCTATTCTCTTGGATGATGATGATGATGCCAGAAGAGGACACTACCTGGGATATGCCCAAAACCTGCTGGAACACTTTGTGGATACCTGTTCTGAACTCTATGGGGAAACTTTCCCAACATACAACATCCACTCCATCAAACACATTGCTGATGATGTTTTTAACTTCAAGTGCTCCTTGAATGAGTTGTCCTGTTTTCCGTTTGAGAACCACCTGCAGTCCATAAAAAAAATGGTTAGAAAGAGCAAAAATCCAGTCAAAAGATTGGCTGAAAAGGCAAATACACAGGAACATATGAAGCATTCGAGGCGCAAACCGTAATCCATATCGGCCAAGGCACCAAATCACTGCTTCCTGTTGGAGACTGAGCAAATTGTGTTTGTGAGGGAAAAGCGTCAAGATGGAATGTTGGTTGTGGATGTTATCGACCCAAAGGTCACAAAGCAGCTGTTTGATCTACCTTGTAAGTCAAAGCTGATTAACAGCATATATGTGATGGTGGACAATGACCTTAGCAGAGCAAAGAGGAAGCTTTTGGAGGCAAAGGATCTGCATAGGAAGGCAGTGTGTTTACCACATGCACAGGGATTTGCCATATTCCCTCTCCTGCATGTCTTTAAGATGAACTGAAACTTGTTCCTGTCTTGTCGGTTAACTTTTCTGGGTGAGAATATTGCTGACGTCAATTAATATACCGACTCGTATGCCCGATGAATCTAAAAAATCTAGTTTCATCATTCTTGTATTTGATTAAGGTTAGTAACAAATCTTTAAATTTGTCCAATCCACAGGCCTTTATGTCTCAAGGACTGAGGCGTGCAAAAAAAAGAAAAGTTATACAGACTACATCCAAGGTAAGTGCCATTTTCACTTTTCAGTTTCTACTACAACTTTGTTGATGCAGGTCAAAATCTCAGAATTGATTTGATAATACCATGGCCATATTGCAATTTTGTTTAGATATTAGCTTATCGGAGTCATTGATGCCATCAACACCACCACAGAACCGAAGAGGTAGTTGTGCTGTTAATTTTTTTTTTTTTTAAATACTTTTCAGATGATTAAATATATAACAACTTAGTATGCATTTAATTTTGTAACTAGGCTATTTTAATCACCTCGTTTGTTATATTAAAGATCATCGGGTGGCATGTGTGTCACAGTGTCTGGTTGTGTTTCCCTGGGTTGTCACTAGAGGTCCTCGTTCTCACGGTGTCTTTCACATTTGACTTCATTTCCCAGCATTCTGTCTGTCACTCATCAGTTCATTGCACTCAGCTGTTTCCCATCACCTTGTTAGATCTGTGTGTATATGTTCCCTGTCTGTGTTAGTGTTCGTCACGGAGTCTTTGTTTTATGTCGCCACTTCCGAGGTCTGTTTTCCTGCTTGTTTTTGTTCTTATGTTTTGATTGATTTTTGATATTTGACCCCTGCCTGGTTTACAATAGTGGTGGGCAGATCGAGGCTTCGTGATGCAATGAAACAGTTGAAGCAAATGTGCCATATTGTTTCGAGGCTTCAAATCAATCAGACACCCGTCTCCACGGCGACACCTAGTGGTCACTTGCAGGTGTTGATCTGAAACAACCTTTACAATGAGCCATTAAAAAATGTGTTGTTTTTTTATTATTGTATTTTTCTAATATGTAAAGCTTGTAACCTGTAGGCTCTTCACATTGCATAATGTTATTTTGTTCATGAAAAATGAATATTAATAAAAGAAATCAAGCCACAATGTCTCACTTTCTTATAGATTTTTATTAAAAAATATTAATTTCTCTGCTGTCGAAAGACTCAGCCTACTTCTTTTTTTTTACAGATAATTTCTCCAGCCTTTGAAAAACTGCTCTCACAAGGGACACTTGTTGCTGGCATGCAAATATATTTTTTAGCAAGGACATACAAATGAGGAAAGATTACTGCTCTCTCTTTCCAGTAAGTTAGGGGATCATGAGTTCTGGGCAAAAATGCACCGTTGATGTATTTTTTCACTTCTACTGTGGCATCAGCTGTAGCATTGTGTATCATCTGGGTTTCACGGATACGATTATGAAAATGTTCCCATAAACTGTAATGTGTTTCAACTGGTGTTGATGATGATGATGGGCCTGATGTTGACATTTGTGGCTCTGAATGAAAATGAAAACAGCAATTAGTAACAAATCCTAAACTGACGGCACAAATATATTGGAAAAATAGTAGCCTACTGTGAAAGTAGCCTACTGGTTCATTATTTGGAAACCTTCCTAAACAAAGTTATGTTATGAATATGTATGCTCAGTGTGCAGAGAAAGATAAAAGTGGATTGTAGAACTACTACAATTAGAAAAAACAAAATTATATCTTGGCTGTAGATTGGGTACTCATATGTAGACCTATAAAATGTATATTCACAAAATATATTATATTGACAACATATATTATATTCACAGTAAAGCTGTTTTTAACTTGATTGGCAGTTGTGATTGGGACGTTAGGTAGGGCTTGGCCTATGGACTTTCTAAACAGTGTCCCAACAGTTTGTTATTATATTTCAATTATAATTAGCCTATATTTCAAACAATGCATACCTTGTGTCTCTTTGGCTCTCAACGAAGGCGGTCGCATTTTCATTCCCTCCTCTCCCTTACCTCCCCTGCTTTGCTCCTCTCGTCTCGTCTAGTCTACTGTCTTGTACTTTTTGAGAGACTCTCTCCGCACTGCTCTCCAAACTAAGAAATTATGGATTTGATCAACTGGTCTCTCAACGCAATTGACACCATCTTCTCGACGAGAAGCTTGGGTTCGGAGGAACCTGACTGCCCTGCCGGAACGTTCGCAGCTGGCTACACGATGGACGCGTGGGAGAGGTGGCGGGTCGTGTGTCTGGCGGCTCTTTCCGTGGAGGACATTGAAGATATCTACCTATTCGGAACCATGATAACAGGTTTTCTGCTGATTGGATTAGGCATTGCCCTGGTTTATCGAGAAATTAAGAAGTCGGCGACAGCTGTCCAAAGCTCTACAAGGCTGCCCGTCATGATTGAAGCAGTGGGCAGAGCTGTCAGCACTCAGACTGTGACTATGAACCACAATATGGATAACATCATGGAGAAGCTCACAGCTCTGCAAAGGCAAATGGATCGTTTCGGAGACCAAAATGGACCAGGGGCTGTGTAAATCGGAATGCGGCTACTCGTCCCAAGACCAAACAATCCCAATCTTATCTGCTTTCGGCCCCCCTCATCCAGCACTGGCCTTGGCCAAGGCCGCTGTTGGAACAACAACTCCTCCGGAAGAGCACTGCAGTGAGACGCTCTTGCATTCCTTCCCCCACTCCCCACAAACACCTGCTGATTGTTGACTCTGTCTGGGACATGATCAGGGTTGTCTCCATGGCAACTTGCTGTGTATCGCTATGACAATCCTGCGGACTTGAGGCACTAAGATTATGATGCCAGGCATAGTGACTCTCCAGGCCTACACATACACGAACTCTTACATATATACAGATATGCAATCACCCCCCCACCCCCCATCCCTCGCCTTCAACGCTTTGTACCACCAGTCTGACAGGCGGGTCTGTGACCAGCGCCGAGAATGGCTGCAGGTCCGGACGGATACCTGTCTGAGCTGGGTTACCTCCATCCCCCACTCCCCTCCCCTGTTGCAAGTCTTGTGTGTTCATGTTTGTAGAGTGTACTGATTATGTGCAAATGTTGCTGAGGTGTTTTTTTACTGTTCCCAAACTGTACTCCACACAGGAGCATAGTCTGGGGGTTGCCTTTTTTTTCTCCTCACCTCTCCTCATGTTATGCTGTATTTTCTTCCTAAATGCTCTGTCTTCCTGTCCTGTCTACCCCCTTGTCATATTGTATGTATTTTTGTATGGACAGGTTGATGGCTAATTTCGTTGGTACTTGTGACCAATGACAATAAAGGCTACTACTACTACTACTACTACTACCTTGCTTAGATGGCCCAGCAGTGTCAGTAGCAGGCCTAGGGGGGACGCTATACTCTGCACCCTGCAGAATGGCAGGATGAGTGCTTCTCAAATAGCGCATCATGGATGATGTATTGTTGCAGTAGGCTAGCTGCCCATCACAATACACACATCTCACTTTATTTGGGGTTTCTAAATGGAAATGCTCCCACACCACATATGTACGGCATCTCTTCTGTGGAGCCTCCATTTTTATCTATCTATCTATCTATCTATCTATCTATCTATCTATCTATCTATCTATCTATCTATCTATCTATTAATCTATGTATCTATCTATTAATCTATCTGTCTATATATATTTCTATCTAATGCATCTATTAATGTGTCACTATACTCTATCTGTCTCTCAGTCAATGTGTAGCCTACATTTAAATGGAAGCCTAAATATAACTAAACCAATCGCACTATAAATGTCACTATATCACCAAAAATCTGCTATCTCAAAACCAAATTCCGCTCACAAAAACCCACGATATGAAAATGCGTTGACTTCACTTTTATACTGTGATTGTGTGATCTGTTCCCGACCGACCTATCAATCAAACCCTGACTCGGCGGACCATGCCACCTGTTGAAACACTCAGAAGCTTCATTTAGCCGTAGTCACGTGATGTGGGTGTTTTGAATCACGCTTCGGATCAGTGTTTCAAATCATCTGCGCTTCGGGATCTCGCAAAGCTTCGGAACGTCTGTTTCGCGTCAGCCATCGCTAGTTTACAATGATTTTGGATTGCCCTCATTATTAAACTTACTGCGATTGGATTTTCTGCTTCCCGTGTGTGGTTCGTGACAGAAGGACTCCGTCAAAACCAATATCCAGCGGTATGTTTTTATTATCTGTTCCCCAGCCACCGAGCGGGAGAGAATGGAATTGTTTGAGGGGACCCGGTTGGTCAAGTTTCGCGGGACTCGTGGAGGTCGCAGTGGAGGAGGTGGTCGAGAGGAATCCCAACACCATTTTCCACTCAGGCCCCTCTTCGACCCTGGGCTGGTGAGATCCAGTCCAGAGTTTCATCCGGCGCTGTTTCATCCAGCAGCCCGCCGCTTTTCTGGAGGCTGATTCAGAGATGGTTCAGGTCACGTCTGCCCAGCCAGAGACTGTTCACGTCCCGTCTGCCCAGTCAGAGACTGTTCACGTCCCGTCTGCCCAGTCAGAGACGGTTCATGTCACGTCTGCCAAGTCAATGATGGTTCACATCACGTCTGCTCAGTCAGAGACTGTTCACGCCACGTGTGCCTGGTCAGAGACGGATCAGGAGATGCCCATTCGCGTGGCCACGAGGACACTGATGGACTATTTGGAGCGTCTGACTCGGATTCTAGACATGCCTGTGTTCGCTGTTCCAGAGCCGGAGCCAGTGTCTGTTCCAGAGCCGGAGCCAGTGTCTGTTCCAGGGCCGGAGCCAGTGTCTGTTCCAGGGCCGGAGCCAGTGTCTGTTCCAGGGCCGGAGCCAGTGTCTGTTCCAGGGCCGGAGCCATTGTCTGTTCCAGGGCCGGAGCCAGTGTCTGTTCCAGGGCCGGAGCCATTGTCTGTTCCAGGGCCGGAGCCAGTGTCTGTTCCAGGACCAGAGCCAGTGTCTGTTCCAGGGCCGGAGCCAGTGTCTGTTCCAAGGCCGGACCAGTGTCTGTTCCAGGGCCGGAGCCAGTGTCTGTTCCAGGGCCGGAGCCAGTGTCTGTTCCAGGGCCGGAGCCAGTGTCTGTTCCAGGGCCGGAGCCAGTGTCTGTTCCAGGGCCGGAGCCAGTGTCTGTTCCAGGGCCGGAGCCAGTGTCTGTTCCAGGACCGGAGCCAGTGTCTGTTCCAGGGCCGGAGCCAGTGTCTGTTCCAAGGCCGGAGCCAGTGTCTGTTCCAGGGCCGGAGCCAGTGTCTGTTCCAGGGCCTGTTCCAGTGTCCACAGACAAGATGGCCGCTGCCGAGCCGGCGTCTGTTCCTGGTCCTGAGCCGGTGTCTACTGCTCCTGAGCCGGTGTCTACTGCTCCTGAGCCGGTGTCTACTGCCCCTGAGCCGGTGTCTACTGCCCCTGAGCCGGTGTCTTTTCCTGTTCCTGAGCCGGTGTCTGCTGTTCCTGAGCCAGTGTCTGCTGCTCCTGAGCCGGTGTCTGCTGTTCCTGAGCCGGCGTCGGTGGCTGTTTTTGAGCCGGTGTCTGTTCTTAAGCCTCCGCCCTGGCCACCCGAGGTGACGTCTCCGCCCTGGCCGCCCGAAGGGTCTTCACCGCCCTGGCCACCTGAAGGGTCTTCAGCGCCCTGGCCGCCCGAAGGGCATTCACTGCCCGAAGGGTCTTCTCCGCCCTGGCCACCTGAGGTGACGTCTCCGCCCTGGCCACCTGAGGTGACGTCTCCACCCTGGCCACCCGAAGGGTCTTCACCGCCCTGGCTGCCCGAGGGGTCTAAACTTGGTAGCCGCTCCGTTGAGAGGGGGTACTGTCACAGTGTCTAGTTGTGTTTCCCTGGGTTGTCATTAGAGGTCCTCGTTCTCACGGTGTCTTTCACATTTGACTTCATTTCCCAGCATTCTGTCTGTCACTCATCAGTTCATTGCACTCGGCTGTTTCCCATCACCTTGTTAGATCTGTGTGTATATATTCCGTCTGTGTTAGTGTTCGTCACGGAGTCCTTTAGGGCTGGACACGGATATTCGAATATTCGAATATTCGTTCGGTGTGTTGGTATTCGATTTGAAAATGTGACATTCCAATATTCTTCTTTTTTTTTTTTTTGCACACCTGGCATCCCCCTCGAAACGGTTTTCATTCGTGCTTGAATATGTTTTACACTATAAAATCTGGTGAAATATAATACTTAACATATAAGTTCGTTATATCTACTTAATAAATATATTTGCTTCTTCTTGGACTACTAAACGTGTTCCTGCAACGGGAGTATTCTCTGGCTAGAGCGCAGAACAGCGGAGTTTGTATGGACAGAAGTGCATGCCTGAGCTTGTATTTTGGGTTAAGCTGCTGCTTTGACATTGTGGAACATATGTCAAGTCATCTTCATTTATATAGCGCTTTTAACAATGAATTGTTTCAAAGCAGCTTTACAGAGATAAACATATAATTTAAGGTAACAGATTGTTTTGGCGTTATAGCGGTTCTTGAATAATGTTACTTCCAGCTAAAGTTAACTTTGATTGATTCACCTCCGTCGAAATGATCAGACTTTAAACGCGAACCTGTGATTAACGCTGACGGCGTTCACATGCTCATTCAGAATTCTATAGTTATGTGCTTTTTAAAATATGTGCGCAGGTTTGTAATTCATACAACCCAGCCTAAACAAACTACTTTTCTTGCCTATAAATTTTGATACAGAATTTTGTTTTATTTTATCACTTCGGGGTACGCGAGCCGGAATTCACAGCGCTTTATCTGTAGAGTGGGAAAGGGATCCTCCATAGGGAGAGGATAGTGGATACTTCAGCACTGCATTGTCATCGGGTCCAGGCGAATCTCCTTCGTCAGATCTGGACACGGCCTGGATCCGGCAGGCTGCGGGAAAACCTCGGGATAAACAAAGACACTAATATTAGCGTAGATGCCATTCTTCTTATGATGTAGCGAGTACATCAAGATTTAAGGGAAGTGTTCCCAGTTCCGGCTGACCTAATCTATGCAGCCTAACATTGAATTTATAGAAGTCTATAATGTATTATGTGTATGCTAGGTCAAAGAGATGTGTTTTTAGTCTAGCTTTGAACTGACAGAGTGTGTCTGCTTCCCGGAAAATGGTAGGAAGACTGTTCCAAAGTTTTGGTGCTAAATAGGAAAAGGATCTACCGCCAGCAGTCGATTTAGATATTCTAGGTATTATCAACTGGCCGGAATTTTGAGATCGCAATAGACGTGAAGGACTATAATGCGTTAAGAGCTCGCTCAAGTACTGCGGAGCTAAACCATTTAGTGCTTTGTAGGTAATCAACAATATTTTAAAATTTATACGATGTTTAATAGGGAGCCAATGCAGTGTTGACAGAACCGGGCTAATATGGTCATATTTCCTGGTTCTGGTAAGAACTCAAGCTGCGGCGTTTTGAACTATATAATAATAGAAACAAAATGTATTATCCTTTTTACCCTTATCAATCTAAATTAATCTACAGCTAAATATAGGAGACTTTGAGATTTTACTGGGACGTCACGTTTATTTTTCTTTTTTCTTTATTTAAATTTCGTTTTTCTATATTTAAATTTCGTTTTTATTTATTTAAATCTACCCTACTTTGTCAGTGAGAAAAATATTATAATTAAATAAATATATATATAAAATATTATAACACGTGATTTAAAACACGTGTGTGTGTGTTTTATATCACTAGCGCAGTGTCCATTCTCGGAGCATATAAGCCCTGCTTGCGAGGCGTGCCGCTTCTTTATTTAAATCTACCCTACTTTGTCAGTAATTTGTTAGTGAGAAAAATATTAGACTACCTTATTAAAAATATTACTTAAGTTAACAGACCTGTGTGTGTTTTATATCACTAGTGCAGTGTCCATTCTCGGAGCATATAAGCTCTGCTCGCGTGAGGCGCTGGCGCATCCCGCTCGTGCTGTTCTGTAGTTTATTAAAAGTTTATTAATTCTGAACGTGTCGCGTCTCGCCTGTCTATCTAAATTGCACCAAATATGACACTGCACTCCCTCTTACCCAAGTCTGACTAAGGAATATACATTGTAGTTGATATACCTTTGAAGGGGGAGGGGTTACATGGAGGTGGAGACACTCTGAAACAAAGCATGTAAATGAGGTATACAGGTTTAGGAACCTGCCTTTAGACTGAGAGTGTTACCAATCCTAATCCAATCAGCATAACATTGTGATTTGAATGCATAGAAAACAATCTAATCAGCCAGACTATTCAATGACAAAAGGTGATAGTCTCAGTGCTCTGATCAATTTAACTTACAATAGAGAGATCAGGACAGACAGGAACAGGCAGGTTTGTGACATCATTTACCTTAGTTACAAAATTCACACTAATAAACTTTCTCAGTTTATATACTATAGTACTGGAATCTAAATTAAACATTTTAATAAATTTGTAACCCTACAGTACTCAGATAAGTCCATTGGATGACCCCGAAATGTCTACACAACCAAGTAGGATATATAATGTTGACCTAACTGTAAATTAAGTTTATTATATGATGTTGTGCTGTATTAACAGGGCGCATTTAACTTTGTATGCTGCACTCAGTTGCTTTCTACTCATTTCTCAATTAATCAAATATGAAGTGTAAATTATATTTCAAAACAAGCATTAACCACTCACCAATGACTTCTGACAGTACAGTACAGTTCTGACAGTAGTACAGGGACAGCAGGGGCGGTGGACAACTTGGGAGGGTGTCACGAGCCGAGCAATCAGCTGGCCAGAGTTCTGGAAACTGCCACAGGCTCGGCTCAGTTTCCTCATTAGGGCAACGTACGACACCCTCCCGAGCCCTAAAAACCTCCACCAATGGCTTGGAACAGAGCAATCCTGTGACCACTGCGGGAATGCCTCACTCCAGCATATTCTGTCTTGCTGTAAAACAGCACTGACACAAGGGCGGCTCAGATGGCGGCACGACCAAGTGCTCAGAAAGCTGGCAGAGGTGCTGGAGAAAAGTCGACAGGAGGCAAACAACCAGAGTCCATCAGAGAGCCGATGCAGGATCCACTTCATTAGGCAGGGGGAAGACGTAATTCATACCAGCAAGAGACAACCTGCCAAGCTTTTAACACCAGGGGCGGTGTGGAAGATGGAAGTGGACTTGGGAAGGCAGCTCCAGTTCCCACAGGAGATATGCAGCACCACCTTAAGACCAGATGTGGTGCTGTGGTCTGTAGCTGTGAAGTCAGTAATACTAATCGAGCTGACAGTGCCATGGGAGGAGGGTCTGGAAGCTGCCTACGAGAGAAAGAAGGCGAAGTATGCAGACCTGGTTGCGGAGTGCAGGGAAAGTGGATGGAATGTGAGGCTGTACCCGGTGGAGGTGGGAGCCAGAGGCTTTGTGGGCAGATCAATATCACGTTTGCTCAAGGACCTGGGACTACGGGGAGCCACACTGAGCAGATCCACCAAAGAGCTCTCTGAGGAAGCTGAGAAAGCAAGCCACTGGCTCTGGCTGAAACGACGAGACAAGTCGTGGGGAGTAACATCAAGTTAGGTTTTGCTGCAGGGGGTGTCAGGGAGACACCCCCTGTTCCTGTTCACTGCCCCGCCACCATGAGACGTTCTGGGTTAAGGGGCGAAACGTCAATGAGCGGTGGTCCCCAGCTGAAGACCCTGCAGCAAAACCGTGTGGTATGCGGTCAGGTTTAAGCCTGCCTCAGAGAAAAGGACGCCTCTGCCATGCATAGTCCACAAAAGGCACCGTTGGAGGTGCGACAGGCCTAAGGCCCAGCAGAAAGACCATCTCGCTGTAATGAGTAATCTGACTGGGTTTCTTGCAATAAACCCAAGACACACATGTACTCAGGGTCGGCGCTAGCCATTTGGGTGCCCTAAGCACAAATGCTTGGTGGTGCCCCCACCACCACCACCACCACCCACCCACTCACTCACCCACCCAAGGAATAACAACCATTCAGAATTTCTTAGATAGGTTCTCTTTACTTCCAAAATAACTGCTGCAAATAAATAATTTTACATTAACAATGGCACCAAATATGAAAATAAATAAATTATATAAAGGATAAAATTATAAATACCAAAAACCACCACAATTACTAAAAACACAGATTTGGAACTGAACAATGTAAACACAGAAAGTTAAAAGTGCAAAAAAAGTTTAAAGAAGAAATAACAGTATGAGTATGAATTTTAAAGTGCACATTTTAAACTGCAAATAACCATACATAACTGGACAGCAGAATTTACTCAGAGGGACTACATCTCTATAAAGAGACCATTCTGCTATTCTATAGAACTGTATTAAACATTTTCACTACCATCAGTTGTCAGAGGCCCTACAGAGGCACACGCCTACATTTATTAGCTGCAAAATCAGCTATCAGGTCATCATATGACAATTTCTGAGCCACATCCCCATTGATGCTGATGACAGCCAGACCACTTAAAGGTGCCCTAGAATGTTTTTTATTATTATTTTATAATGTTTCCTGGGTTGCCCTTATAATGTTAGTATGTTTTTTAGATCAAAAATAATCATAATTTAGAAATAAATGGCATTTTTCCTAGCCTGCTTTTAGCCTCTGATTTGAACGCTCTGTTTGAAGGGGCGTGTCTGCTGTGGGATTCAGTGTAACCGCGGCCACTGCTGTGATTGGCTGACATGCTTGCATATGAAATAGCTACGCATTACATGTGAAACTCTCGAATACTTTTACTACTGCTATTATACGTTTTTACTATAACAGCTATCGAGATTAACGAATCGTGAGATGTTTTTAAAGTATTTAGATCTATTCCCATCACATAAAATGTTGCCGTGATGAGCATTGAGTAGATGACTGTGTGTTGATCGCGAGCATGAAGATCTTATCATTGCAAAGCAGTTTCTACACTCTCTCTGCTTTCACCAATGCAAACACGATGATGTAAATACAGTAAGAGCTTCGTTGTGCAGTGTAACGTGCGTCATTGATTTCATAACGAGTTTGGCAAGTGTCCAGATAAACTCGCGCTGTGTGGAAAGATTGTTCTTTGATCGCTTTCTGTATATAATTTGTTCACAATTTAAATACGATTATTTTCATCCTACTAAAAGAAACGATGTGAAGCTGATATTTTAGTCACTGGCTTGACTTACTGATGCATAAACAGTATTGAACGATTTTGAGAGAAAGATTACCTGTCTGAACTTGAACAATTACTCATCAGAAAGTGTTGCTTGGTAGCTCGATCCGAGGCCAGCTCTGTATTGGCCCAAGTTGAGGAAAACCTCGGTGAAATGTTTGGAAATTTCCAGAGAAAATAAAATTAACCCATTGTTTCTTCAGAGGCCCAGATGAAGGAACTAAAAAATACTTTTGTGTTCATGTGTACATCCACACTGAGCAACTGCCATGCTTCGGCTGCGCAGTTCCGCCTGGCATTGAGGGCTGGCATTATGCAAATATTTGGAGGCGTACATATTAATGATCCCGACTATTGCGTCACAGTCGGTATTGTGTGGAGAACCGACCGTTTTTCAGGGGTGTTTTTCATAAACGTGAATTAAATGGGAACGCGAAAACAGTCCAGTTTGAGATTCACTCTATCTCATGTCCATGCACTGAACTCTTGTTATTTGACTATACCAAGGTAAATTCAATTTTGAACTATAGGTCACCTTTAAGAATCGCCTTTGACCGCTTCAGAGTGGCTGTCTACCGGCATGCACAAACATGTTCTTAAAACAACCATTAATGTTCGTTTTCAAAACTGTGCAACTCACCGAGTGGTTATTGGTGTTCGTTGATGATTAAAAACAAATATATCGGCGCAATGTATGATTTCAATCCGTGTTATTTGCTATAGTGGAACTATTTTTTCGCATAATAATGTAGAATTCATAGACAATTGGAAAAGTTTTTGGGGCAAGCCTGACCTGTTAAAAAGAGATGGTATTCATCCCTCCTGGGCTGGTGCTGCTCTTCTCTCTAGTAATTTGGCTCATAGTCTTAGAGCTCAAACATGACAATCTGGGGCTCAGGTCAGGAAGCAGACAGACTGGCTAAACCGACCTTCTGCTAGCGGCCTCGCGTCACCAAGGTCAGATAAATCCCATCACATAGAGCCTCTTTCACCTATATATCATCACAATGAGACTGTGTCTGTTCCCCGAATTTGGAAATACAAAAAACATCAGGTTAAAAATTGAATTGACGTTCAACAAATAAAAAACAGATATAATACAGATGAGCAAATGATAAAGCTTGGGTTGCTGAATATTCGACCCCTTACTCCAAAATCACTCATAGTTAATGATATGATTTCAGATTATAATCTAGATGTACTGTGTTTCACGAGTTCACATTTACATCAATTAAACAGAGTAAAGATTATGCGTATTTGGCATGCTGTCCAGGGGGAGGGCTCCGAGCTCGGAAATTTTTGCCCGAACCCAGAGTGCTCCCCCTTGTTGTAAGAGTATTTAGGAGAAGAAGTGAGGAGATGGGGTGGTGGAGGGATGCTGTTAGACTGTCAAAGAACTGAGTTAAGTTTGCTGAATATATACCTCTTACCTCATTGATTGTGAGTGTGCTCCACTCGTGTCTAATTAGGCTTGATTACCTGAATGTGCTCCACATGTGTTTAATTATCTGAACATGCTCCTCCCGAACTTTGTTAGGAAACATCATTTGACAGAAACCTGGCTAAAACCAAACGATTACATTATTTTAAATGAGTCAACCCCACAAGATTACTGTTATAAACATGAACCTCGTCTGAAAGGCAAAGGGGGAGGTGTTGCTGTAATTTATAGTAATATTTTCAAAACCACTAAGAAATCAAGTTTTAAATATACTTCTTTTGAAGTGTTGGTTCTTAATGTAACACCATCTAGTGTAAACGATAAATCACGTTTGAGAATTCTGCTGGCTACTGTATACAGGCCACCAGGGCACCATAAAGATTTTATCAAAGAATTTGCTGACTTTCTATCAGAATTAGTATTGGCTGCAGATAAAGTACTAATTGTTGGTGATTTTAATATACATGTAGATAATGAAAAAGATGCATTGGGATTGGCATTTAAAGACATTGTAAACTCAATTGGAGTTAGATTAATTGGGGGGTGTGTGGTTCGCGAATCTCTTTGCTAGTTTGTTTTGGTTCCGTGCGCCGGTTCTGCTTTTTCATTTCCGACAATGGCGAGCGAAAGAGAGAGAATGTTGTTGCAGCTGGAGCTAATAGACGTTGAACAACAAATGATTTTATTGCAAATGTTTAATCGTAGAAGAAAGAGAAGACGTCAGCGAAGGTGGTCTGTACGACCAGTGCACGAAGACAGGGAAAGGATTGGCGAATTTGTTACGGTTGTTCGACCGCTGAGGGACTTGGACGAAGAAATGCACTTTAAGTATTTTCGGATGTCGAAAGGTCGATTTGACGATCTTGCTCATCGTTTAAACCCGTTAATACAGCATCAGAGTACACACAGTATGCCTATTGACCTCGCTCAGAGACTGGCAGTGACTTTAAAGATTTTATCTTCAGGTGCAAACCAACAGATCACCGGGTTGGGCTACAAAATGGGTGCGACCACGGTGTCCCGCATAGTATCGGAGGTCTGCAAAGCGCTGTGGACTGCGCTGCAGCCCGAATTTTTGCCCTGCCCTTCAACCAGCCAGTGGGAAGCTATTGCTTCAGATTTTTGGCGACTTTGGAACTACCCAAACTGCGTTGGAAGCCTCGACGGGAAACATGTTAACATCAAGGCACCACCAAACGCAGGGAGTGACTATTTTAATTACAAGGGGAATCACTCCATTGTTCTCATGGCAACCTGTGATGCCAGGTATCGGTTCACGATGGTGGACGTGGGAGGATATGGACGGGAAAGCGATGGTGGCGTTTTCAAAGCGAGTAGATTTGGGTCGATGCTGCTGGACCACCAGTTGAATCTGTCCCGACCAGCTGAACTGCCTGGGACCAGAGTCTAAATCCCCCACGTTATCGTTGCTGATGCTGCCTTCCCCCTACACTGCAATCTCATGCGTCCCTTTCCAGGTATGTAAATGAAATTAATTAAAACATGGTAGGCCTACATTGTGTCTTCATAACATGTTTGTTATGCCTATGATTGTGCTACAGTGATTAATACTCTGTGTTTTCTGAAACAGGGGGGAACATGACCAGGGACAAGGAAATATACAATTACCGCCACTCCAGAGCAAGACGGGTGATTGAAAATGCCTTTGGCATCATGGCTGCACGGTGGACCAATTGAGTTCCATCCAGACAAAGCTGTGAGTGTTGTTAAAGCGTGTGTTGTCCTGCACAACTACCTCACCTACACAGACGAAGTGAACACCCCAGAGAGCCGATATGTACCACCACATTTTACAGACTGTGACTCTGAAGGGACTGTGCAGCCTGGAGAGTGGCGAAGAATGGTGGCAGACGACACAAACTTTGTCCCATAGAACCAACACGGATGTCCAGGGCCCGTTCCACCCGAGCTGGCATAGCTGTTCGGAATGACTTGAAGGCTTTTTTTCAGTCTGCACATGGAACTGTGCCATGGCAGGATAATGTAGTGTCCCGTGGCAGACTTGGTTAGTTACAATGTTCACGGTTACATCATGGATAATACAGTATTGTAAATAAACAACAAACTTTGTTTCAAAACAAACGTTGGTTTATTGATTGATTGAAGTTTATTTCGAGCAAAAAAGAAAGAAAAGAATATATAAATATATACATATATATTAACAATGAAATAAAAATAAAAAACAACACAGTTTATCACCCATATACATGCATATGCATATCTTTTTGTGGGCTTTATACAAGAATTGAGCAGTATAAAAATCAACTAGATCAAAAAGTTTTAAAATTTTAGATTGCAGAAATATGTTTGTGTGATCAAAATATCCCACCTTGTGTATAATTCTAACTGCTCGTTTTTGGAGTAAGAAGAGGGCATGTAGTGAACTTTTATAATTATTGCCCTAAATTTCTATACATTAAGTTAAATAGGGCAAAACCAGTGAACAATACAATATACATTATATAGTGCATTATATTCCAAGACATTTAACTTTATTAATTATAGAAATACTTTTAGATACTTTACCTTGTATGTATCTGGTGTGTGGTTTCCAGCTTAATTTACAATCAATAGTTGTACCCAATAATTTAATTTCTGACACTATTTCTAATGCATCACCATCAATACTTAATATTTCTGCGTTTTATTTAAATTCAAAGATAATTTATATTAATATCCATCCATATTTTTAGTTTAATTCTTTATTTACCTTCTTTATAAGTGTATTATAATTATCAGTACGAGGGTGCAAATGTTCAGTCTCATACAACATCTTGTGAACACTTGAAGGTACCGTGAACATTGTATTGTAAATAAACAACAATCTTGTGAACAGTTGAAGGCTTTTATTTAATCTCCACATGGAACTGTGCCATGGCAGGATAATGTAGTGTCCCGTGGCAGACTTGGTTAATTACTGTATATCCGTGATGTACAGTGAACATTGTATTGTAAATAAATAAACTTTTTTTCAAAACAAACGTTGATCTAATAATGTGCAAAGAGTAAAAAAGCGCCAAGAACAAAGGGAAAAGGTTTAAGTACAATAAAAAATATAAGAGTAATAGGCACAAGCAACACAATATAAAACACAATATAAGTTAACTGAAAATTAACTATTTACAAATATTAACAAAAGTGCACTGATTCAGTACGAGGATGCAAATGTTCAGTCTTGCTCTCTGCTCTCATACAACATCTTGTGAACATTAAACATAACATCAGCCCTGCAGCCCTCTGGCACTCTTCGCAGCAGATCAGCCACTGTCTAGCCAAATCGGCTACACTCGTCGCTGGTGTCCTGCACCAGCTTTTCTTGAAGGTCCATGCGGCGTTCGTCCAGCTGCGTCATCTGCTTTATTAGCCAGTCATCCTGGTTCCTCTTCCGTTTAGACCCCACTCTGGACACAGGTGACTCGGCAAGGACTGAAGATGGTGGGCTACACACAGCAGGCACAGGTGGTGGTTGAGTAGACAAAGACAATGGGTGTACAGGTGAGGTTGGTGGCTGGGGGGACACAGAGGATGACTCAGAAGATGAAGTGGATGGCATGGAGTCGAAATCAGAAGGTGGTGAGGTCTGTTCCTGTTAAAGACAGAGCAGATTAGATTAGATTTAACTTTGAGTTGATTAGTCAGAGTACAGGTACAAAGACAACAATGTTTGGTTGGTTGGTCTTTGTCTGTGCAGGTAATTACAGTGTGGTCTATGCAGTCTGATTTACGACCAGAGGTCTGGTATAAGATATGTAATTAGCAGCGCCATGAAATCAGCAAAGCAAAACAACATTTTCAGCATGTTATGTAACATTTAGTTTGCACAGAAGTTAGACTATACATGACGACATGCATTCGGACAACCTGATAGCATTGTTAGTTAGGTAGCTTAGTAGCACACACAAAAAGAGGTACAACAACGAACTTATATTTACCTTAGGTTCGAAATTCGACTCGGTTTCACGGTGCTTGACATGGGGTGCCAGCCAGGACAGAAAATGGTAAAATGCAGGGACCTTTTTGCCACCTGGATCACCGCTTCTTGGCGCCAGCTTTTTTGCGGAGACGAACAAATTTGTCCCGCAGGTTTTTCCACCGCTTTATGCAGTCGGTGACGTCCAAGCCAACATTTTGGGCAATCTCTTTCCATGAGTTGTTTGCCATTTGGCAGTCTTTGTAGTGCGCTGAAGAGGAATTGTACAGATGGTCGTACTTTCGTACTTCCTCGATCAAACGTTCCTCAACTTGATCCATCGTTGAAACAAACAGGTCACTTTAAAAATGGCGCTATAGCGGGAGGGGGAAACCGGAAAAGCTACACTCCGGAAATGATGTATAATCTGACCAATCACAGCCCTTGCTGTCTGCGTTGCCTCGACGCGTAGTTACAATTTTTTGAAGGTGCACGTCGAGCTACGGCGGAGGGGTCGGAGAGGGGTTCGCGGCGACGCAGAGGGGTCTGCGGGGGTACGCCGTCGATTCGACGCAGAAGCATAAAACAGGCTTTACTCACCGCTCAGCTCCGTCGTTTCTCTCCCGCTACAGACTTCGCTAAACCACGCCCCCCTTGCCACAGATTATTATTTTTTATTTTTTTATTTATCCTTTATTTTACCAGGTGATGTCCCGTTGAGATATTCGAATCTCTTTTACAAGGGAGCCCTGGGGCCAACAATTAGACAAGTTACACAGAAACAAACAAACAAAGCAGATTTACAATACATGTAAAACAATTTAAGAATGACTTAAAGGGTCATTGAAAACATGTGCATTGTTCAAATTTGGTACATTTAAGTAATTGTTTAAAATGTTCTAGTGGGATAAAAACAGAAAGCTTCAATACTTTTTGGAGCAAATTCCAACACTGTTGTGAGGATGAGGAAGGATGAACCCAATAGCAGACAGTAGTCAAGGCAACACGATTTATTAAACAAATAACTGGGAAAACAAAGCCCACGAGGGGGCAAAACAAGACTGGACTATGTAGACTAACAAGACTGAGACAGATAACTATAGGGACACAAATAACCTTTACAGGCAATAGCGCAACAGGACTAAAACTCTTGACAAGATACTCACAGACTCTGACAAAGGTTTGACAAGGATTAACACTCAGGTAACAATCACAATGAACCGACAAAAGACAGCAGATACAAGAGGATTAAATAGGGAACACTAATGACGAGGACAGGTGAAACTGACTAGACAATAATCACAAGACGAGGATAACAAGGGGGCGGGGTAACGAGACAACACAAGCACATGGTCCAAATAACAGACCATGCGCTTGTACATAAAACATGGGTCTGCCATGATCCTGCCACAAGACCAGTCAGAATCATGACAGAACCCCCACCTTAAGGAGCGGCTTCCAGACGCTCCTCAAGGGGAAACTAAACACAAGACTAGACAGACTGTGACATAGATAAACACCAACAAAACATGGAAAACACTAACAATGGCAAACAGGAATAAACAATAACGGGGTTCGGGTGAAAAATCAAAAACAACATACAAGGCAAAGGAGGTGGAAGAAACACAGAGTTCATGGGGGGGGGGTCCAGGGTGGATGGGAGGACTGGGGGTCTTGGGTCCACGGGAGGAGGGCTGAGGACGAGAACTCCGGGCAGGCTTGGACGGGGACACATGAGTAGAGGTCTTGGGAGAAACAGTCCGGGGACAAGTGGAGACAGGAACGAACGGTGAAACAGTCCGGGGACTAGTGGAGACAGGGACAAACGGGGAAACAGTCCGGGGGCTAGTGGAAACAGGGACAGATGGGGAAACAGTCCGGGGGCTGGTGGAGACAGGGACGAAAGGGGAAACAGACCGGGAATTAGCAGCAACAGATTCAGACGAGGACACAGAGGATGCGGAACCGGGACTCCTGACGTGAGACATAGCAGGCAAAGGGGCAGGACAGGGTGCAGCAATAACAGTGGCAGGCTCGGGTGCAGCGCTCACAGGGATAGGATCAGGTGCAGCGCTCACAGAGACAGGCTTGGGAGCTGAGGACAAGGCAGGACAGACAGGGGGTTCAAGAATAGCGACGAGACGAGACAGGTAATTGGAAAGGGTCTTGGCCGCAATGATGACGGGCATCTCCTGACGAGCTGAAACTGCTCGCAGAACCTCCTTAGCGGCTATATCGGCCGCAACTCTCTCAGCGGGCTCTGGGACAGCGCTAGCTGGAGCGGCCTCATAGACGGCGCTTGCTGGAGCGGGCTCATGGACGGCGCTTGCTGGAGCGGGCTCATGGACGGCGCTTGCTGGAGCGGGCTCATGGACGGCGCTTGCTGGAGCGGGCTCATGGACGGCGCTTGCTGGAGCGGGCTCATGGACGGCGCTTGCTGGAGCGGGCTCATGGACGGCGCTTGCTGGAGCGGGCTCATGGGAAGACAGAGACGGAGGACAAGAGGGTCCCTTCCTCCTCCTCTTCCTTCTGGGACGCGGAGCTGATGTCACAGCTGGACTGGAGATCGGCAGGAGAAGCGCAGCAGGGTCCATGACTGGAAGTGGGAGGGCTGTCTCAGGCAGGGAAGACTCCGTCGCTGAAGACTCCGAAGCAGACTCCCAGGAAATCCCTCTCCCTCGTTTTCCACGGAGACTTGCGGGTGTGGATGAAACCTCGGGAGTCGTGAGGGAGCCAGCCTGGTCCCCAAGCGTCGCGACGCCTATAACACGACCCTCCGGGATCACTGACAGCTTGGGTGATGGTGACGACAAGGTGGAACCCCGCGACTCCCTCCGTGACAAACAATCCACCATCTCACCAAACGGGCAGCAGACCAGCTTCTCCCGTTCAGCCAGGGGTGGAGGAGCGTTGAGACCCGCAATGAGGTAGCGGTTGAGGAGGATATCAGGTAGGAAAAGCCTCCTCTCGTTTGCAACCTGGGCGTACTCCCTCAGGGACCGGTCTCCCTGGGGAGGAATTGGCAGCTTGCCATTACTTGCATCAGAAATAGTCCTCCGCCACCATTGTGCAAGGTCATCCGGGTTATGCTCAACAAAAGAGGACATACTGTCTGCTGGGTTCCTTGTGGGTCGGTTCATTCTGTTATGAGGATGAGGAAGGATGAACCCAATAGCAGACAGTAGTCAAGGCAACACGATTTATTAAACAAATAACTGGGAAAACAAAGCCCACGAGGGGGCAAAACAAGACTGGACTATGTAGACTAACAAGACTGAGACAGATAACTATAGGGACACAAATAACCTTTACAGGCAATAGCGCAACAGGACTAAAACTCTTGACAAGATACTCACAGACTCTGACAAAGGTTTGACAAGGATTAACACTCAGGTAACAATCACAATGAACCGACAAAAGACAGCAGATACAAGAGGATTAAATAGGGAACACTAATGACGAGGACAGGTGAAACTGACTAGACAATAATCACAAGACGAGGATAACAAGGGGGCGGGGTAACGAGACGAGACAACACAAGCACATGGTCCAAATAACAGACCATGCGCTTGTACATAAAACATGGGTCTGCCATGATCCTGCCACAAGACCAGTGAAATCAAAGACAAGATGGCAGAATCATGACAAACACCAAGGAGCAGCATAACTAAAAGCAGACTTACCAAATTCAGTTGTTATACGTGGGATTTTTAGAGCCAGAATGTTAACAGAGCGGAGATTGTAAGTGGAATGATTCCAGGTCAACAGACTAGCAAGATAACTGGGTAAATTACCATTGATGACTTTATAAATAAAAATATGCCAATGAAACCATCTACGCAAACCTAAAGAACTAAAACCAGTCGCCTCATAAAGACGACAGTGATGAGTGCGGGACTTGGCATTAGTAATAGCGTGGTAGAAGCAGCATGCATATAAATAACATCCCCATAGTCCAAGACTGGTAAGAAAGTGTCACTAATCAATTTCCTCCTAGCTTGGAGAGTAAAACAGGATTTATTTCTAAAATAAAAACCAAGCTTTACTCTCAGTGTTTTATCAATATGAACTTTAAAAGTTAGCTTTTCATCAATCCACAGACCAAGATATTTATGATGAAACATTTTCGACACACTTCCCATCCAGTGTGGAAATGGCTAGTGCAGTTGATGTGGGTGATGTGCGAGACTTTGTGAACTGCATCACCTTTGTTTTACCAGCGTTTAAAACCAATCTAAGATCAATGAAGGTAGCCTGTAATAAATTAAAAGATTGCTGTAGTGAATGGTAAGCTTGAGCTAGGGTGGGGGCGGAACAATGAGATTGCTTATTGTGGGGGCGGAACTGTAAGATTGCTTACAGAGAGGCTTTAAAAGCTGCTAGATCTGCTTATTTTTCAACCCTATTAGAAGAAAATAAACATAATCCTAGGTATTTATTTGAAACAGTGGCTAAACTAACGAAAAAGAAAGCTTCAACCCCAGAAGTGTCCAAGCAACACAGCAGTAATGACTTTATGAACTTCTTCACTTATAAGATCGATAATATCAGGGACAAAATTATAACTATGCAACCGTCTACCACAGTATCGCATCAGGAAGTGCATTGTAGTCTCCCTGAGGAAAAATTTGATTCATTTGTTGCCATAGGAGAGGAAGAATTTTCTCAACTCATTAATTCATCTAAATCGTCAACTTGTATGTTAGATCCTATACCGACTAAGCTACTGAAAGAGATGCTTCCAGAGGTCATATATCCTCTTCTTACTATCATTAATTCATCTTTGTCTCTAGGATATGTACCAAAAACCTTTAAGCTGGCTATGATAAAACCGCTTGTTAAAAAACCGCAACTTGATCATACAAAATTAGTCAATTACAGGCCGATCTCGAATCTGCCTTTTCTATCAAAGATATTAGAAAAAGCAGTATCCTCACAACTGTGTTCCTTTCTTAAAAAAAAATGATATCTGTGAGGATTTTCAGTCAGGATTCAGACCGTACCATAGTACCGAGACAGCTCTCGTTAGAGTCACAAATGATTTGCTCTTATCATCCGATCGTGGTTGTATCTCTCTATTGGTGTTACTCGATCTTAGTGCTGCATTTGATACTATTGACCACAACATTCTTTTAAATAGACTCGAAAATTATGTTGGCATTAGTGGAATTGCATTAGCATGGTTTAAATCACACTTATCTGACCGTTATCAGTTTGTAGCAATAAATTAAGATATGTCATATAGGGATGTGCGGTATACCGGTACTGCAAAAATACCGGTATATAATATATTTCAAACGGTACAATATCATTTTGTTCAATTCGGTATTTGATGCGCTGCTGTTTCGAAGTTTTCCGCTAGGCGGCAGTGCGCTACCTAAATTGACGCGGGTCATGCGGAAACCGGCAAACGGTGACAACGGAGGAACACGATGGATCAAACGAAGCTCATTCAAATTTCTACACGCCCGAAATCAATAAATAGAGAGAGCAGTATGAGTGAAATAAAGCATTACTTTGCCTACAAAAGTAATGAGAAAAGTAAAGAAACAGACCTCAATGCAGCACTCTGCAAACGTTGCTTTAAATAATGTGTTGCTTTAAATAATGTGTTGCCATGGGAGGCAACACATCAAATCTGCCTATGGCACTTGTCAGTTGCTCATCCTGACTTGTTCAAAGAGTTCAGAGATCGACAGGTGAGTTCATCATTCAACTGATTTAATTTAGACTTTTATTGAACACTGAACAGCGCACATACATAAGAGCTTAAAGTCCCACTCCGATCATATTTTGAGCTATTTTTAAACATTCCCAGTGGTCTTTAAATTATGATTACGCAATTTTTAGCCAAAATCACAAAACCTGTGCCGTTTTCTGGGACTTCGCTTCAGCAGAGCGGCAGTAGCTCATTAGCAATTCGCCTCTGCGTTGTGGGCGGAGCCGTTGGCACGGAGACGACCCTCCCCCTGCCCGTTGCTGAGAGCTCTGTCTCTCCCGCTAGCTTACACCCCCAATACCGGTGGGGCAACAGTATTATATACACGTTAATTATTATTATCCGAAGTTAATCAAAGTTATCACCGATCACTATTTCACTCCAAGACGTCGCGTGTGGAGACGCCCAGTGGAGTTACTACGTCACAACTCCAGTCTATTTTAGCCGGCATTTTAGCGTCTGCTACTGATTCACAGCCATTTGAATGTAGAAATACTCAGAAATACAACCTTGAGCTTATTTTTCTCAAGATATGTCCTCTAACATCAGAAAAATGCCACAAGAACATGTTAACAACTAGAAAAACATTATTTTCATCGGAGTGGGTCTTTAACAATTAAATATGAAACGGTAAACACGAAAGCTCAAATCTTCTTGCATGACACGCTAGAACCAATTCAGTTTAGGTCTCATAATTTTTGCACTTTCAAACAAACATATTCATTTAATTTGAATGAATAAATTATAAAAGTGATAGTAAAACGAATGGCATATTACTGCCGCTGTGGCGACCCATAGAGGAATAAGCCGAGAGAGAGAGAGTAATGAATATTACTAACAGGGGCGCTGCTAAGTATTTTGGGCCCCATGAAAAGAATCTTGACAGGGCCCCCAACACAGCTGAGACTTTTTTCATATTAATTTACATAAAATCATGCGCTTTTATGGTATTTTGACTATCATTCTCATATATTTAAATCAATCAGACAATTGAACTCCATCCCATGTCCACACCTGTAATTTGTCCTCTGTAATACTGCACTACTTCCGTACTGTATAATGTAAATACTATGCATAGCTGTACATGTGTCATATAGTGCATTCACATATGTTTATATTTGTATGTATGTACTGTACATATTTGTGTTGTACACTGGCAATGACAATAAAGTTAATCTAACCTAATATTTTTAACATGACAGTTAAACTGTAACGGAAACACTGAGCACTCTTAATACAATGAAATGTATTTATATTTATTTGCGTCAACACTGATACTAAAATTTCTACATAAAACTCTTCAATAAAAAAAAAAAAGGAATTACAAAAAAAATTACAAGAAAAAAATCTCAGCAAGAAAACACCACCATAAAACAAAATGGCCATATAAAATTGCTGATACTTTAAGCAGAACTTGCATAATATACTATATCAAAGAATGGCCAAGGTATATAACAGATGAGCCTGAGTTACTCTTTGCACATCATTTCTAATCTCTTGTCCTCGCTCAACATTTCTAAACAAAAGTCCAACGTCTGACCTTTTCAGCTGCAAAATCATTAATCAAATCTTTGAAGTCGAGCTCTCTAGCCAACTCGCTCTCAATGGAAAGCATAGCAAGACTGCAAAGCCTTTCTTGAGACATTGTAGACCTCAAGTAGTTTTTTATTAGTTTTAATTTGCTGAATGCCCTCTCCCCACCAGCAACAGTCACTGGCAGTGTGCTAAATAAACGCAAAGCAATGCACACTTCTCCAAAGATGCTTTGCAGCTGCAGCTTACAAATAGCATTTAGGAGTTCAAGAGGTGACAAGTTAGGGGGGAAGTTGGAAGCATATACACGGTTTAGGTGTCTTACTTGATTTTCAATATCAGGAGTTAGATCACTGGAATACTTAGAGATCAGTGGTTGGCAGACAGAAGAGATTTTGTCCTCACTAATCTGCCCAACTTTCAGAACCGCTGCAAACTCGTTCACAATATCAGCAATTCTCTGGAACCTAGTGTCTAAGTCACTGATGATACTATCCATAGCAGTGTAAAACACAGTATTCCGAAACTCTGTTTCTGAATCTTCCTGAGATGTCTCCTCTTCACAGGTTTCATCATGGAATCTCTTTCTTTTCTTCTTGCGACTACACTCCTTGCTTAACTGAGGAGTAACATGAGCTTCTCTAGCTATCAACTTTGCCTCAGCTAGGAGAGACCCCCATGCATCTCTCAGAGACTGCATCTCTTCTGTCAAGGCTCTGACATTGGCTGCCTCTATGTCAAGTGAGATTTTCCCTGACTGGAGAATAACATTCCTGTCATCAATGCTTTGCAGTACTTTCTGCCAGATGGTGAGAAGAAGAATAGCATCAAATGACATGAAGTGTTTTCTGAGACCATTTGCATCTGATCTTGCTTCATTGGTGAGACTGCAAGTCATTAGTATGCTATCAAGTGCATTGATGACAGAGGCTAGGTGCTTTGCCACAGGTTTAACAGCCTCAATCCTTGCACTCCAGCGGGTATCAGATAGCTGATGCAATGAGCAACCTGTTTGCTCTTTGTAGATTGCCCAGCGCTCTGGGCTGCAACTTACAAATGTGTACAGGCGATTTATGCAGCCAAAAAAGGTGGATACATCTGGACTTGATTGTGCAGCATGTACACCAACAAGATTTAATGTATGAGAGGCACAAGGTGAATAAGTAGCTAGCTTGTTTTTCCTCAGTATTTCAGCTTGGACTCCCTTTACCTTCCCTGACATATTTGCCCCATTGTCATATCCCTGTCCTCTGCAATCACTGATGTCAATCCCATGCTCACAAAGAACAGACTCAATCATCTCAGCTATCTCACTCCCTGTCTTTTTGTAAAAATCCTTGAATTCAAGGAACCTCTCAGTGATGTCCCACTCATCTTTTTCTTTGTCATATTTGACATACCGTAGCATCACCCCGTTTTGCTCTGTATGGGAAATGTCTGGTGTGGCATCGGCGATGACTGCATAATAGATGGCATCCTCCCTTTCCTGTAGAATTCTTTTCAGAACTCGTCTGCCACATAAGTTGATGAACTAATTTTGACTTTCAGAGCTAAGATAATGTGTTAGCCTGGTTTGTTTTCCTTCTTTTTGTTTTTGTTTGTTGTCCCTGATTTTTTGAAAGTGCTCTTTCAGCAGAGGATCATAATGTGACAAAAGCTCCAGTGTGCCTAGGAAATTGCCATTATGAATGTCATCTAAGTCGCTTGTTTTGCCTCTGAAAGGCAGGTTTCTTGAGGCCAGGTGTAGGGTAACATCTAACAGTCTCTCCAGGATGGCCCTATTTTTCTCAATTTCTGCTTGGAACTCCCTGTTTAACAGAGAGTCTATACCTTTATCTTGTAAAACAGATCTTTGCAGATTTTTCCATCTTAAGTAGCAGTCTCTGTGTGCATCACTCCTCTCATGGATTGGGAGTTTATTGTACATGCGACGCCACTTCACATGACACATTTTAAACCCATTTTGACTGGCCAGTGCACTACAGGAAGGCTTTTTCTGTATATTGGAGAAAAGCACACATGGTATGCAATAAAGCGACTGATTGCTTTGACTAAAAGTAAGCCAGTCTCTCTTAATTTTTTCTCTCTTATTGGCTGACTTTGTATAATTCATGTATTCAGGGAACGGCTTCCCCTCTGAATCGCATGGCATTTCCACTTTCTTTTCTCACATGGTCACAGCCAATTTTCTTACTATGTCCTCCCTATCCTGATCAGTACAAACTGCTGGCCACAAACCAGGGTCATTTGTCACAAGATGTTCTTCCCTTTCAAATCCCTCAACATTCAGTCCATCATCTGCATCTGAATTCTCATCTCCATCTTCACTCTCTGCAATCTGTGTCTCACTTGAATCTATACCCCAACCCCTAACTCCAGCATACCCTGAATCAGCCCCTGCGCTCCCACATGAAGAAGGTGAGCGGCTATTAGTATTGGTTTAATGGCAACACATTAATGTCTGAAAGTGATACACACAAAATATAAGAGGCATGGAAAAGATTGGCTATAGGAAATGCTATATACTTTGTCAGTTCCAGGACCCTCTTCCTGTTTGTCAGGGAGAACTGAGGAAGTGGAGGAAGAGATGGAAGAGGAGACAGCCGGACCAGTTGCTGGTGCTGGTTCATTTGACTCTGTTTGGAACGAGGCATGATTTGACAAAGTGAGTTTGACTGCATGGAACGTTTTATTGTTATTTTTTCCAGCATTTTCTTGACCTGGGAGAAAATTGAGTTCCCTTATAATGCACTTTTAACACTAGAACGGCCACCAGCAGTCATTTTAACCGCAACATTTAAACTTATGGTAATTATCTTTAACACCAGAACGAACAAGGCGTCATTTTGACCGTTTTTAAATTTGCATAGTCAATAACCTTGTCTAAGTAAATCACAAAGCCTTGCTGCTCCCTGACTTTTCCTAAAACTACACGATTTTTCATTAAAACTAGTTTAAATAATTATTGTGTGAATAAAAACAGAAATATAATTATTTCTACCTACAACGTCCACATGTAATCATTTTGCGCTGTTTAAATTGAGTTTAGCCGACGGTCTGGATCAGAAAATGTGAAATTATTATATGAAGATGGTTGGCAGAGATGAATCATTCATGCTGTATGTATTTGACAATATAGGGGCATTGTAGTAATATAACTCCACATCATCTTCAAAAGATGCACTGAAACCTCACAAACAGCTGATAGTAGTTTGTACAGTAGCTGGCAGATGATTTTTTATCAGAGTTCATGAAGTTAGACTGCTTTCAAGACAGGTGCAACAGCGTGGACCGCACCATGGTGCTGAAAGTGGGCGGACGGCGCCGGCGAAGCCTCGTACAAAGATGACGACGACGACACCGGCTGCATGTGAGGCAAAGCCGTGTGCACCCGCTGGCTGTACACTGCTCTATCGAAACGTGCTAACTTGTCGAAAAATGCTACCGTAGTGACCTGATGCCTCATGTACAAAGCGTGCGTACGCACAGAAAAGTGACGACGATCATTGTCACGGGCGGTCCACAATTTAGGCCTACTTAACGTACAAACCCACCTTTTCTTGTGAAATATTGGGTAACATACTGTCGACCCTTTGTCTCTTTCTCTTCTCTTATTTTTTTCTCTTTCCGTTTTTGACTTCCAGATTTTTGAGGCATTTTCACTTCCTCTTCAGTCAAGTTGAGATTCTGCCAGCGCCCAGCGCGCTATAAGTGAAGTCAAGCTGTTTGTGTTGCCTGGATACAAATTGGGCGGACTGAACCATTTTGTGAAAATCGAGAGGGGGAGAGGGGCCCACGGACGTTTGCGTTCCCTAAACAAATACATCTTTTTGACACCAGGAAACAGCAAATAGAATAATTTAAAGTTAATAATTTTTACAAATATATTTTTTTTAGCACCATAATTTTATTTGGGGCTTCTCTAGTGGGCCCCCTCTTAGTCTTGGGCCCCGAGAATCGTCATCGTTTACCCCCCCTTTACGGCGCCCCTGCACACCAGACTGCTTTATAAACGAGGATCAGTATAAAGCTGGATTTGCTAAGAAGCTGCTCATGAAAAAAGAATCGGTACCAGATATTCGTGTTCCTGCTGAATCTCCAGAACAACTGAAGTGAGTGTAACGTTTTATTAAACTTTATATTAATATTTTAATCTTTGCAAATCGCTAGCTGCACGCTTCACAATGAATGCGTCTAAGGTTTACACTCAGGGTACATTACGGCATGTTTTCTATGTATGACGTTCTCAGTATAATTCATAATCCCACGTTTATACTGAACAACGCGTTATGGTTATTGTGTTATTGAGTTACAAATGATGTATGCACAGAACAGAGAGGCGGAGTCAGCAAAGCTCATTATCATTTAAAGTCATATACACTGAAACGGCGTGCTGAAAACAGAGCTGTTTTTGACCAGGTAAAATAAGTGTTTTCTTACAATACTAATAAGAATTTTTAATTAAAGTATATTACAAACTTTTAATTTAGACCCTAAAGAATCATATTAGCTTGTACAAAAATGGCATTATATGACCCCTTTAAGTTAACAGACCTGTGTGTGTTTTATATCACTAGTGCGTGCAGTGTCCGTTCTCGGAGCATATAAGCCCTGCTCGAGTCGGGTGAGGTGCGCCGCTTCTTTATTTAAATCTACCCTACGTGGTCAGTAATTTGTTAGTGAGAAAAATATTAGACTACCTTATTAAAAATATTTCTTAAGTTAACAGACCTGTGTGTGTTTTATATCACTGGTGCAGAGTCTGTTCTCGCAGCAAGCTCTGCTCGCATGAGGCCCACGCGCTTCCCGCTTGCACTGTTCTGTAGTTTATTAAAAGTTTATTAATTCTGAAGGTGTTGCGTCTCGCCTGTCTATATCTATATTGCACCAAATAGACACTTGCACTCCTTGTGTAGTCGTTTGGATGAGCGGTTCTCGAAATAATCAAAATGCAAATGGCCAGACAGATATATAGAGATTCCGAAACTTCGAATATTCAATGTTCATTACTACCGAAGCTTCAAAGCTCAAAAAATGGTATTGGGACCAGCCCAAGTATATACATCACATACAACAATAACAACAAACAAAGCAAACATTCTTTAGTGCGCTCATAATTGAAGGGACACACTAAATTTTTTTACCAGCACAACGAGATAAAAAATCTAAACTTTTCAGAATGCCCTAAATGCACCACATGTCAAGTGACAAGAACCAACCAATCACCCCTTTCCATAACAACATTAAAAGCTCATTCAACATAAAACGGGGGTGCACACAAACACTACTAATAAATATAAGCTAATGTGTAAATGTCAGACATTATCTTTTTTGACTGAATTCTTTTTATAAAAAAATATTTAAAGGCTGAAATATAAGGTTTATCTTTGTATAAAACCTTTTTTGTCAAAAGATATTTGAACTTGTACATGTTAGTAGATAACATGTTGCAAGACACTCTTAAAATCTTGCCATCATTTTTAATGGTATTTTAATGTTTAAGGAAACAAAACATGCATATTGATGTTAATCAATTTGTTATGTCATGTTTTTCGACATAAAACTTGTTAAATTGACTTCATTCTGGACTATTAGTACTTTTTGAACAGAATTCTGTGATAACAGTGATAATTTTGGTCACTTTAATCATCTCCTCATTTCCTCTCTAGTTATGATCTACTATGATCAACTAAAAACAACAATAATTGTGTTGTTACAGTATAATATGCAAGTACAATTTTCTATTGAAAAAATATCTACATCTCCCTCTCTCTCACACACAGACATCAGATAATCCTAGATACAGAGAAAGATAGATAGATAGATAGATACTCTAATGATCCCGAAGTAACTATCTATCTGACTTAGATAATGCGTCATGTAAACCTTGAATTTCAATCTTTATAGTCTTAATGTCTTAAAACGGTCTTAAATTTGACTTACTGAAACATTCAGAAACCCTGATATACGATGTTACTAATTCTTACAGTTGTTGACACATAACCAATTAAGTCTCATTATCAGCAATAATTATAACCAAATTGTTTAGTAATTAAAAATATTTCTGAATTACTACTTTCTGTTTTTGTTGAAAAAGGAACACAAATGCACTACAATTGACAAAAAATTCTAGACACAATAAATACATTTTAATTTAAAATGCAACAAAGATGTACACTAACTATTTATATTATGTCAAATACCTTTTATCATGTTAAATTAGGTTAAATAAACAATGAACATGTTAAAAAATATCTTTTATCACCTGCAGATTTCCAAACTAGAAGCTGCTGTCTACGACATGCAACCTTCAAGCAACACAGTCACTTATCAAAACAAAGAATGCGAAGTCCAAACCTGCTTCATTGCTGATGCAACAGCTGATATAGAACTGGCATTGTGGGAGGATCATATTGGCTTGGTGAACACAAACAACTCCTACACATTCACAAATCTCAACACAAGACATTTCAACCAAAAGACAACCCTTACCACTACTCGGCAAACCACCATCATGCCATTGGAAAAGCAAATTGCATTTACCCCACCGGAGGCAACAACCCAGAAGGCAACCTTAAACAACCTGACTGCAGAAGTTGAAGGTGCAGTAATTAACTTGGTGAAGCTGTGCCCAAAATGCCACGCCCCACAAAAAGACTTCACAACAAAATATCAATTCCACAGATGCCACAGCTGCAAAATACTGCGAAAGACCAAAAGCTACCTCCCAAAATGCAACGGCATACTCACTTTCAGCATTGATAATCAAGAACTTGGACTTACAATTAACAATTCTATACTCAACCGATTCCTAAAACAACAATGTGACTTCAATAACATAGATTCGCAGGACATAGAAGAATTGCTGATAACAGCAGGCCCCGTCATGGTTGAATACACAAATGAAAACCAAATCACACAACTGCGCAACGCCATCAGCATCCAAGACAAAGAAGAACACCACAGCAGTGACGAAGAACTTTGTGCATCCACATCTGAAGAAAACACTCCAGATACATTGAAGCACATTGCACCAGACAAGCTCTCTACAGATGATCAACAACCAAAAAAATTGAAAAAACAACCAAACAAACCACAAACGCCTTCCTCTGCCCAAACCAAAACTACTGAAGACATCACAGAAAAAAATCTTCCAGTGCCTTGTCTACCCTCAGAAAAGGTTGACAAGCCAGAAAAGGTTGACAAGCCAAAAAAGTCAACACAGAAGAAATTAGTTTCAGGCTGTTAAAAAAAAACAAAAAGCTAAATAACCCTTTCAATAGCAAAAAAAGACAACAATCAATTACCACCATATTTTAAGTTAATCTTAAAGGATATGTTCGACACCACACAAACACACACATACAAACATTGACTTCACATATTTATACAGGCTTACACTTACAGTTGTTCACTGCTGAAAATGCCCAAGATAATGGTTTTTTTTTTTTTTTTTTTTTCCTAAATTATCTATCTGGATTATAGAGTTCCAGAGTTCCACTGTTCAGTAACAACAAATTTACAAATGCATCTCTTCTTTTCTTAAACACATAATTATAATTGATACTATATTTGATATATTTATAAAAATTCACTTAAAACTTGGTATCGTCCAATGTTTTACTTAACAGACTGTAAAATACTACTTTAAGTTGATGTACATCTCAACATTACGTAAAATACTATAAGTTGATGTACATTTCAGCATTACGTAAAATGCTACTTTAAGTTACCCAACTTGATGCCCAAGAGCACTTTTTTTCTTTTTCTTTTTTTTTTATTATCTACATTACAGAGTTCCACTGTTCAGTAAAAATAACATTATAAATGCATCTCTTCTTTTGTTAAAAACATAATTATGATTGATACTATATTTGATATATTTATAAATATTCACTTCAAACTTAGTATCATCCAATTCTTTACTTAACAGACTGTAAAATACTACTTTAAGTTGATGTACATTTCAGCATAATGTAAAATGCTACTTTAAGTTACCCAACTTGATGCCCAAGAGCACTTTTTTTTAAAAAATTATCTACATTACAGAGTTCCAGAGTTCCACTGTTCAGTTAAAATAACATTATAAATGCATCTCTTCTTTTGTTAAAAACATAATTATAATTGAAAGTATATTTTATATATTTATAGAAATTCACCTGAAAGTTAGTATCATCCATTTTTTTTACTTGACAGACTGTAAAACACTACGTTGTTGTACATTGTTTTAATTATTTTAGTGTCAATTAAAATGTGCTTTCCATTTAGTTTTTAATCTTTTTTTTTCAGTTAAACCATACATTTTAGTTATTTCATATTTACAACTAAATTTATATATATATATATATATATATATATATATATATTTATAATTTATTTTTTGTATTTTAAGATTTGCTATTTAAAAGTTACTTTTTGTATCTTCAAACATTTCTGAAAATAAAACTGCTTTAATACCAGCAAAAATGTCAAATTCATCTTTAAATGTCTTTAATTGCTTCTTGCTGCAATTTATCTGACACTCCCATTGATTCCTAAGCTCATGACGATTCGATTGCACCCTATGACGTCATTTTCCGTCATAAAAAATGGCCGCCATCTTGAATTTTTCTAAAAACCTACTTTTTGGAACTCGTCCTAGACCGTTTGTCCGATTTTCACCAAAATCGAATCATATCATCTCCAGACCATGCCGACTAAAAGTTATAGATTTCGTGTCAATAGACGAAACTGTTTTCGTATAACGCAGCAGCAGATTTGAGGCATGATGCTAAAAGCACTATTCAGGCTTTATCTATGCAATGCCTTGACATATTGACACCAAACTTTATGGGCCCTATTTTAACAATCTGAAACGCAAGTGTCAAAGCGCAAAGCGCAAGTAACTTTGTGGGCGGATCCCGGCGCTGTTGCTATTTGCCCGGCGGGATAAATGCCTCTTGCGCCTGGCGCAAATCTAAAAGGGGTTGGCCTGAAGTAGCTTCATTATTCATAGGTGTGGTTTGGGCGTAACGTGAAATAAACCAATCAGAGCGTCATCTCACATTCCCTTTAAGAGCAGGCGCGCTTGTTCTAAAGCGGATTCCTATTATAACGGCGGATTTGCCAGGCGCGCGCCAGGAGCGTTCACAGCCGAGGAGAGCAACGTTCTCGTCAGGGCCGTAAAACACAGAGAAGTGACATTGTATGGGGATGGAGAAACCCACCCAAATTAACTTCTGTTAAACAGGCGTATGATAATTTGGGTAAATGTGTAAGCTACATGTATGCTTTTATAATAAATTGTCTGTCTATCTATCTATCTATCTATCTATCTATCTATCTATCTATCTATCGTAATAATGTATGATTTGCAAAAATGAAAACTGCTGCTTAGATGAGAGAATCAAAGTGTATGCGCGTTGTGCACACGCTACATTGATTATGGCCAAGCATGCGCGCTTAAAATAGCATTATGAACAACGCGCAACGCGCCACTGACTTTAGACTAGGTTTTTTTCTGGTCAGTGGCGCAATTGTCTTATAGAACAGCAAAATAGCATGAGGGAAAGTTTGCGCCGGAACACGCCTCCTCTTTGCGCTGAACCGCCCCGGGGAGCGCAAGTGTATTTCTTAGTTAACCGACGTGCGTCTGTGGAGGAAAAAGCCCGCTTTGCGCGGGTGCAAAATAGGAATGATACATGCGTCAGTGTACTAAGTCATTTGCGTCGGGTGCAAGATAGAGCCCCATATGTGTCATTGTCACTTCACTCTGACCACATCACATCAGTTTTGTAACTGTGCCACCTATTGGTCGAAAGTAATAATCCATTAAATCATATTTTCAATGACTTTTTATATAATTTTTCAGCCATTTCATCTACAATCCTCTTTAATGTCTTTAATTGCATCTTTAATGTCCTTGCTGCAGTTGGTATGACACTCCCAGCCATGTTGGCATGTCTTTTTTTGCGCTTGGCCCCAGTATTGCTGCTTCTTCATCTTCTTCTTCTTCTTCTTCATTCTTCCGACTGGCCGTCTATGGCAGCCCATAGAACCGTTTGCGGAAAAGTTGTTTTGGTTTGACATTCTGATAGAGGACAGTCCCAACATTAAATACACCAATTTTGGTGTCTCTAACTCATTGCATCTAACGCCACCACCTGTCCAAAGTTTCACTAATATTATGCTAATAACTTTTAAACCGTAAGGCCTATCAACAAAAAAATTTCCTCTGATTCCTGAGCTCACAATGATTCGATTGCATCCTATGATGTCATTTTCCGTCATAAAAATATGGCCGCCATTTTTAATTGTCCTAAAAACCTACTTTTGCGAACTCGTCCTAGACAGTTTGTCCGATTTTCACCAAAATTGCACCAGATCATCTCCAGGCAGTGCCGACAAAAAGTTATGGAATTCAAGTCGATTCGTCAAACCATTTTCAATAAACGCACAAACTAATTTTACGTAGCACTTGCAAAAACAGACGTAAGGCTTTATCTCCGCAACGCTTAATCATATTCAGACCAAACTTGGTGCATGTCATCACAAGCATGACCTGAGGCTACATGCTGCGTTTCAGTGCAGTGCCACCTACTGGTCCGGAGATATGAAAAATGGCTATTTTCGCTCATAACTTCTGAACAGTTTGTCCAAAAATCATAAAAGTGGTCTCGTTAGATTCAGGGCGTCATGTAGCTTCACCAAACTTGGTACACATGTGCATGAGTTCAATCTGAGGTCACAGTAAAAAAATCGCAATGATCGAACACTAGGTGGCGCTATAACATTAAAAAAACATAAAAGGGGGTGTGGCAACCTGACTGTTAATCCGATTGACTCGAAATTTGGTATGCACTGTCTTGGTCCAAGGCCCCATGTATGTGTATAAGGACATTGGCGTATCTAAAAAAACATGGCCGCCATCGACCAATGAAGTTTGAGCACCTGTGAGACGAGGTTAACGGAGGCCGATTGGAACGAAACTCGATGGGCATGTTCGACTCATGGCCCAAGAGGTCTGTAAGAGTTTTGAAAGAAATCGGCCACTAGTTGGCGCTAACGAGTTTTACGGCTCTGTAATCATGTGGTGTTGCACACATCCCCACAATATGCATATCATTTGATAGATCTCCTCATGCTAAACAACTTTGCCTCTAGAACCATTGCTGTCAATCAAATCGTTCATTAAATATTCACGAATATGTTAAAAACCTACTTTTGCGAACTAGTCCCTGGTTTTTCGCCCGATCGGAACCAGACCAGTCTAGGACAATTCTGTGGACTCTCTAGATCAATAATTATTGAAAAAAAGTTGAACTTTGCCCTTTTGTTTGCTTTAACAGGATCATTTATAAAAAGTGGAGTGTCAAAACACTCAAAAGCCTATAAATCATAAATAAAAACTCGGAACTTCACAAAAATTGGTGAGCATATGTGACATAACATCATTAACAAGCATGCAAAGTTTCATGGAGATCGGACAATAGGTGGCACTATAACTGTTGAAAAGCTTTAAAACCATGTATTTCCTATGGTAAATTGCCTGTATTGGCTGTAAATGGTCTTTTCCATCTATGATCTTATAATCTTTATATTATAATGTTCAAAATCAGTGCAGTACAATTCTCTAGACTCTCTAGATCAATAATTATCGAAAAAAAGTTGAACTTTGCCATTTGGTTCATTATAACAGGATCATATATAAAAGGGGTGTGTCAAAACACACTCAAAAGCCTATAAATCATAAATAAAAACTCAGAACTTCACAAAAATTAGTGAGCATATGTGACATAACATCATGAACATGCATGCAAAGTTTTATGGAGATCGGACAATAGGTGGCGCTATAACTGTTGAAAAGCTTTAAAACCATGTATTTCCTATGGTAAATTGCCTGTATTGGCTGTAAATGGTGTGTTCCATCTATGATCATATAATATTTATATCATAATGTTCAAAATCAGTGCAGTACAATTATCTGGACTCTCTAGATAAATAATTATCAGAAAAGGTATAACTTTTTCATTTGGATGGCTATAATAGGGTCACTTCAATATGTAGCCTTGACCAAGAAAGCATATACCTCTTCAATGAATGCTCAGATCTTCTTAAAAACTAGTCAGAACATGTGACTCTAAATAAGATAAGAAATAATTCATCTATAACAGTTAAAAAGGTGAAAATTATAACATAATGGCATATTAAGCCAATAAGTGGTATTCTACTGCCCCCTGCTGTTTAAAATAGTCATTTTGTCATGCTACTAACTACTAATATTCTATAATTCTTATTTAGAGTTTATAAAATCACTATTTTAACATTTACACTCACATTTTGTCAAAATTCATCTATTGAAGCATTGTGTCACAGACAAATGTTAATCCTGAATGAGACACAGTTCAGATCACTTTATCTACAACAGAATGTGTGTGTGTGTAGTCCCATGTTTCTGAATAAATCCTGAATAATCTGATTAATAGCTTGCAAAGACATATATTTTAATGGTCTATAAGCATTTCATATATTTTCATAATGACTTGTGTGTGTGTGTGTGTGTGTCTAGATATGAATGCAAAAGCACATGTGAAAAGACTTTATTAATAAGTAGAGTGGCCAGCAGAGGGCAGTAGAAGACCACTTATTGGCTCACTTTCATTTTAACAGCCTTGAGTTTCAACAAAATTCTGAACAAAAGCAAACCAGTTTTTCCATGTTAACTGCATTATCCATGCTTACTATAAAATCCATTATATAACAATTACTATTATAACACAATCATATTTTGTCAGAGTGTAACACTTTATTTGTACTGACACATGCTAGATGCATGGTAAATCATACTAGAACGCAGTAAATCATGGTAAACTATTTTTTTAAATCATGGTACTTTTTGCTACTGTAGAGAGACTGACAAACCCCCCAAGCCAGATTCCCAGTGAAATGCTCTCAGACGGCAAGTGCAGTGAGTTTGCTTCTTTCTTCTCTGAGAGGTGATCAGCACATCATTGAGCCGCACTGGGGTCAGACAGATCAGACCACAACCGGAGAAAGTAGTTACTATGTCTGTTTTCGAAGAAATTGATGGCAAAATTTTGGAAGAAACCGTACAGCACCTTAAAACATCAACCTGCGCCCTTGACGCACTTCCCACATCTTTCTTCAAAAGTGTGTTAAACAGTTTAGAAGCAGATCTCCTAAAAGTGGTTAATGCCTCACTTCTTTCTGGTAGTTTTCCAAACTCCCTGAAAACTGCAGTTGTCAAGCCCCTCCTGAAAAAGAGCAATCTGGATAAGACTATATTAAGCAACTATAGACCGATCTCAAATCTTCCTTTCATAGGCAAGATCATTGAAAAAGTTGTCTTCAATCAGCTGAACAAATTCTTAATCTCGAATGGATACTTTGACAATTTTCAATCTGGTTTCCGATCGCATCACAGCACAGAGACAGCTCTCATAAAGATAATAAACGATATTTGCTTAAATACTGATACAGGCAAATTATCAGTACTGGTACTACTCGACCTCAGTGCTGCATTTGACACTGTCGATCACGACATACTTCTTGACAGGCTGGAAAACTGGGTCGGGCTTTCTGGGATAGTTCTAAAATGGTTCAGGTCATACTTAGAAGGGAGAGGTTATTATGTGAGTATAGGAGACCATAAGTCTGAGTGGACATCCATGACATGCGGAGTCCCTCAAGGCTCAATTCTTGCGCCACTCCTATTCAACCTGTACATGCTCCCAATGAGCCAAATAATGAGAAAGAACCGAATCTCTTACCACAGCTATGCAGACGACACACAGCTCTACTTAGCCCTATCGCCTAACGACTACAGCCCCATTGACTCCCTGTGCCAATGCATTGATGAAGTAAACAGTTGGATGTGCCAAAACTTTCTTCAGTTAAACAAAGACAAAACTGAAGTCATTGCGTTTGGAAACAAAGATGAAGTTCTCAAGGTGAATGCATACCTTGACGCTAGGGGTCTAACAACTAAAAATCAAGTCAGGAATCTTGGTGTGTCTCTAGAGTCAGATCTTAGTTTCAGTAATCATGTCAAAGCAATAACTAAATCAGCATACTATCATCTGAAAAATATTGCAAGAATTAGATGCTTTGTTTCCAGTCAAGACTTAGAGAAACTTGTGCATGCTTTCATCACCAGCAGGGTGGATTATTGTAATGGACTCCTCACTGGCCTTCCTAAAAAGACCATAAGACAGTTGCAGCTCATACAGAACGCTGCTGCCAGGCTTCTGAGCAGAACCAGAAAATATGAACACATCACACCAGTCCTCAAGTCTTTACACTGGCTCCCAGTTACATTTAGGATTGACTTTAAAGTATTATTACTGGTATATAAATCTTTTAATGGGCTAGGACCTCAATATATTGTAGATATGCTCACTGAATATAAACCTAACAGATCACTCAGATCATTAGGATCACATCAGCTAGAAATACCAAGGGTTCACTCTAAGCAAGGAGAGTCTGCTTTTAGCTATTATGCCAGCCGCAGCTGGAACCAGCTTCCAGAGGAGATCAGATGTGCTCCTACAGTCACATTCAAATCCAGACTCAAAACACATCTGTTTAGCTATGCATTTACTGAATGAGCACTGTGCCACTGTTCGTCCGACTGTTTTTACTGTACTTTACTTTATTTTTTATTCTAAACTGTTTTTACTGTACTGGTTTTGTCTTTGTTTGTTTTTTAATTTCTAATTTATTTATTTTTATAATCTCTGGAAGAGATTTTGAAGGAGAGCGGGAGAGTCTTCACTCCGATGAGGCGAGTGAAGGAGTAAGTTATACTGCTGTATAAGAAGTCGCTGAGAGCGTCGTTAAGGGTAACGGCAGCAGACAGCGCACACGAAGCATGATCTGTGGGGGCCCCGCTGGGCATTACTGGTGTAGCACCACCCCAGCAGAGTACGTCCCTGGGCTAGAGGCCCAGTGGCACCGTAAACCGGCTCAATCTCTTCCATCTCAGATGGGGGTGGACCAGTACTACTTTATTTGATTTTTTATTCTAAACTGTTTTAATTATTCTTATTTGTTTTGATTACTTTAATTTCTTCTATGTAAAGCACTTTGAATTGCCATTGTGTATGAAATGTGCTATATAAATAAACTTGCCTTGCCTTGCCTAAACAATGGTAAATCATGCTAGAACAGGGTAAATCATGTAAAGCATACTACAACATGGAATATCATGGTAAAACTATGGTAAATCATGCTAGATTCATGGTAAATCATACCAGAGTGTGGTAAATCATGGTAAACGATGGTAAATTATGCTACAACAGGGTAAATCATGTAAAGCATACTAGAACATTGTGAATCATGCTAGATTCATGGTAAATCATACTAGAACATGGTAAATCATGGTAAAACTATGGTGAATCATGCTAGATTCATGGTAAATCATACCAGAGCGTGGTAAATCTTGGTAAACAATGGTAAATTATGCTACAACAGGGTAAATCATGTAAAGCATACTAGAACATTGTGAATCATGCTAGATTCATGGTAAATCATACTAGAACATGGTAAATCATGGTAAAACTATGGTGAATCAGGCTAGATTCATGGTAAATCATACTAGAACATGGTAAATTATGGTAAAACTATGGTAAATCATGCTAGATTCATGGTAAATCATACCAGAGCGTGGTAAATCATGGTAAACGATGGTAAATTATGGTACAACAGGGTAAATCATGTAAAGCATACTAGAACATTGTGAATCATGCAAGATTCATGGTAAATCATACTAGAACATGGTAAATCATGGTAAAACTATGGTGAATCATGCTAGATTCATGGTAAATCATACTAGAACATGGTAAATCATGGTAAAACTATGGTAAATCATGCTAGATTCATGGTAAATCATACCAGAGCGTGGTAAATCATGGTAAACGATGGTAAATTATGCTACAACAGGGTAAATCATGTAAAGCATACTAGAACATTGTGAATCATGCAAGATTCATGGTAAATCATACTAGAACATGGTAAATCATGGTAAAACTATGGTGAATCATGCTAGATTCATGGTAAATCAAACTAGAACATGGTAAATCATGGTAAAACTATGGTAAATCATGCTAGATTCATAGTAAATCATACCAGAGCGTGGTAAATCATGGTAAACGATGGTAAATTATGCTACAACAGGGTAAATCATGTAAAGCATACTAGAACATGGTTAATCATGGTAAAACTATGGTAAATCATGCTAGTATCATGGTAAATCATGGTAAACGGTTTTCCATCTATTATGTCAGTGGTTACATGCTTGCTAAATGTCTTTAATGCTTATGTGCTAAAAGGGCTTAACTGCTTGAACACCGCTAAATGCTGCTTGCAGCTTTAATCTTTATGGATATTTTATTTTGGTGGATATTCTTCTTTGATGAGATTGTTTTGCACCTTGAAAGGAAGCAGACTCATCTTTGACACCAAAATGATGATCATGTGAATTTGTTACAATTTATCAAACATTGCTAAAATAGCATATAAAAGATGTGTTATATGAAAGCTTGAATAAAAGCTTGAATAAAGACATATTTTAAATCTAGATTAAATCACGTCTTTTACCCCCCAAAAGATTGTTAAGAAAGCTCTCCTTTCCTGACAAAGTAAAAGGAAGTGTTCTTAATACAAGAATAGTCAAGATTATAGCAAATTGATATGTTCTTTGTGAGTAAACTAATTCTGAACAAACACATTTGTTTTTCAGGTGGTTCATCGTGATCAATCCAGAAAAAGGCACCAAGGCTGGCGGATCGATTCATCAAAGCGGACGGGGTTGCCCAGAAAAAAAAACAGTGAACCCTGTGCGAAGTGTGTCTGTCCACAAGTGCGAAGACAAAAAGAATGATTAGATGGAGATGGATGACATGTATAGCAGCATGCGGTAAGTAACATTCTTTTGTTTGTATCATACATCTAGAGATAACGACAAGACATTTCCAAGCAATAGCTTGAGCTAATAGATTTTAACCTGGTGAAATGTTTTTTTTATCCATCTAACTGGACCCTCAACCATACGCACAGTGTACAGTGCCATATAGTCACCATTGAAAACATATTTCCACTGGGCTATAAGAAATATAATATGGGTATAAACTATTTTTATATGGTTATAGTTTATTTTTATTATTAGTATTTTTGTTTATTTATCATTGCTATCAATAGCCTACATGACACATTTAAATAACAGCCTATGAATAATTTAAAAAAAAAACTATATCAATCTTGCTAGCCCATTTGTAAACTGTAAAAATACAGTGAAGAATACAGACTACAGTAAAGATATGTAATAGAAATGTGATACACAAATGCAAGCAATGTTGGCTGTTGTTTTTTTCTGGTGTTCTTCTTGTATAGTTATGCAGTGTAGTCAGTCAGGGCTGGGTTTAGGTATTAACTTTTTTTTAGATTACCTGAAAATCAAAATGTCATTCTTAAATTTCTTAATACTTTTGATGTCACTGTTCTCATGCGAATCGTTTTCTGTAGTTTAGGTTCTTAAATTTGTAATAAAATGTAGGCCTTCCCCTGATTTTTATTAATTAATCATCTGTGTTGAATATTAACACTGCAAACTGACAATGTGTACTGACCACCTTCTCTCTTTTATAGCAAAATCATGGTACAATGAGAGAACAACACGGGAGCGAGGCCCTTCCTTTTGGGAAACAGGGGTGCTCCTGAATTTTCAAGACAATGATTGGTACCTCAACTTCAGAATGCCCAAAGAGGCCTTCAATATCCTCTGTGACCAGCTGCACCCATACATCAACCCTCAAACTACCAACATGTTGGATCCAGTACCTCTAGAGAAGAGGGTAGCAGTTACCATCTACAAGCTTGCCAGTAATGTTGAGTTCCAGGATGTTGCCAACCTGTTTGGTATTGGAACCAGCACCACCTGTAATATCTTCTGGGAGGTGTGTGAGACACTGAGTAAACTCAGGAGGGTTTTTGTGAAGAGGCCTAAAACTGTCCCTCAAGTCCAAGCCATCATCACAGGATTTGAGAGGAAGACGGAATTCCCCATGTGTGCTGGGGCTTTGGATGCCACGCACATCCCAATCATTGCCCCAGCGAGCTATCCCACTGACTATTATAACAGAAAAGGATGGTACAGTATTCTTCTTCAAGGACTTGTAGACCACACTTACAGCTTCCTTGATTTTGATGTTGGTTGGCCTGGGAAGTGCCACGATGCATACGTTTTTGAGTGTTCATGTCTGTGTCGCAAGTTGGAGGAGGGTACCTTTTTCCCTCCAGTCAGCAGGAACATCCAAGGCGTCGACATACATGTCCTGATTGTGGTCGATTCTGCCTACAGCTTGACTAGCAACATAATGAAGCCATTCCCGGAAGGTACAGCGAGGGGTCCCAAGGCAGCCTACAACGCCTCCCTGAGCCGTGCTCATATCCATGTTGAACAGGCATTTGGTCGCCTCAAGGGCCGTTGGAGATGCATTATGAAAAGAAATGACTGTCAAACCCAAAATGTGAAGTATGTTGTGTCTGCTTGTGTAGTGTTGCACAACTTCTGTGAAATGCAGAAAGTTGCTTACCAGGAACCCCAGGAAGATGTGTTGGATCAGCCAGGACCACAGCAGCATGATGTACCTGCTCTCTCCCCAGCAGAGCACATCCGGGAGGCCTTAGTAGCTCATATTAATACAAATCAATAAAGTGCAGAGAAGCTTTGGAAGCTCATACACAAACTATGCAGTCAAGGCGCACGTGAAATTGAAATCAAACATTTATTTATAGTGCAGAGCATCCTTCATTTCTGAACTTGGCAATTCACATAAGTTTGAACTTTTGTTAAACTTTTTTTTCTCCAGTTTTTTAATATAAAATAAACAATATAAACTTAAACACATTTAAATAAAGTAATTTGTAAATAACGTAGTTAAATAATAATAATCATAATCTTGGATAAGTTTAGCAACTAAATTGTCCAATACAGGCACTAATGCACTAACCCCAGCATGTTTTATTTGCTATTAAATAAACTTACATTTCGCCAAATTCGCCGCCTCATTCAAGTCCTCAGTCACCCGTGCTCATATAGTTGCCTATTATTCAGCAGCACAGCATCAGTTGTCCAAAATAAAAAGTTCTGTTCAGCAGTGCTGTCAATCTGTGTGTGCCTGCCTGCATGTGGGACTAGGTCCACGCATGCTCAGTCAGGATAAACTCATGATCATCGGTTCTCAGATGGTCGGACGTGTCCGAAAGAAACAGTTTTCGGTTCAGTGTACTGGTGATTCGAAACTGCTTGAGAATCGCTGTAGCAAAACGGCGCTGAGTGCTGGCGGCTCCATATGCTTTCGAACCGCTCTCGCTGTACTTTAATGAACTTATTTCGAAATAAGCTGTTCCTGAAAATATCATGCATTAATGTTAACACAAATAGCCTAAATGTTTAGTTTGACAGTTTTACAAAACATTAATTGTGTTTCCAACCTTTAAAATGTAGCAGTTGTGCTTTCATGTTAATTATTTTGCTGTAATGCTTTATAAACAACATTCATATTTCTGAATGTTAGATAGCCTAATTAAATGATTTAAAATCTGTGTTCAATTATTTATGTTCATGTTGCATATGTAGCTTCTTGTATGTACAGTATATATTCTGTTTGCTATTATGCTATTTGTGTGTATAAGCACAATAAACTTTTTTGGTATTTTACACTGTTTTTTCTTTACAGTATTACAGTAAATGCCTAAAAATACTTGCAAGGATAAATTATAAATAATTATAAATTAACCCTCTGGGGACCAGAAACGCGCCCGCGCGTTTTGCTCGTTTTTTTTTTTAGCAATGCAAAATAAACTCAAACTACTCTGTTAATTTTGATCTTTCATGTTCGTGTTATACATCAATCGATCCTGTTCAGTTTCTATTTTTTTTCTGTATACTCACAATAAAAATAAAGTGTTTTGCTTTTTGCCAAATAATGAAAAATGAACATGATGCGAGTTCTTCACTCTCTCTGTCAGCGAACTCCAATTTGAAACGCGTTCGGAAATGATCTGTAACTCCACGAAAATTCAGTCAAACAGGCAAACATACCCACGGGCATAAAGCTAGAGATCGCATCTTTTAAATGAAGTCATTTATATTAAAAACAAATTTTCTCAGCTTCTGTAATCTGTATGAAAATAGAGCGATTCCAGTCGAGCTCATCACGAGCTCATTCACTTTAATTCGTTCACGCCTACTCCCGGAGCGCGCTATTCACAAGATAATGTGTTAAGCCATCTATGGAAAACAGGTAAACACCCCCAAGCAAATGCATTAAAGGCTTCAAGTTTCATCATTCAGTTCACCTGCGCGTTAGGAAGATGGCACGATACACCGGTGTAGAAGCTCTTCAGCTCGTCCTGGATACTAGCGACGAAGAATCCACATTTTCATCAGAAGAAGAGATGAAAGAAGATGAAGAAGAGAAGAAGACTCTGATGACGACCGTTTGATCGAGCCGTGGATAGAATTTCGTATGAGTAAGTATTTAGTCTTACTTCCATTAGTTGACAAGCTATTCAATATAAACATGTAGCTTACATATTATACTGGGTGGACTATTTTCCACTTGCCATCCAGAGTATTGACATTTGATATATTCAACACGATCTAATGAAAGTGCATATCTATACCATGAATTTAATATCTCGTGTTAAAGAGAAAAATGTTTTTTTTTTTTTTTTTTTTTTTTTTGTGCATGCTACGCACTGTAAACCCCAGTTAGGAAATTTGTATGTGTAAATGATATGTTTAGATCATTGTGTATGAAAGCTAGAATGTAGAAGTTATTTTAGAAAATAGGCCTACTAGATGTTTAGATTAAATTTTGACTAGTTTAAATGCTGCCTCATTATTATCATTGACGATGCATGCTCGCAAATTAATGCTCCCAGTTAATGACTTGCGCAAATGTGTTTTGTTTGCGGTGTGCCTCTCCGGCAATGGCCCATTGACACGCGTATTTATTGCACTCGCCTAAAATTATTTACATCAGTTATTCATTATAGACTAATGCTGCTATGGTTATATTTATGTAATAATATTCCTCAACTTAAAAAAAAAAAAAGGAATGTAGTTTCATCACTACCTCTGCCTGCAACTCGGAGTGCGCTTAGCAACACAGTCAGAAATCAGAAAGAAAGTACATATTTACCTACAATTTTACAGATGTTAGTTCAATTTTGTTTATACTTAGTGTTAATACAATATGAGCCTGTATGACTTCACAATTGCTTTGTTTATAGCCGACTGATTATTTATTTATTTTACTCACATTTGATTTGCTTAGAGCAAATTTAGAACATTTAGTTCCCCTTCAGGGACTACCGCTGCGTGTAATCGCAGTGGGAACGCCCCAGCGTGACGCGTCTGAAGCATGAATGAAATCAGTCAATGGAGAGAATGAGCGTACGGCGAGTGACGTCATAGACCAGGAAGCTATAAATATCCCCTGAGCACACAACACGCCAGCTTTTGTCACTTCAGCAGCTCTGTGCGTGTGTCTGAATCTGTCGATTGTGTTTGTCTGTTCTGTCAGGAGTTTATCACTATATATATATATATATATATATATAAAAAAACCAATATGAGCGAGCAGTATAGAAAGTGTGTTCCCCCCTGTACTCGATACATCACGGGTGGGGATTCACGGCTGGCTCTTCCATCTAGACCACTAAAGAATACCTCTGTGCTGGTGGGGAAGGCTTACTCGGCGGCTGGGCAGGCGGCTGCGTGTTTGCATACGATGGCTATTATGCAGGCTTATCAGGCCGACCTGCTCAAAGATGTTTCTGAGGGGGGTGAAATTTCGGCTGATATGATTAGCGAACTTAGGCAAACTGCTGATCTCACTCTGCGTGCTACCAGAGAGTCCGCTAAATCTATTGGTCGATCTATGGCAGCCATGGTGGCCACAGAAAGGCACTTATGGTTGAGTCAGACATCGATGAAGGAAAAAGATAAGTCTCTCCTTTTAAATGCTCCTGTTTCGCCTGTGGGCCTCTTCGGTGACGCTCTTCACTCGGTCACGGAGAGGTTCCAGGAAGAGAAAAAACAGGCGGCTGCTTTTTCTAAATTCATCCCTCTCAAAATACGTGTCACTGGGGCTGCTGAGCGAAAAGGGCAGTCCCAGCCGTCGAGTTCTTCCTCTTCAAGAAGAGCACAGCAGAAGCGGAGTGTCGCGTCTCGTGCCCCCCCGCAGGGAAACTGGAGGGACGAGGCGGGGCGCTCTCCGGCGCGGCCGTCTCGGGGCAGGACTGATCTGAGGACAGTCATTGTCGCCAGGAAGGCCGCGTCGAAAAAGTCCTGACGGGCTGAACGTCAGGACTCTGAGGGTGGTCCCCATCGGGAGAGACTTGAGTTCACCGCACAAGAACACGGTGCCCTGTCTTTCCCGATGCCCTCAGGGGTCTGTTCTACTAACCCTGCCTACACAGGGCGTAGAGAGACTCGGCGAGCGATTTCCCGAGGGACGCTCGCCCCCTCCGAGGAGGGTTGTGGAGTGTTCAGACCAGCTGTTTCCTGCCAGTATGTTACAGGGCGCTGTGTCTGTCACTCGGGATGTTCATCCAGAGGCCAGCCTCGAGAGGCTGGTTCCCTTAGTAGAGTTCCTGGCGGAATGGGAAATGCTTCCCAATGTTTCTCAGTGGGTCCTGAATATTATAAAGAACGGGTACGCTATTCAGTTCAGAACGCGTCCACCTCAGTTCAGAGGGGTTCTGCCCACGGTGGTGGGCCCCGAGCAGGCTCTGGTATTAGAACAGGAGGTAAGAACTCTGCTGCAAAAAGGGGCTATAGAACGGGTTCCTCCACCCAGCAGGGAGTTAGGATACTACAGCCGGTACTTCATCGTTCCGAAAAAAGATGGAGGGCTGCGTCCCATTCTAGATCTGCGTGTCTTAAATCGCACTGTAGGAAAGCTCAAATTCAAGATGCTCACTCTCAAACAGATCGTGTCACAAATCAGATCCGAGGACTGGTTTGTCACGATAGATCTAAAGGACGCTTACTTCCATGTATCTATCCTCCCTCAACACAGGAAGTTCCTGAGGTTCGCTTTCGGGGGCGAAGCGTACCAATATCGGGTTCTTCCGTTCGGCCTAGCACTGTCACCCCGCACGTTCACGAAGTGTATGGATGCAGCTATAGCTCCGCTCAGGCTGCAGGGCATCCGTATTCTGAACTATATAGACGATTGGTTAATCCTAGCTCAATCGGAACAACAGGCGGTTCGGCATCGAGATGTCGTTCTGGCTCACATCAAGAGGTTGGGGTTGAGACTCAACGCCAAGAAGAGTGTTCTTTCTCCATTACAGAGAACCACTTTTCTCGGTGTAGTGTGGGATTCGATGACGATGCAGGCACAATTGTCACCTGCTCGTGTTGCTTCGATTCTTGCCACAGTAGATCAAGTCAAGCTAGGCCGGTCATCCACTGTAAAACAGTTCCAGAGACTGTTAGGTCTCATGGCAGCTGCGTCCAACGTGATACCTTTTGGCCTCCTGCACATGAGACCGTTACAGTGGTGGCTCAGAACCAAGGGATTCTCCCCGAGGGGAAATCCGCTTCGCATGATCATGAGTTCGCGACGGTGTCATCGCGCCCTGGTTATGTGGAAAGATCCTTGGTTTCTGTCCCAAGGCCCTGTGTTGGGAGCTCCTTGTCGTCGCGTTATGCTAACGACAGATGCCTCTCTCACGGGTTGGGGGGCGATCATGAGTGGTCGCCCGGCTCAGGGTCTGTGGGGGGACCATCACCGTCTATGGCACATAAATTGTCTAGAGATGTTGGCAGTGTTTCAGGCCCTGAAACATTTCCTCCCAGACCTAAGAGGCCACCATGTTCTTGTCCGGACAGACAACACATCGGTGGTCTCTTACATCAACCATCAGGGGGGTCTGCGTTCTCGCCCGCTTTACAAACTGGCACGTCAGATCCTTCTATGGTCCCAGGGGAAAATTCTCTCTCTCAGAGCTATTTATCTCCCGGGGTATTTGAATCAGGGGGCAGACATCCTGTCGAGGCAGGGGCCGAGGCCCGGGGAGTGGAGTCTTCACCCCGAGGTGGTGGAGCTCCTATGGGGACATTTCGGTCGTGCCGAGGTAGACCTATTTGCGTCCCGAGAGACATCACACTGTCCACTGTGGTTCTCTCTCAGCCAGCCAGCCCCACTGGGGTTGGATGCTATGGTACATCCGTGGCCGAGGTCACGCCTGTACGCTTTTCCCCCGATCGCTCTGCTCCCAGGAGTTCTGGAGAGGGTTCGCCGGGACGGGCTCAGTCTCCTGCTTATAGCCCCGTTCTGGCCGGCCCGAGTATGGTTTTCGGACCTAGTGTCTCTCCTCGACGGTTCTCCCCTAGAGATACCGATCAGGAGAGATCTGCTCTCTCAGGCGAGTGGGTCGATCCTTCACCCCCGTCCAGAGCTATGGAGGCTGTGGGCTTGGCCTCTGAGGGGGCCCAGCTCATAGATTCTGGTCTCTCGGCTGAGGTCGTTGAGACCATCCTCCAATCCAGAGCTCCCTCCACGAGGAAGTTATATGCCGCGAGGTGGAAACTTTTCACCTCTTGGTGTGGAGAGCGCCAGCAGGACCCAGTTAACTGCCCGGTTGGTACAGTGCTGGATTTCCTGCAGGACCGTCTCTCCACAGGGTTATCCCACTCCACACTGAAGGTGTATGTGGCGGCCTTAGCTGCTTACCACGCCCCTTCAAGTGGAGGTTCCCTCGGGAAACACCCACTTATATCTCGCTTCCTTCGTGGCACCCTGAGGCTGAGGCCTGCAGTTCGCACAAGGGTACCAGCTTGGGATCTGGCCATCGTCTTAGAAGGTCTCTCCCTTGCTCCTTTTGAGCCCATCGAGGAAGTTTCGGAAAAGTTTCTTACTCTTAAGACTATCCTTCTTCTTGCTATTTCATCTCTAAAAAGGATTGGTGATATTCAAGCACTTTCGGTGGCTCCCTCGTGCCTGGAATTTGCTCCTGGTATGGTTAAGGCCTTTCTCTGTCCGAGACCAGGTTATGTTCCTAAGGTGCCGACCACTTTGGTTAGACCTATAGTTCTGCAGGCTTTCTGTCCTCCGCCTTTTCTGACGTCAGACCAGAGGAAACTTAATTTGCTGTGCCCTGTTAGGGCTTTAGATGCGTATGTCCACAGAGCTGCTCTGTGGAGGAGATCGGAACAACTGTTTGTCTGTTTTGGGTCACCTAAGAGAGGGTGTCCTGCATCTAAGCAAAGGATGAGCAAGTGGGTGGTCGAGGCCATCTCGCTTGCTTACGGTTCGGCCCATCAGCCTTCACCTTTGGCTGTAAGGGCTCATTCCACCAGGAGTATGGCTGCCTCTACAGCTCTTCTTTCAGGAGCTTCTCTTCAGGACGTTTGTGATGCGGCAGGCTGGTCCTCACCGCACACTTTCGTCAGATTTTATTCCCTTGACCTTAGCTCCACTCCCGGGGCTCAGGTTCTCTCGTCGGCTTGTGTCTCCTAATGACACACGACGGGGATTTGGTCGTATGGGGATGTGGGTATTGCGTTCCCACTGCGATTACACGCAGCGGTAGTCCCTGAAGGGGAACGTCCCGGGTTACGTATGTAACCCTAGTTCCCCGAAGGGACGGACGCTGCGTGTCCTGCCATACTCTCGGCATCCCCTTGGGTCGCTGCTTCAGTGACTTTTAAGCTGGCGTGTTGTGTGCTCAGGGGATATTCCTGGTCTATGACGTCACTCGCCGTACGCTCATTCTCTCCATTGACTGATTTCATTCATGCTTCAGACGCGTCACGCTGGGGCGTTCCCACTGCGATTACACGCAGCGTCCGTCCCTTCGGGGAACTAGGGTTACATACGTAACCCGGGACGTTTCTCCATATAGAGGAATTACAATAAAACAGATTGAAAAACCTTTGAATCTCCTCTCATTCTTGGTTCAGGCTGCCTCACTTGATGGGCCATTAGCCATTGGGAGAGTGTCTGTCACACCCCTGGTCTGAATCTCATTAATATTGATAGTACATTACCACCCCCTCGCATAAACCTCTTCTGACCAAAAAACTTTCATACAAAGTATGAATTCATGTTTTGCTTTATGTGAACAATAAGGCAGGATGGTTTTCACATCATTTTGAAGCCAGAACTCGAAGCGACAACATCCATTAGTCAAAAGTCTTGTGGACACATATTTAGTATGTGTTTTGTGGTCTTATTTCAACAACTTTCATTTTTATTTTTTTCAATAACCACGCATAAATTATTCTCTTAAAAATACAAACATGTACATACATGTTGCTCATATATTATGGTAGCCCCGTATGCGCTATATAGAGTGAATTTACACCTTTGCCATTAACATGTTTATAAATAACTGAAAAAAGCACAAATGTTAGTGCTTGTCAAAACATCCCAAGGGCCCCAAAAACACCCTGGTCCCCTAAGGGTTAAAAGGCTCCCTGTTGCCAAGGGAGACTGGGTGTTACCTCAAGTCAAAGGGCATGAACTAACCCTTCCCCCACAGCTGCTGTATACTGTTACACAACTTAGGGTACCTTAAGCCCCACCTCTTTTTGACACCTCTCACTCCAAAGTTCTCAAACAACAAGGTAGAGACAGGTAGATTTTTTTTTTGAAGATGACCTCCAGAAAGAAGAGCAATATTTGGCTTCACTTTGATGAGGCTGGACCCCAGAAAGCAAAGTGCAAGCTTTGCAACAATATTTTGTCAGGCCAAGGAGGAACAACTTCAAATTTCAGAAGACATCTTCAGACAAAACATCCAGCTGCATTGCTTGTGCAAGTAAGGCAAGAATCTACAGAATCTGCATCAGAATCAGGTAGTTGTGCTTCTACTGCTGCTGTCTCTGTTACTGCCACTACTGCATCCTCATCTGGCACCAGTGTCCAAAGGACAAGACAAAGTCAGATGACAAGCTTTGTGAGAACACCAATTGGCCCTGTCAAACAAAGCAAAGTGGATGAGGAGTTAGTTAAGATGATTGCTATGGATTTTCTAACTTTTTCAATCGTCAGTGACACTGGATTTAGAAGATTCTTGAAGGCAATTGATCCATCATACATTATACCGAATCAAAATACTATATCAAACACTCTGATGCCACAGCTCTACAGCAGAATTAAAGAAGAGGTGAAGGTGAAAGTCAGCAATGCCTCTGCTGTGTGTCTGACGACTGATACCTGGACGTCACGAACAACTACAAGTTTTATGGCAGTCACTTGTCATTTTATTGATGAAGATTTTGCTCTTTCATCACCTCTTCTTGACTGCTTTTCATTCACTGACCGACATACTGCTGACAACCTGGCAGCCAAACTTAATGTGTGATATGTGAAGAGTGGGGAATCACAAACAAAGTGGTTGCTTGTGTTACTGACAGTGCCAGCAACATGAAAGCAGCTGTCCGGAAAGCTGAATGGAAGCACTTGCCATGCTTTGCCCACACATTGAATCTGATTGTGAGGGAAAGCTTAAAACACATTCAAGGGACAGTGACAAAAGTCAAGAGTGTTGTTGAGTATGTCAACAGAAGCACTGTTGCAACAGAAAGACTAAAGGCAACACAAAAACAAATGGGCCTTGAAGAGCTGAGGCTCAAGCAGGATGTAATTACAAGATGGAACTCCACGTATTACATGCTGAAAAGATTTGGGCTGCAGAAGGAAGCAATCATTGCTACAATTGCACTGGTAAACCCCAGCCTTCCAACCCTGACACTTGACGAATGGGACATGATTAAGGATGTTTGTGAGATTTTGAAGCCCTTTGAAGAAGTCACTGTTGAAATTAGTGGTGAAAGGTATGTATAATTTAATTTAACATAGAGCTGCTATGCTACTTCCACTAGTGAAATATTTGAAATAATTAATGATTTTGTCATATTTCAGTCCTCTTTTTTTTCTCTCATAAACAATGATAAGTTATTAGATCTGACTTAGTTCTTTTGTGTTTTTATTGAAACAGATTTGTGACTGCATCCAAGGTCATTTTGATTGCAAGGGGACTGCAAAACGTTGTCCAGCGATTGCGGGGTGCTGTGTCTAGCCATGTCCCAGTTATTTCAATGATGGACTCACTGGCTGAGGACATGCAAAATCGTTTCCACAACATAGAGCATTTTCGTCTGCTTTCTGAGGCTACCCTGCTTGACCCCAGATTTAAGCAAAGGGCATTTCGTGATGCAGCAGCTGCAGATGAAGCTGCCAAAAGTAAACCTGCAGCTGCTGCAATTGTTTGGTCCAGTGAAGAAGAGCAAACTCAAGCTGAGCGCACAACCCTCCCAGCTCCTCCTTCATCTGAACAGCCATCCTCAATCTGGGAGGATTTTGATGAGAGAGTGGCTGATGCACTCAGCATCAGCAACCCAACATCCGCCGCAGTGGCAGCAATGAGAGGGTATCTTGCAGAGACCTTCATTCCAAGAAATGAAAACCCACTGGTCTGGTGGAAAGCAAGGCAGGGAGTATATGAAGGGTTAACAGCAGTGATGAAAAGGAGACTTTGCATAGTAGCTACATCTGTGCCTTTAGAGAGAGTGATTTCCAAAACAGGTCAGATTATTTCAGAAAGACGAAACAGACTGAGTCCTAACAAAGTTAGGCAGATTGTTTTTCTGAATGCAAACCTACCCTTGTAAGACAACGCACCAAAGAGAGGGTCAAATGACTAAGTTGCATATTGTTATGCACATTGTTATTCTTTTATTGTCTTTTCACTGCACTGGTTTAAAATAGTTTTTGCACTTTTTTTTGATAATGCAAAATGACATTTGTTATTTACAGATAACGTACTCGGTTACTAACGTAACCTCGGTTCTCTCTAGAGAGGGAACGAGTACTGCGTAATAGCTTTACGCTAGGGGAAAAACTCTTTTCCGCGAGATATTGAAGCCAAAAATTATCCTTTAATTTTTTATTAATGCAAAACGCTTTGCAGCAGCAAGCAAACATAGGCGAAACAGCTCGCGCGCCTATTGGTTGCTCTGCAGCAAATGCAGCAGCCTATCGAGAGAGACTCTGCGTGACGTAATGACCAATGGGGGCAATTCGCGCCCATATCGTCACGTCCCGCCAGAAGGGGCGTGGTCTCGCCCTATAAATATGCTCGTTAGGCTGATACAAGCTGGTTTTTATCGCTGAAGCGAACCAGAGCGTATTCCACGCACGGCAAGATACGCAGTACTCGTTCCCTCTCTAGAGAGAACCGAGGTTACGTTAGTAACCGAGTACGTTCTCTTACGAGAGTATCTCTCGTACTGCGTAATAGCTTTACGCTAGTGGAACACAATGCAACACGCCGTGCGTAAAGGGATCCAACACCAAAGTCCCAGGGGCCGAAGCCCAGGGCTCATGTAGTGCATAATCACCATAAACTCACATAGAGTAAAGGAAGAGAGGCTGGAAGCGTCATTCCCTATAAAAAAGCACCCAGCGGGGCTATTATATGACCATCAAACGCGCAGCCAGGGTGAAAGCATTCAGCCTGATCTGGGCGGCCATAAGTGAGTCAACACTCATGGGGCTGCAGTAAACTCAGCATCTGGGCCGCAGAGCGGGGCAGATAGCACTGAATTTAGACCGCCAAAAGCTTAGCTTGTAAGGCGGGTACCTCCAGGTTATAGTATTTTATAAATGTAGACGGCGAGGCCCAGCCTGCGGCCGTACAGATATCTTGCAGGGAAACCCCGCTAGACCATGCCCACGAAGAGGCCACGCCTCTCGTGGAATGCGCCCTGACACCCAAGGGGCACTGTAAGCCCTTCGCAGAGTAAGCGAGCGCGATGGCATCCACTATCCATCTGGATAGGCTCTGTTTTGAGGCGGCGAGTCCCTTGGAACGCCCGCCGAACAAAACAAAAAGCTGCTCCGTCTGTCTGAAAACAGACGAGCGTGCCACATAAGCTCTCAATGCCCTGACGGGGCAGAGGAGACTTGCATCCTCCTCCTCACTGAGAACCGGAAGGGCAGACAGGGAAATGACCTGGGCCCTGAACGGCGTGTTGAGGGATTTCGGGACATACCCGTGTTTCGGTTTGAGAATGACCTTTGAGTCATTAGGCCCAAACTCCATACACGACGTGCTTACTGAAAGCGCCTGTAGGTCCCCTATGCGCTTCACTGAAGCGAGAGCCATGAGAAACACTGTCTTGAACGACAGGTGTTTCATGTCCACCAGCTGGATTGGCTCGAACGGGGCGCCTTTCATGGCCTCCAAGACCGTGGAAAGGTCCCACGTCGGGACTGAAGGGGGCCTTGGAGGGTTCAGCCTCCGAGCTCCCCTAAGGAAACGCACGACTAAGTCGTTTTTCCCAAGCGACTGGCCAGACACCGGTTTTGCAAACGTTGCTATGGCCGCCACATATACTTTGAGCGTGGATGGGGTCCTGCCCTTATCCAGTAGCTCTTGAAGGAAGGAAAGCACTTCCGCAACCCCGCACTCCACAGGTGAAAGGCTCTGGGCCTGACACCATGTAGAGAAAACAGACCATTTCGAGGAGTAGAGCCGCCTGGTAGACGGAGCTCTAGCCTGCGCGATCGTGTTTAACACTCCCTCTGGGAGGCTAGCGGGTACCCGTTGATGGCCCATGCGTGCAGGGACCATAACTCCGGGCGAGGGTGCCAGATCGAGCCCTCCGCCTGAGAGAGGAGGTCTCTCCTCAATGGTACAGGCCATGGGGCAGTGCTGGTCAGCTGCATCAGGGCAGGGAACCACGTCTGGTTCGTCCAGAGCGGGGCTACAAGCAGCACTGGGCATCCGTTTTCCCTGATTCGTTCCAACACCTGAGGCAGGAGCGAGACAGGAGGAAAAGCATACAGGGGGCAGCGGGGCCAAACATGAGCCAGCGCGTCCTTGCTTTTCGAGAAAAACTCCGGGCAATGAGCGTTTTCTTGGGACGCGAATAGGTCCACCTGAGCTCTGCCGAACGTCTTCCACAGCAGCTGGACCGTCTGCGGGTGCAGCGACCATTCCCCTGCTGGAACGTTGTTCCTGGACAGTCTGTCTGGTCCCACGTTCAGGTGACCAGGCACGTGCGCCGCTCTCAGTGAGAGCAGGTTGTGCTGAGCCCAAACCAGGAGGCGTTCCGTCAACCTGTAAAGGTTTCGTGACCTGACGCCGCCCTGGCGATTTATGTATGCCACCACCGACATGTTGTCCGACCGGACCAAGACGTGGTGGCCTGTTATCTGGGGACAAAAACGCCGTAGCGCTTTGTCGACTGCTATCATCTCCAAGCAGTTTATGTGAAGGAGCTTTTCCCGTTCTGACCACAGGCCAGCTAGCGGTCTGCCCTCGAGCAGCGCTCCCCACCCCGAGGTGGAGGCGTCCGTAGACACCACCTTCACGCTCGAAGCGGTCCCCAGACTTACACCTGACTGATACCAGTCGGTTTCTCTCCAAGGTTTCAGAGCTGAAACGCACTGAAGGTCGACCCTGAGGCGAAACAGACCCGCTGTCCATGCCCTGGGTGGAACCCGCGTCTTCAGCCACATCTGCAGTGGGCGCATGCGGAGCAGGCCCAACTGGAGTACAGAGGCTGCTGAGGCCATCAGCCCCAGCATTTTCTGAAACCTTTTGAGCGGGACTATCGCGCCGTGGCGGAAGGATTTCACGCCGCGCTGAATATTTAGCACGCGCTCTGGTGACAGGCGTGCTGTCATGGACAGCGAGTCCAACACGGTTCCCAGAAAGGAAATTTTCTGACTGGGAGACAGTGAGCTCTTCGCCCAATTGACTGTGAGGCCCAGCTTCTCGAGGTGCTCGAGCAATGCGGCCCTGTGTTCTATGAGCTCCGATCGTGATCGAGCTAGAATCAGCCAATCGTCCAAGTAGTTCAGAACTCGCATGCCCTGAAGTCTCAGGGGCGCGAGCGCCGCGTCCATGCACTTCGTAAATGTACGAGGCGCTAGGGACAGGCCGAACGGCAGGACTGTGTATTGATATGCCTGGCCCTCGAAGGCGAATCTCAAAAATCGCCTGTGATGGGACGCTATTTGTATTTGGAAATAGGCGTCTTTCAGATCTATCGACATAAACCAGTCCCCGAAGCGCACCTGCGCGAGGATTTTCCTGGTCGTAAGCATTCTGAACTGGCGCTTCACAAGCACTCTGTTCAGCTGCCGCAGATCTAAAATGGGTCTGAGACCCCCATCCTTTTTCGGTACCAGAAAATATCTGCTGTATAGGCCCCCTTCGCTCTGAGCCTGAGATAAAGGTTCTATAGCCCCTTTGCTCAGTAGTTTCGCTATTTCGGCACGAAGTAGATGAGATACTTCGTTTTTCACCGTAGTTTCGACGCGCGCCGTATAACGGCGCGGGCGTCGAGCGAATTGTAGCGAATAGCCTCTCTTTATAGTGTTCAGCACCCATTCTGAAACCCCGGGAAGCTTTGACCACGCATCTGCGTGAATAGCTAGAGGCAGAATGAAATCCGGGCTCTGGCCGCGACAAAACGGCAGCTCGAGAGCCTGGGCATACTGGGAACACAACACCGTGTTTACAGCGTTCGAGGCGGGGGGCGCGCTGATCACAGCGGGTGACCTGGCCGCGCTCAGCTTTTTTATGGCAGATTGTGCAGAAAAAGCGAGCGGGGGAGATCCCGTGGGAATCGGCGTGTCTGTGAGAAAATGTGGGCGCGGGGCTGCGGGCACATTTAATACACTGAAAACACTGTCGTTCATGGCCGACTGAATGTGTGTTGGTTTCGTTTTTACAGAAACCAAGGGACACGCAGCATGTAGTGTGAGCGGGCATGGTGACATGGGCGCGTTTACTACATTGTTTGCACAATCGACCTGAGTCGAGTTTTTTTGTGCTAGCCCTGCACCGTGGCGGGCTGTGTCTGGGTGTGGGAATGGGCACTGGGTGGGCATTCTTACAACACTCATAACACCATCGGCCGTGGCCGGATTGTTTGTGCGAGCCCTGCATTTTTGCGGGCTGTGTTTGTGTGTAGAAATGAGCCCTGGGTTGTAGGCATTTTCAATACACTCATAACACCATCGGCTGTGGCCGGAATATGAGAAAATACACCATTTATGTGATTTATCTGGGTCGCCGTGGGAACAGCATTAGTGTGCAGGCAAGCGGGCATGGTACTGGCTTGCTTACTGCAAAATACACTGGAACAGTCACATTTTCTGGAACTGAACGAGCGAAAATTTCAGTGGAAGTCTGGCCACGGCGAGACTGAAACACCGTCAATTTCCTAGGAGGCTAGGAAGACTTGTGTTGGTTTCGTTTTACAGAAACCGTGGTAGTGTATGTGGGCACTGGGTTGTGGGCACATTCACTACATTTAATGCACAATTGTGCGAGCCCTGTACCGTGGCGGGCTGTGTTTGTGTGTAGAAATGAACACTGGGCTGTGAGCATTTTATTACACTTATAACACCATCGGCTGTGGCCAGAAAACCAGAAATACAATGATTTTTCTGGGTCGCCATGGAAACGGCCTTTATGTGCAGGCAAGCGGGCCGTGGTACCAGCTTGTTTACTGCAAAATACACTGGAACAGTCGCATTATCTGGAACTGAACGAGCGAAAAGTTTCGGTGGAAGTCTGGCCGCGGCGAGACTAAATTTTTATCTGCTGCGAGAGCCGGGATCGAACACGGGTCTCCCGCGTGAAAGCTTCAGGTTCCGCCACTGGGCCACAGGGAGAACTACACTAGTGCAAGCAGATAAGAGAGCGTCATCACAGTTTTGTGTGTGTCGGCGTTTGTATGCAGGTGTGCGTGTTATACAACAGGCTCATTGCTGCAATAATGACATTTTCAGCCGCTCAAACTAGGTGCTGAGAAATGTTTGAGAAATGGAGATTAATCCGGCCTCGGCGGGGACTAAAACACACTCTTTTCTCATTTGCCGGTGACGCACGCCCATGGGGGGCGGGGTAGAATGCTGGCCCGTTTCCTTGACGACTCGCGGACAGAAGGCGGAGGTCCACAGAGCTCGCCTGTTGCGCGGCGGTTGCGCGGGCGCTTCCCAATCGAGGCCGATGCTATCCACGGCCTGAGAGAGCAGACGCATCAGCCCAGTCTCAATGCCGGCTCTCTTACCAGTGGTCTGGCGGGAAACGCTAGCGGAGGGGAGGTCCACGGAGCTCGCCCAATCCTCGCTATCGGATGCCAGAAGAGAACACGCCTCGGTGGGTTCGTCAAACTCGTGGATGGACGCGGCGGCAGGCGGCGGCCGTTGTCCGTCAGTGAGCGACTCGAGCGAAGCCGGCGAAGCAGGCGGGCGAACCGGCGAGCTTTGGCGGGCTGGAGATAGCTCGGGAGCGCGCTGGGCGCGGCGCTTTTTACGGCGCGGCGTCACGGCGGGCTGTGGTGAAGGCTCGGAGAATGATGCCAGGCGCGTCCTCAGAGTCACCATGGGCAAAAGCTCGCAATGAGGGCATCCGCCGTCAGCGAGCGCGATAGCCGCGTGATCCTCACCCAGACAGGAAACACAGATGAAGTGTCGATCTCCATCGCTGAGCGGGGCGCGGCACGAGCCACAGGAAGGCATCTTTAAAAAGACGCTGCTCTTTTTGTGAGAGAAGTGTAAGTCGCGTCAAGTAAGCGAACAAACACTTCTCAACAGAGAAATACACACAGAGTATTTGAAAGGATATATAACGCCGGAAAGCGCAGCAGGTACGGCAGATGAAGGCGGCGAGGCCAGCGACTCCAGAGCTCGTCCCGCTGAAAGGCTTGCTTCGACGGCGCGGCTTCTCACTCCGGATCCAGCGATGCGTGTGCTTCGCTGAAGAGGTAAAAATCAGCTTGTATCAGCCTAACGAGCATATTTATAGGGCGAGACCACGCCCCTTCTGGCGGGACGTGACGTTTTGCCCCCATTGGTCATTACGTCACGCAGAGTCTCTCTCGATAGGCTGCTGCATTTGCTGCAGAGCAACCAATAGGCGCGCGAGCTGTTTCGCCTATGTTTGCTTGCTGCTGCAAAGCGTTTTGCATTAATAAAAAATTAAAGGATAATTTTTGGCTTCAATATCTCGCGGAAAAGAGTTTTTCCCCTAGCGTAAAGCTATTACGCAGTACGAGAGATACTCTCGTAAGAGAACAACAGGTATTGCCTGAAGAGTTAAATGTATAAGTGCACTTTTTTTTTAATAGAATGCAATATAAGTCATTGCCTGAAGACTTAAATACATGCAACTGCACTTTTTTTTGATAATGCAAGATAAGATATTGCCTGAAGAGTTAAACGTGTGCAAGTGCATTTTTTTTTTTTGATAATGCAAGATAATAACAGGCATTGCTTGAGTTAAATACAGTGCAAGTGCACTAGTTTTCAACAATTCTTCTTTGTTAAATGTTAATGGTGTATTGTTTGAAACATTTTGACAGTTTTATTAAAACAGTTTATTTAATACAAACTAAATTTGTGAATGTGTCATAAACTATAATTACAGTACAGGAATTTCATAAATCACCCTTGATGAAGGCAGGGGCGCAGCCGACCCCCCTTAGGGTATTGGAAGGGACCATCCTGGTGGTGGTGGGAAGGATGGAGGGAAGACCGTCTTGGTGGAGGTGGGGAGGATGGTGGTAAGTGGAAGTGTCAGCATCTGCAAACTCAGACGAGTGTAAGTATGGATCTTTTATACATCACGTATTAGAACGCGATTGGATAGATGAGAAGGTAATAAATGACGTAACAATTAAGTCTTCCTGGCAGAACTTACGCTACGCTTTCATTTATTTGTGGATCAGCGCTGACGCAAGACGCGAACTGTTTTAAACGATTCAGTTCGACTTAGTGTACTGGTTCGACCGGTTCACTGAAAAGAACCGGTTCAAAAGAACGATTCGTTCACGAACCAGCCATCACTACACTTTATATGCTGCTGGGGCAGGGGGTCCAGGGGTTGTGGATGGAAAGTCCATGCTCTCAGCTGATGGGCGTTGGGGAGGTGGTGTATAAGGGTAGTAATGTGGGACTGAAAATGGTGAATGGTGGGACTGGGGCCTGAAGCACTGAAATATCTGGAGCATTAACGACCTGTTCTCTTCTGCTCTCTTTTCGTCAACTTCCATCTTCTTCATTTCAAAATCAAGACGTTTCCTTTCCAGCTCCAATCTATTTCTCTCCATCTCTTTCTCCCATTCAAACCGCTCCCTGTCGTAGTCACAGGTATTTTCATTTTGCAGGAGACGGTCCAGACCCTTGTCCATTGCCTCCATTATTTGTGTTTTTCGCCCCTTTCTTCGGCGATGTGCTGCAAAGACAAAACATTTATTTCAGCAAATTCCGATGTTAAAACTTATAAATAACGGGATCATTCAATGCTACAGTTATTAATTTAAATCCCTTTGGTAAGAACTATGTAATGGTCAATTAATGGTTTGTGAATACACCTTTGGGACATTTGTCTTGGTTACATCTGTGTGCCTGGCAATGTCAGTGCCCCACGCAATGTGCCAAAGTTCAGTTGAGTGATGCACCTGTCAAGAAAATTATGTATTTGAGCTCTCATAATTCCTTATATTTTTATTCTCAATTAAAGTGATGTTGTGATGTGTGGTCTGTATATTATGCTGTAATGGTGGTAGGCTACTATAAGCAGGGTGAGGGAGACTGTTCTGGGATTTTCTAAGTGCAGGTTTATTGCAGTACACCACAACATAGACCAGACAAGCCTCGTTTCACTATTCATACATGAAAGTGCACACACAACAAAGCATCACTGTAAATGACAAAAACAATGAAAGTTATCATTGGAGATAAAATAAAATTTCCTGGTGGTAGCAGTTGCATCCTAGTGTGTGGTAGTGTTGTTGCCTCCGACACACGCATGTAGCCAAAACAAGTATTGGCCAAAGGTACATTCACAAAATCTTGATACTTTTAAGTATAATAGTAAAGCTAACCATATCATCCATTCGCTCCTAAGTAACTACCTACACAAATGTAGCTTGTACCTTCTTGAAAACTATTACCAACCTGAGAGCCCACCTTGTGGCTTGGGTTCAGCAGGAGGAGGAGGTGGTGGTGCTTTGGAGGCTGAGCCATGACTGGATGCCTCATCCTCTGATAGATGTGTTGTGTGTAACGTAAGAACTACGGAAGCAATTGCAAGTAACAATATTTATTGGAAAACTCAGAACACAGTCCACAGACAGGCAAGGTTGAAAACTCAGTACACGATCCACAGACAGGCAGGTAAGTGGCGCAGGGACTCGATGGTCAGATGGATACAGTGCAGGTGAAGTGAGGTGACGATCAACAAGACGAATCCAGAACATCCACAGAGAACAGACAGGAACAACGAAGGATACTGGAACGTAGAGGGATCAAACACCGGACATCACAAACAACGATCTGACAATGGAGATGAGAAATGGGTGAGATTAAATAGACCGGGATGATAGACTGCAGCTGGTGATGAGTGATTACTGAATGAGCTCTGATGAGCAGCCACGCCCCTCTAATCAGCACACACACACATGTAACAACAGAAACACGAAACATGAATGAGAAATAGGATTTACCCACCGTGACAGTTGTGATCATTAGGGCTCTCAGATGAACCTGCTGAAAACAAAAGAATATCAAGCAGGTTCACTCAGTAATGATTTACTATGCTTATACTTATTTCTTTATTTAATTATAGAGAAGATACAATGTCTACATATAAATTAACAACACAATATAGCGTTACAGTATTATGCAGTGTACAGGCCAGTGTAGGCTGCTTACCACAGTCAGATTCCTCATCTGAACTCCCCCATTATCCATCCTTATGTCTCCAGGGTTGTTAGAAAAGTAGGTAACACTTTATTTGACAGTGTCCTTGTTACATATGTTACATGTACTTACCATAGTAAATTATGCATAATTACATGCAACTAACCCTCAACCAAATCCTAATCCTACCCTAACCCTATAGTAAGTACACGTAGTTAATTAATATTACTCAGTACTTAAATATATAATTACACTGTAACAATGACACCTTAAAATAAAGTGTAACCGAAAAGTAATGTCAAACTAATGTGATTTTCTGTGGATCAACAATTGGCAAGAAGTTGTCTAAATTGTGTGGCATTACTAAAGTTAGCATAAAGTTAACGTTACTGTACGTTAGCCATTGTATGTTGCTGTTAAACTGGCTTTTACTGTAGCATATTGTAATAAACCTAGAGGGTGAGGTCAGATTGTTACAGCTAGAGGAATCTATTCTACAAAGCAAGCAGCACCACAGAAGTAGAAACCGTAATCTTTATTTAATATAATTCATGCAGTTACCAAACATGTCAGACTGGGTCAAGTTCTTGAAGTCCCAAACACAAATGTTAATCAGCCTGGGCGAACAACACCACGATGGAGCATGCTACACAGAGAGCACCACAATAAATAAGCCGTACCAAAACTAACGCACACGCAATAAATAGGTAAAAGCTATAGCACACAAATCACCCCCGTAGGACACTGCACACGTTCACAATGCACGTAAATTTCATACCCAAGACGCCGTCAGACTCAGGGGCGGAGCTAGACTCTCAGTACAGTGGGGGCGGAGCTTCATCATGGGGCCCTCTCTGCTACCAAGTCATTTTAAAATTAAAACCGTAAAAAAAATGTAAAATATCTGATGAATGTGTCACACGGTGACGAACTAGAGACGGAACTACACAGCCCGCGGAGGGATGTTTCCGCCCGGAGCGGTTACAACCGAACACCAAGCCGGCCTCGGATGCGTCGCTACCATAGTAACAGCAGCCGCTGATGACGGAGTGACAACAGGTGCGGCGCATTAAGCGACTGTCTGATGATTGGGACACGCAGCCTTTTAGAAGCGGATAAAAGCAAAGCTTTGAGAGACCGAGTGTGTTGTGTTGGGTTGCTGTTGCGTCTTGACTCTTGTTCCTGTCGAGGTGGGCTGAGAGGTCTCTGTTGGACAAATCGGCTGGGGAGATCATTCCGTGGAAAGGAATCTGCTACGAAGAACGGGGTGGCGGAGAACAGAGAGACGGAGGGCGAAGTCATCTATAAAATACCATCGAGTCCACTTACCTGGGTGAAGATAAGTACTAACCTTCTACTGGCTGTATTGCATGTGATTTGCACACAAGATACTATATATGAGGAGAAGTGATATAGAAACCGGAGTCCAGACGCCTGAATGAGAAGACAGCTGTTATGATTTGTGATTGTAGTCGCTGAATTCTTCTGTCTTACTGCCCCGCTGTCCAGAGCGAGGAGGTGGGCCGTGACCTTAAATTTCACGGAGTGGATGAGAGTGACGTGTGTTAATGCTGTGTCCCACTGTGTGTGGTTGAAGTGAAGTTATTGCATGCTTACTGTACAGAATTCTGTCACGTGCCCATCGGTCTTGCCTTGTGTTGCAGTCCGGAGTTTTCTTACGAAGAGATTAAGTGACAATGGATTTTAAGCCTGCTGTATTCTGATTCAATATTGATGCTGTTCTGGGGAACGGAGGAAATCCAGTTACCTGCTGTTCTGAGTGTGTTCCATCTGAAGCCCGCTGCATTTCGTCTCATCATCGCTGTTGGGGAGAACGGAGGAAACTCAGGTATCTGTTGTTCTGAGTGCTGTATATCCAAAGCCTGTTGTATTCTGATTCATCATTGATGCTGTTCTGGAGAACGGAGGAAATCCAGTTACCTGCTGTTCTGAGTGTGTTCCATCTGAAGCCCGCTGCATTTCGTCTCATCATCGCTGTTGTGGAGAACGGAGGAAAACGTCTCGGTTACGGATGTAACCCTCGTTCCCTGAGTAGGGAACGGAGACGTTCCGTCGGATGACGCCGAATGGGGTTTCGCTTAGAAAGCCAATCGACTTCGAGTACTACAAAACGAGCCAATGGCAAAGAAATGCCATGGGTCTGCGGAATTTGCATAGCGTAACTCCGCCTCACCTCGTGGGTATTTAAGGAGAACGCTGGCAGCAAATAGGCATGTTTCTTCGCTGAGGAGCCAAGACTGAGCTCAGGCGATCCCCGCGGTACAGCAGAAAGTGGCAGGAAGACGGAACGTCTCCGTTCCCTACTCAGGGAACGAGGGTTACATCCGTAACCGAGACGTTCCCTTTCGTTGTCACTCCGAGTTCCGTCGGATGACGACGAATGGGGATACCAGTCTAATCACGCCACCTTCTCAGCTGTCTTCCAGTGCCCTGCGTAAATCTGAGATCCCTGTCGTGAGACTAGCACGGACGAAGGACTCCTATTTAGCACAGGAATACCAAGGTACACTGGGGAGCATATCCCAGATTTGGGGGAATATGCAATTACTGCCAACCCAGAGGGGGGGGGGGGGGGGGACTTAAGAATACACATATGACCCGAGGAATGCATATGGGGAATCACTGGGGTGTCCAGCCGCAGGTGGAATATTTCAACCCCAGGGGTGGCAAGGTGGCTTACCAAGGGAAAGACACATGCTCAGAGAGGCTTACAGTGGAAATACACATGTGGGGGTAGCTCAGAGGAGGTACCATGCACACGGAAGGCACCTAGCCGACGCGCAGGCAATAGACACTGGCGCCAGCGTCAGCAGTGCTGGAGGAACTCAGGGCTTTCGGGGAAGCTCACCTGAGGAGAATATCGCACGTATTCAGTCCGTGGAGTGGAATGGCGAGCAAGTGAAGACACCTGAGCGGGTCCGGTACTAGCTGGTTGAAGCGAGTACATAAGAGGACACTGGCTCCACTCGGAGATTGTAGAATCTGGCGAATGTGTTGGGTGTCGCCCAGCCTGCAGCTCTGCAGATGTCTGTTAGCGAGGCGCCATGCGCTAGAGCCCAAGAGGACGCCACACTCCGGGTGGAGTGGGCGGTCACACCAAGGGGGCACGGTCGACCTTGCTGCTGGTATGCCAAAGCAATGGCGTCCACTATCCAGTGAGACAACCTTTGCTTGGAGAGAGCCTTCCCCTTCAGCTTCCCACCATAACAGACAAAGAGCTGGTCTGAGGTCCTGAAACACTGCGTTCTGTCTACATAGATGCGAAGAGCACGTACTGGACAGAGCAGTGCCAAGGCTGGGTCTGCCTCCTCCGGGGGCAGCCCTTGCAGGTTCACCACCTGGTCCCGGAAGGGAGTGGTAGGAACCTTGGGCACATATCCAGGCCGGGGTCTCAGGATCACGTGAGAGTAACCCGGCCCGAATTCCAAGCACGCTTCGTCAACGGAGAATGCGTGCAGGTCCCCTACCCTCTTGATGGAGGCCAATGCAGTCAGAAGCGCTGTCTTCATTGACAGGAAGTTAAGCTCGACCGACTGCAAAGGCTCAAAGGGAGCGCTGCGCAGGGCAGTTAAGACCACTGCGAGGTCCCAAGAGGGTACGAGAGGAGGGCGAGGAGGATTCAGTCTCCTCGCTCCTCTCAGGAACCTGACGATCAGGTCATGCTTCCCCACAGACTTACCTTCTATTGGGTCATGATGTGCGGCAATGGCGGCGACATAAACCTTGAGGGTGGAGGGAGACAGCCTTCGCTCCAACCCTTCTTGAAGAAAGGAAAGCACGACACTGATCGAACATCTCCGGGGGTCTTCTCGGTGAGAAGAGCACCAGTTGACGAAGAGGTTCCACTTCAACGCATAGACGTGTCTCGTGGACGACGCTCTAGCGGAAGAGATGGTAGCCACCACCGCTGGTGGTAGGGTACTCAAACCTGCCTCGTCCCGTCCAGGAGCCACACGTGGAGGTTCCAAAGATCGGGACGAGGGTGCCATAGGGTGCCCCGTCCCTGAGAAAGGAGGTCCTTCCTCAGGGGAATCGGCCAAGGAGGTGCTGTCGCGAGGAGTATGAGTTCGGAGAACCAGGTCCGGGTGGGCCAGTACGGCACGACCAGAGTGACCTGCTCCTCATCCTCCCTGACCTTGCGCAGGAATTGCGCAAGAAGGCTCACTGGGGGAAACGCATATTTGCGGCCCCGCGGCCAGCTGTGCGCCAGTGCATCCGTGCCGAGCGTGCCCTCGGTCAGGGAATAATACAGGGCGCAATGGGTCGAGTCGTGAGAGGCAAACAGATCTATCTGTGCGTCCCCGAACTGGTCCCAAATCAGCTGAACCGACTGGGGATGGAGTCGCCAATCTCCCGGGAAGGGCTGAAGCCGTGAGAGCTCGTCGGCTGCACAGTTCAGGGCTCCGGGGATATAAATGGCACGAAGCGACCTCAGATGCTTCTGACTCCATAAGAGGAGGTGGCGGGCGAGTTGCGACATACGGCGGGAGCGCAGACCACCTTGACGGTTGATGTACGCTACGGTCGCGGTATTGTCTGAACGGACTAGTACATGCTGGCCCCTGAGCACGGCTCGGAAGCGGCGCAGGGCGAGCTGTACAGCCAGCAACTCGAGGCAATTGACGTGCCATAGGCGGTGGGGTCCTGTCCAGGAGCCCGCGGCAGCACGTCCATTGCACATGGCACCCCAGCCCGTGGTAGAGGCATCTGTCGTTACAACAATATGCCGGGAAGCTCGTTCCAGGGGCACTCCGGCCCGTAGAAAACTGAGGTTCGACCACGGGGTGAAGGTCTGACGGCAGGTCGGAGTAACTGGTACTCGGAGAGTGCCGTGTTGCCATGCCCACCTCGGGACTCGGTCGCGAAGCCAAAGCTGAAGCGGTCTCATATGAAGTAATCCGAGCGGTGTTGCCACGGCTGCGGATGCCATATGCCCCAGGAGCCTCTGAAAAAGTTTCAGTGGAACCGCACTCTTGCCCTCGAACTGTCTCAGGCAAGTCAGCAGTGACTGCGCGCGCTCGCTCGTAAGCTGCGCGGACATGGCGACCGAGTCGATCTCCATACCGAGAAAATAGATCCTCTGCACGGGGCAAAGTTTGCTCTTCTCCCAGTTGACCCGAAGGCCCAGACGGGCTACATGGTGGAGCACAAAGTCCCTGTGTTCGCAAAGCTGATCTCGAGAGTGAGCTAGAATTAGCCAGTCGTCGAGGTAATTCAGAATGCGAACCCCGTGTTCCCGGAGGGGAACAAGGGCTGCCTCGACGACCTTCGTGAAGACGCGAGGAGACAGGGCTAGCCCGAATGGGAGAACTGCGTACTGATATGCCTGCCCCTCGAAAGCAAACCGCAGGAACGGTCTGTGTCGAGGGAGGATGGAGACATGAAAGTAGGCGTCCTTCAGGTCGATCGCTGCAAACCAATCCTGGTGCCGCACACATTCGAAAACGCGTTTGGCGGTGAGCATCTTGAACGGCAGCCTGTGAAGGGAGCGGTTCAGAACGCGCAGGTCCAGGATTGGCCGTAACCCACCGGTTTTCTTCGGGACAATGAAATACGGGCTGTAGAAGCCGGTCCTCATTTCGGCTGGAGGGACAGTCTCGATCGCACCCTTCGCCAGCAGGGTGGCAACCTCCGCTCTCATGATAGGGGCATTGCCACCGACCATAGTGGAGCGGACTCCCCTGAAGCGGGGAGGAGACCGCGCGAACTGAATCGCGTAGCCGAGCCTGATCGTTCGTGCGACCCAGCGGGACAGGTTGGGAAGCTCTAGCCAGGCTCCCAAGGACTGTACCAGCGGGGTCATGCGAACCACAGACTTCCCGTCGGTGGGGCAGCGAGGCGGTATGACTGGCCCGGACGTGGACGGCATAGCGGCCCGGTGTGGGGGCACAGTCATAGACCGCGACCTGACAGAGGAGACCAGGGAAGGACGAACGTTCCACGGGGGTCTGCTCTGCCAGGGGTCTGGCGACAGAGGAGGATGAGAGCGGCACGGTCCGGGGACGGCGCTCACTGTCATCCGGCTCTGGGACAGAGGAGGACGAGGGGTGCACGGCCCGGGGGCGGCGCACCGTGGCGTGCGAGAACTCTGTGTGCAAGAATGTGTCACTTCTCTCTTTAACCACATTAGGGTGCTGCCCACCCGAGGGTGAGCAGCGGGGAGTGGAGAACAAAAGATTCTCCCCCGGCCCTCCACCGGGGGAAGGAGTGGTCCTGCTACCATCTCCTGAGAAGTGCACATCATCCCTGAGCAGCCCGTCTCAGGAGCGCCGCTTGGCCCGGCGTTTAGCGGGGGGCGGGGCTGGAGAGGGCTGGGGCGCCTTCTTACGGCTTCCTCCGCGACCGGGCCCAGGTGAAGGCTGCTGCTTGGGCCGGGCGGGAGGGGCGGGAGCCGTAGGAGGGCGCCCTCGGCGGCGAACAGACTGAGTATTCTGCCCGGTCGGCTGGGTGGAGGCAGCAGCGGGCCGTCGGGGCAGAATATGCTTAATAGCCTCAGTCTGTTTCTGAGCAGTCGAGAACTGTTGGGCAAAATCCTCGACTGCACCGCCGAAAAGGCCGTCTTGTGATATGGGGGTGTCGAGCAGCCGGGACCGCTCGGCATCCTTCATATCAGCAAGGTTCAGCCAGAGGTGTCTCTCCTGGACCACGGCTGTGGACATCACCAAACCCAGGGAGCGTGCGGTAACCTTCGTCGCTCGGAGAGCAAGGTCGGTGGCGGCGCGCAGCTCATTGAAGAGCCCTGGGTCTGTCCTGCCCTCGTGCATGTCCCTGAGCATCTGGGCCTGGTAGACCTGCAGAATGGCCATGGCATGCAAAGAGGTGGCTGCCTGTCCCGCAGCTCTGTAAGACTTCGCCACTAACGTAGACGAGTACCTACAGGCTTTGGATGGGTGCTTAGGCTCACCACGAGAAGAAGCGCTCTGAGGACACAGTTGCATCGCAACAAAGCGTTCAACCGGGGGGAGCCCAGTGTACCCACGGGCAGCGGCCTCATCGAGGGGAGGAAAGGCGGATGAGATCATCGAGCGGTCACGGGAAGACATGGGGGTCTTCCAGGACTCCGAGATCTCATCATGCACGTCCGGGAAGAAAGGTATCGGGGCCTGACGCGGACGGGGGTCCGCAGCCTGACCCAAATACCAATCATCCAGCCGCGAGCGCTCGGGACAGGGCGGAGGGGTCCACTCTAACCCGATGCTCGCCGTGGCCCGAGACAGCATGGCCGTCATCTCCGGATCAGACTCTGACACAACTGTGCTCACACCCGAAGGTGGCAGCTGTGATGAGTCTTCACTTCCAGAAGATTCAGACCCACCTTGTGATGCCGCGATAGACATCGCGTCCTCCTCTGGAGCGCCAAAGGAAACCCGCGGGACACCCGAAGATGATCCCGCAGGAATCCCCTGAGCACTCACGGGTTGCAACACTGGAGAGGGTGCGGCTGGGCACGGACTGATAGTCGGCGCTTTGTTCCAAACCGTCACCCTCAGATCACCCTGGCCACCAGCCGAAGTACTAGCTCTATTTCTAGAGTCAGTAGATCGGGGTGTGGATGAGGGGGCTCTCACTCTTGCGAGATCACTGAGTCTTGATCGTAGTGCTGCGATGGTCATGTTCCCGCAGAGAGAACATGAGTCATCCACGAGCGCTGCTCTAGCGTGATCAATGCCCAAACACACTATGCAACGCTCGTGCCCATCAGAGTCGGCAACGAGTCTACCGCAACCAGAAGTGCACGGGCGAGGCATCTTTAAAAAGACGTGCCACGTGCAAGCTCTTTTGTGAGAGGAAAGAAGCTCTGACTGTGTTGAAGCGCCCGGGGAGAAACACACTCGCTGTCAAACCACAGACAGATAAGCAGGAAGTGCGCGCTCGCCGGAGATCGCCGTCACACCAACACCAGAGAATCTCGCTCGTCTTGAAGAACTGACAGTACAGGAATGGCTTGTGGAACGAAGGATCACCTTGGCTCCGAAGCGAAAACATGCCTATTTGCTGCCAGCGTTCTCCTTAAATACCCACGAGGTGAGGCGGAGTTACGCTATGCAAATTCCGCAGACCCATGGCATTTCTTTGCCATTGGCTCGTTTTGTAGTACTCGAAGTCGATTGGCTTTCTAAGCGAAACCCCATTCGTCGTCATCCGACGGAACTCGGAGTGACAACGAAAGGGAACTCAGGTATCCGTTGTTCTGAGTGTTGTATATCCAAAGCCTGTTGTATTCTGATTCGTCATTGATGCTGTTCTGGAGAACGGAGGAAATCCAGTTATCTGCTGTTCTGAGTGTTTCCTATCTGAAGCCTGCTGCATTCGGTTTCATCATCATTGCTGTGGAGAACGGAGGAAAACCAGTTATCTGCTGTTCCGAGTGTTTCCTACCTGAAGCCCGCTGCATTCTGTTTCATCATCGCTGTCGTGGAGAACGGAGGAAGCCCAGGTATTTGTTGTTCTGAGTGTTGCACATCCAAAGCCTGCTGTATTCTGATTCATCATTGCAGTTGTGGAGAACGGAGGAAACCCAGGTATCTGTTGTTCTGAGTGGTATACAGCCGTAAGCCTTCTGCACCTGACGTATTGGGAAGAGCCCACTGTGCTTGGAGTACTCACCTGCTGTTCAGTCGACGTCCCCCGCCACAGCGGTGAGCTTTCTGCACCTGCTGTACTGGGAAGAGCCAACCGTACCTGGAGTACCTACTTGCTGTCCAGTCGACGACCCTTCACAGCCGTAAGCCTTCTGTACCCGACGTATGGGGAAGGACCAAACGTACTTGGAGTACCTACTTGCTGTCCAGTCGACGTCCCCGCCACAGCTGTAAGCTTTCTGCACCTGCTGTACTGGGAAGAACCAACCGTACTGAGAGTACTTACCTGCTGTCCAGTTAACGTCCCCTTCACAGCCGTAAGCCTTTGGCACCTGAGAGTCTGGGAAGAGTCGACCGTACTGATCACTTACCTGCTGCCCCGCCGACGTCCCCTGCAGCCATTGGATGCTGAGAAAGAAGAAGAAGTTTTAAATTAGGATTTACAAATTCTTTTAAGTCAATAAAGTCTGTTATTTTTACCTCGTTGTTCTGCTTGGTTTCTGGTCTGCTCCTCAGTGGTACTGGCTAAAGGGAGGGTGTAGACTGAGTCGACCCCCCGACCTGTGACAAATGCATATGTAATAATGTGTCACTTGTTGAGCCAAGTAAGCTTATATGTTAAATAAAACACAAAGGCTATCTCGTTCTTTTCAGAGAACAGTCTGTTTTCTTTCGTTTTGAATTGTTCTGTAAAAGTACACATTTCGAGCTTTCTATAGGCTAGATATATTTCTCAGGTGTGTGAGGCAAGTAGGCCTACTCTGTGTTTCGGTTCATTTATGACTCACAAGACGAGCTCCAGTTCACGCGCCGGCGCGATTATCTATTGTCTGCTATATTTACTTCTTATTTATTAAATCCAGGCAATTGGTTCATGAAACATTGATTAAAATTAAGATACAATTAATACAAAACGAAATTCGCCTTAATGAATGGCTTTGTACTTTGTTTGATGTCTCTGGGAAAGTTTTAAAGCAGTCTTTCAGTGCCGCTTTCAGAGCGCTCACGTCCGTTCAAGTTCAAGTTCAAGTTCATTTTATTTATATAGCACGTTTTATAACAGCCACCGACTGACCAAAGTGCTTTACAGAACTACAAAATTAAAAGACAATAATACCATGCATAACACAATAAGTACAGCAAAGAGTCGCAAAACAGTGTCAGACTCATCAATAATAGACAGAAATGGCAGTATCAGACTTCGAAAAATAGAAAAACAGCATCCTACTCAAAGGAGAAAAAATAAAAGTAAAACAACCTTATTTATAGGCCAAAGAAAACAAGTGCGTTTTTAAAAGTGACTTGAAAGAGATCACGGAAGGGGCTATCCTCCCTTCTATGGGCAAATTATTCCACAGCCGAGACCCAGCCACAGAAAATGCTCGATCCCCTCTACGTTTAAGTCTGGAGTGCGGGACTAATAACAGATTATTGTCACTTGATCTCAGACTTCTTGATGGGGTATATGGCTGTAGCAGTTTAGATAGGTAACTCGGTGCTTGGTTGCGTAGAGATTTGTACACAAATAAAAGGATTTTAAAATCAATTCTGAGATTAATGGGCAACCAATGAAGAGACCGTAACGGGGAACTGTCTCGTAACGTTGTTTTTCCCTCATAAATGCGAACACGAAAAATAAGACAAAATGAATATTTTGTTCTGTGGAGAGCCAGCCCTTCTTCATCCGGTAGGTATTACTTTTTGTACTTTTGCCACCTAAGCGTTAAAGTTTTTTTGTGTCACGTCCGTGTATTTCCCTCATATTAAACATAAAACGCATGTGTAGACTGATATTTTTCTAATGTCTGGAGTCTGGACTCCTTTATTAAGGAGGATAAACAGACGTTTCAATATATTGGTATTAAATGCATTTTCTGAGAATTTACATTTCAAGTTTTTTTTACCAAATGTCACGTCCATAACGCTGGAATTGCCCAATTTTAAAGAAATTATCCTCAACTAGTTTTGTGGTGTAGTGTAGGTCTACGTATTTTATAATGTTAACTTCAAACAATAGCCTACTAATAGTAATTTAAAGATGTGGTAGCATTGGATCTGGACGGGAAGGATAACGCTGGGAGTTGGAGTGTGTCACGATTCTGCCTTCTCACTCACATTTCGGTTTCATATCGCATATCAGCCATCATTTCTACTAAAGAAAATGACAAAAAATAGTAATGCACAGTCATTTGGATCAGTAATTTTAATCTGATTACTGGTTTGGAAATAGTAACGCGTTATTACTCGTTACTGAAAAAAGTTACCGGCATCACTGCTGGCGAGGGCCCCATTCCTGTCCAGTGACGCAAGATCGGCGGCGTTTGAGGGGCCCCTAATTGGCACGGGGCCCTGGGGCGGCCACACCCAAGCACCCACACTATCTCCGCTACTGCTCAGACTACTACATAAGAATTCAGTTCCTCATAACCCTCCCACCCCGTCATGAAATGGATACTACCAAATTTAATATCACACACACACACACACACACTAAAAGTTAAACACTTAACTCTCCCAGGATACGAGACCCTCCCCCAGGGTCTAGGCTTTGGCGCTGGTTGGCAAAGGGAGAAAGCAGACACCAGTCCAGCGCTCGTGAGGCCTCCGAACTATAGCGGAAACAGAGCACCCCTTGCTGAGAAGCCGCGCCGCACATGCACTCCTATACCCGGTCTTATCTACAGGTTAGCCCGCTAAACTATCTTCGCCGCCGACAGCCCTAAATAGCATACGAACGGCACCCACCCCCCAACCTTGAGTGCAGCTCAGCGTTAGCAACAACACACCGCCTCTCAGTCTCGCTCCCCGTCACTGTGCTCGTCTTTTTATTCCTCGCCCTCTCTTTGAAACTAACCATAATCACTGTCCCAAAGCTCCAGCTCCTTCATGCTCATCAACGGTCAGGTGCGAACACTCACGTAACTCAACCCACTCTTCCCACAAATCCCTCCCCCACACACAACAGTCATAACAATGCATTTATCCAATGTCACTTCATTACAATATGTTTGTATTACGTTAACGTTACAGTAACTTATGTTAGCTGCTGAAACGGAGAAACGTTTATAGCGGCTAAACTGACTATTACTGTACCATATGTTTGGTAACGTTAGAAGGGAAATGTTGATTAATCTTATCGAGAACAGCGTCCAGTTCATCAAAATAAGGACATTTAATGGGGTTTGATCCGGTCTTCTTGTTGTTTTTGAGGCTATCACGGTACTTTCGTCGCAGGTAGTCCAACCTTTCTTTACACTTGGTCCAATCTCCAAAGTCCTGTACAGGAGGACGAGGTCTTTGTGAATATTTTCCCAAACGGTGTGGTTGTGCACCATTTGTTCAAATTGCCTTTGGTAACGTGGTTCACCCCAAACATCGATTAAACAGAGTGTCTCTCCCCGTGTCCAATGTCGGGTTTTCTTCTTAGCACTAGCAGCCATGTTGAGAAACAAGGAAGCAGATGTACGCAAAGCTTTGACGTCATATCCGGGTTCCAGGAGAGCGCGAAGTCAGTAATTTTGAGTAGGCAAGGCAAGGCAAGGCAAGTTTATTTATATAGCACATTTCATACACAATGGCAATTCAAAGTGCTTTACATAGAAGAAATTAAAATAATCAAAACAAATAAGAATAATTAAAACAGTTTAGAATAAAAAAATAAAATAAAGTAATACTGGTCCACCCCTATCTGAGATGGACGAGATTGAGCCGGTTTACGGTGCCACTGGACTTCTAGCCCAGGGACGTACTCTGCTGGGGTGGTGCTACACCAGTAATGTCACCTTTATTTATATAGCGCTTTTTACAATACAGATTGTATCAAAGCGCTTCACAGTGATAACATGAAAACAATATAACAAAAACAATATAACAATATAACAAAGTTTGTTTCTAAAAGAAAATTGCAGCGGGGTGCCCAGCGGGGCCCCCACAGAGCACGCTTCGCGTGCGCTGTCTGCTGCCGTTACGCTCTCAGCGACTTCTTATACTTTTAGCAGTATAACTAACTTACTCCTTCACTCGCCTCATCGGAGTGAAGACTCTCCTGCTCTCCTTCAAAATCTCTTCCAGAGATTATATAAATAAATTAAAAAAAACAAAAAAAACAAAGACAAAACCAGTACAGTAAAAACAGTCGGACAAACAGTGGCACAATGCTCATTCAGTAAATGCATAGCTAAACAGATGTGTTTTGAGTCTGGATTTGAGTAAAATCACAGGCTTCGCTTATCCCGTGCGAATGCGCCACACGAAATTCAGATGTGGTGGGGTAATTTCTAAATCACACGTGGTCCCCAGATAGTACTAATCCCGTGCGAATAGGGCTAAAGACCCTCCCCTAATGGCCCTATTAGGTGCTATCAGGCCCTATCATTATGAGGAGCCTTGCACAAAGAATGAGGAGATTTAAAAAAGAATGGCTTTTAGATTGTTTGGATTTATTTATAACACAACATAATCCAAAGATACACAACAAAGGACAAATCTAAAGACAGAGGCTTGAACAGTCACACAACTTTGTGCCATTCCTGAAACATAGTACATACCTGTCATTTCCAAGGTGTTTGATTTATCATTTTACCATGTTAATGTACAGTCTCCTGTGAATGTTGAAGTCAGCAGGACTCATCAGTGGCATCTGGTCCCTGTAAAAAACAAAACAAATAAACACCTGTGAACATGCTGATATCAAGAGAAACTATAGGGCTGCATGATTTTGGGAATACATTTTAGATTTTTCTGGTTAAAATTATTATTAAATATATAAAAACACCAAGTTTGTTGTGCATTGTTATAGCCTATGTATAGGGCTGCATCAAATAATAACAGATAGATAGCAGGCAGCCTATACATTGTTAAAAAGGAACACTTCAGTAACACTACACTAGACAAAAATATATGGATTATCATATGTTACCTCAAACGTTTCCATTCGTTATGTCTTACCTTAAAAATCGTTCTCATAATCAAATCGTGTTCTTCTAATTCTTCTGAGGTAAATCCAAGGTGCAGACCAAACACTTCCAAACTCGACGAAAAGCAGAGCAGGACTGAAGTCGCTGATTCTTTGTTTAGAGGTGATGATCGAGGGCGGTAACAGCTCTGTGTTCCTCCGCGTGGATTATTTGAATTTGAACAGCTCGCGCGCGTGTGGGTGTGGTCACATTAGAGTTTATGAGGTCGGGCTGAAGAAATTGTACATGTCGTTGCTTTCATATGAATTACTTAAACAGAGAATATTTGTTTTTGATATGATTTACATTATTTAAAAATGGAGACTTCAAGCTTCGTAAAGACATATGTTTCATGTCACAGTGACAAGCATTTTCTGAGTTATAGGTCATTTTCTGTCGCGTTTTAGAATGAACTTCACATTGAGAGAGACGGGAGAACGCGCATAATGTTTATTTTCTTTATTTTATGAAAGACACAACATTTTGTTTTTATTATGAGTGTACACAAATAAAAGAAGACATTTAACAGTTTTGAATGAGGTGTAACACTTATATGTACGATCAAAATCAACTATTTTAGTTTTTTGAGTATTTTGAGTTTGTTTTGCACTGATAAGAAAAAAAGCAAGCAGATCACGCCGGCGTGATTGCCGACCCCAGAGGGTTAACAGTGTTTTTGGACACTTGACCCTTGCGAGAAAGACTTAGCCTCCTCCCAGAAATGTTTTTTTTTAAGTCCTCCTGCAAATATCTAGCCCTGGCCCATATCCCTCAGCCGACCCTAATGCACCTTCTGTCCATAGAGCTTGAAGCTCTTCTAACCACTTGCTTATTTTTCCACGCTTACTTCTTGCCTACTCCCTTCCCCAATTACGGCAGAAAAAAGCTACTCTCTCTTTGAACCCCTCCCACCAATCCCCTTGTAACTGAAACAAACCTTGCAAATTTTTCCATCTAGCCACCATCTAAAGAGTGCAGTACAAAAAGCTTTGTCACTCAAAAAGGAAGTATTGAACCTCCACACACCCCTCCCCCGCTTCTCCCCTCCCATTTCTAACCATACTCCCACCATACAGTGGTCTGAACACCACATGGGTACTTGCATATAATTAAACACCTTGACATGTGATGGCACAAAAATATAATCCAATCGTGCTGCCACCTGTCTGCTGTTTTGCCAAGTGAAATTGGGATCCCGCTCCCTCGCCCCCAGGAAAGTGTCACGTAGCGAGAAGCCTGTTGTCAAATGAGCCAGCAAACTACCTAAAGCAAAGTCACATTAAAATCCCCTCCCAACACTAGAAGCCTGTTAGTGTACAGAATAGCATTCAAGCTATCTAGAAACCCCTCCCTGTCACCCAAATTACTCGGTGCATAAACATTGATAAAGCAAAAAGCAATCTCTCTCCACCTCACATCCACTACCACTATCCTTATTTAATAATGGGAGATTTTAACACAGTTTTTAGTAAATTAGATATGACAGAAGGGATGGTATTCAAAACCGATACAGGGAGAAAAGAATTAAAACTGCTAATGGAAGAAAACAACATGATAGATGTTTGGAGGGAGAGGAATGAAAAGAAAAAGGAGTACTCAAGGAGACAGATGGTGAAGAATTTTATATGCCAAACTAGAATTGATTTTGCTTTAAGCACAAGGAAGTTGGAGAATTGTATAGAGAAAATGCGGTATGAGGAAACAAGTTTTAAGTGATCACAAAATATTTTTTATACAGATAGATTTTAATGCAGTGAAAAGAGGTCCAGGGACATGGATTTTAAACACAGATGTGCTTAAAAATGAGGATTATAAGGCAAAAATAAAAGAAATTATCGAAAAGGGAAAAAAATTGAATGTATGAAGAAGATAAGAGTCAAGTCAAGTCATCCTCATTTATACAGCGCTTAAACCATGTAGATTGTCTCAAAGCAGCTTTACAGAGATAAACATATAATTTAAGGTAACAGAGATTGGTTTGGTTTTATAGCGGTTCTTGAATAATGTTATTTTCCAGCTAAAGTTAATTTTGATTGATTCACTTCCGTTGAAATGATAATTTGTTATTTAATTAGGGGCGCTAAGACGACACCGTTCTCTCTAAACAGACTTTAAACTGAACCTGTGATAAACGCTGACGGCGTTCACATGCACATTAAGAATTGATTCTATAGTTATGTGTGTTTGAGTATATGTGCACAGGTTTGTAATTCCCTACAAACCATGCCTAAACAAACTACTTGTCTTGCCTAAAATTTTGATACAGAATTTTATTTTATTTTATCACTTCGGGGTTGGTACGTGAACCGAAATTTCCACAACGCTTTATCTGTAGAGTGGAATAGGGATCCTCCATAGGGAGAGGCTAGTTGGCACTTCAGGACTGCGTTGTCATCGGTCCAGGCAAAGGTCCTTCGTCAGATCTGGATACGGCCTGGATCCGTCAGGCTGCGGGAAAACCTCGGGATAAACAAAGACACTAAAATTAGCATGGATACCATTCTTCTTATGATGTAGCGAGTACATCAGGATTTAAGGGAAGTGTTCTCGGTTTCGGCTGACCTAATCTATGCAGCCTAACATTGAATTATAGAAGTCTATAATGTATTATGTGAATGCTAGGTCAAAGAGATGTGTTTTAGTCTAGCTTTGAACTGACAGAGTGTGTCTGCTTCCCGGACAATGGTAGGAATACTGTTCCAAAGTTTTGGTGCTAAATAGGAAAAGGATCTACCGCCTGCAGTCGATTTAGATATTCTAGGTATTATCAACTGGCCGGAGTTTTGAGATCGCAATAGACGTGAAGGACTATAATGTTTTAAAAGCTCACTCAAGTACTGCGGAGCTAAGCCATTTAGTGCTTTGTAAGTAATCAACAATATTTTAAAATGTATACGATGTTTAATAGGGAGCCAATGCAGTGTTGACAGAACCGGGCTAATATGGTCATATTTCCTGGTTCTGGTAAGAACTCTAAATAACAATGCTATCAGGTTGTCCGAATGCATGTCGTCATGTATAGTCTAACTTCTGTGCAAACTAAATGTAACATAACATGCTGAAAATGTTGTTTTGCTTTGCTGATTTCATGGCGCTGCTAATTACATATCTTATACCAGACCTCTGGTCGTAAATCAGACTGCATAGACCACACTGTAATTACCTGCACAGACAAAGACCAACCAACCAAACATTGTTGTCTTTGTACCTGTACTCTGACTAATCAACTCAAAGTTAAATCTAATCTAATCTAATCTGCTCTGTCTTTAACAGGAACAGACCTCACCACCTTCTGATTTCGACTCCATGCCATCCACTTCATCTTCTGAGTCATCCTCTGTGTCCCCCCAGCCACCAACCTCACCTGTACACCCATTCTCTTTGTCTACTCAACCACCACCTGTGCCTGCTGTGTGTAGCCCACCATCTTCAGTCCTTGCCGAGTCACCTGTGTCCAGAGTGGGGTCTAAACGGAAGAGGAACCAGGATGACTGGCTAATAAAGCAGATGACGCAGCTGGACGAACGCCGCATGGACCTTCAAGAAAAGCTGGTGCAGGACACCAGCGACGAGTGTAGCCGATTTGGCTAGACAGTGGCTGATCTGCTGCGAAGAGTGCCAGAGGGCTGCAGGGCTGATGTTATGTTTAATGTTCACAAGATGTTGTATGAGAGCAGAGAGCAAGACTGAACATTTGTATCCTCGTACTGATTCAGTGCACTTTTGTTAATATTTGTAAATAGTTAATTTTCAGTTAACTTATATTGTGTTTTATATTGTGTTGCTTGTGCCTATTACTCTTATATTTTTTATTGTACTTAAACCTTTTCCCTTTGTTCTTGGCGCTTTTTTACTCTTTGCACATTATTAGATCAACGTTTGTTTTGAAAAAAAGTTTATTTATTTACAATACAACGTTCACTGTACATCACGGATATACAGTAATTAACCAAGTCTGCCACGGGACACTACATTATCCTGCCATGGCACAGTTCCATGTGGAGATTAAATAAAAGCCTTCAACTGTTCACAAGATTGTTGTTTATTTACAATACAATGTTCACGGTACCTTCAAGTGTTCACAAGATGTTGTATGAGACTGAACATTTGCACCCTCGTACTGATAATTATAATACACTTATAAAGAAAGTAAATAAAGAATTAAACTAAAAATATGGATGGATATTAATATAAATTATCTTTGAATTTAAATAAAACGCAGAAATATTAAGTATTGATGGTGATGCATTAGAAATAGTGTCAGAAATTAAATTATTGGGTACAACTATTGATTGTAAATTAAGCTGGAAACCACACACCAGATACATACAAGGTAAAGTATCTAAAAGTATTTCTATAATTAATAAAGTTAAATGTCTTGGAATATAATGCACTATATAATGTATATTGTATTGTTCACTGGTTTTGCCCTATTTAACTTAATGTATAGAAATTTAGGGCAATAATTATAAAAGGTCACTACATACCCTCTTCTTACTCCAAAAACGAGCAGTTAGAATTATACACAAGGTGGGATATTTTGATCACACAAACATATTTCTGCAATCTAAAATTTTAAATCTTTTTGATCTAGTTGATTTTTATACTGCTCAATTCTTGTATAAAGCCCACAAAAAGATATGCATATGCATGTATATGGGTGATAAACTGTGTTGTTTTTTATTTTTATTTCATTGTTAATATATATGTATATATTTATATATTCTTTTCTTTCTTTTTTGCTCGAAATAAACTTCAATCAATCAATAAACCAACGTTTGTTTTGAAACAAAGTTTGTTGTTTATTTACAATACTGTATTATCCATGATGTAACCGTGAACATTGTAACTAACCAAGTCTGCCACGGGACACTACATTATCCTGCCATGGCACAGTTCCATGTGCAGACTGAAAAAAAGCCTTCAAGTCATTCCGAACAGCTATGCCAGCTCGGGTGGAACGGGCCCTGGACATCCGTGTTGGTTCTATGGGACAAAGTTTGTGTCGTCTGCCACCATTCTTCGCCACTCTCCAGGCTGCACAGTCCCTTCAGAGTCACAGTCTGTAAAATGTGGTGGTACATATCGGCTCTCTGGGGTGTTCACTTCGTCTGTGTAGGTGAGGTAGTTGTGCAGGACAACACACGCTTTAACAACACTCACAGCTTTGTCTGGATGGAACTCAATTGGTCCACCGTGCACCCATGATGCCAAAGGCATTTTCAATCACCCGTCTTGCTCTGGAGTGGCGGTAATTGTATATTTCCTTGTCCCTGGTCATGTTCCCCCCTGTTTCAGAAAACACAGAGTATTAATCACTGTAGCACAATCATAGGCATAACAAACATGTTATGAAGACACAATGTAGGCCTACTATGTTTTAATTAATTTCATTTACATACCTGGAAAGGGACGCATGAGATTGCAGTGTAGGGGGAAGGCAGCATCAGCAACGATAAAGTGGGGGATTTAGACTCTGGTCCCAGGCAGTTCAGCTGGTCGGGGCAGATTCAACTGGTGGTCCAGCAGCATCGACCCAAATCTACTCGCTTTGAAAACGCCACCATCGCTTTCCCGTCCATATCCTCCCACGTCCACCATCGTGAACCGATACCTGGCATCACAGGTTGCCATGAGAACAATGGAGTGATTCCCCTTGTAATTAAAATAGTCACTCCCTGCGCCCACATAGCAAACAGACTTGGCCCAAATGTGGCCTCAAAATGGCACTGCTGGCGTGTTGCCGGCACTGGCATGCATCATGTCAGCCAACTCTGGGCCATGCGTGGCAATGATGGCACTGCATGCATGACGGCAAACAACATTTGGGCCGATTGTGGATGGGAGGTGTGTGGCCCAGATCATGTCAGCCAACTCTGGGCCATGCGTGGCAATGATGGCACTGCATGCATGACGGCAGACAACATTTGGGCCGATTGTGGATGGGAGGTGTGTGGCCCAGATCAGTTTAGCGATTATGGCCCAGATCAGTGTAGCGATTATGGGCCTTTGTGTACTGGACAGTTATAAGTATTTAGGGCTGCTAGGCATATTAGTTTTCAGCAATGTTCACAAAATTCAATAATCATTAAACAATTCCCAAATCCATTTGACCTGAACAAAATATACATTTTCCTAACATGATAATTGATTTTTTTTTTTTAAATAAATTTATAGTTTAAAGAAAAAAGAATTCACATACAAAATAGTCATCATTTTCCATACTTTTTAGTTTAAGCACCACAAAATCATGTTAAAAACGTACTATATATATATATAGCAGTTTATTTAAAAACGTTTGAAAAAAAATATCATTTAAAAAATGTTTATTTTGGCGCGATCTCCACGGTAACAGCAGCTTTTCTGGTTGGTGAATGAGGTTCACGTGATGTATGCGTCGTTTGAAATTTCTCCCGCTGAAGGGTGAAGAAGTCTGTCACTGTCAGACAACTGCTGTTCAGGTAAGTGAAGTTCGTCGCTCTCTTTCTTTGTGCTTTTTTAAATACCAGAATTCAAACTCGGATGTCACTTTGTTCTTTATTGAAGTGAACTTTTGCTTATATGGTAGCGGATCCACTGCCCCTTGAGAATGCGAGTACAGACTGACGCGACCGGTGCGATGTAATGTAAGTTAATGCTGTTAAAATGATAGGACAAATCACAGCGAAATCAGCAACAAACAACAGTAATTGACTTTTAAAGCTCAAAGTGATTCAATGGTTGTATAATCAGATTTAATTATATCTAAATCTAATCTGTGACTTTGATAATCAGGAGGATATGTCTGCTATTTTATGTGTGTGTGTGTATGTCTGTTCTTGTTTTTTAAAGGAAGTTCAAACAAAACTGAAAATGTACTCATCATTTTCTCTTAAGATTGGATGAGTTGGTTTCTTTTGATGAACACAAAGAACACATTTTGAGGAATGTTGGTGACCAGACAGGTAACTGGAATGTAACATTAAATTGGAAAGTGGTTCTCTACTGATTAAACATTTATTTTTTTAATCTCTGCTGTGTTCAACAGAAGGAAGAAACTCATACAGGCATCGTACAAGTGGAGGTGAGGAAATGTTGACAGAATTTACATTTTTGGTTTAACTATTCCTTTAGTGGATAATTGCCGTTTTATTTTAACAGTTAATAAATTAAAAGTTAATTCACAGATAAGCATGTGTTTACACCACAGTTTTCATATCTAAACATTTTTAAGGTTTTTGTTTGCTAAAAAGGTTTTGTTTGTCAAAATACTGTTGTCATACTGTTGTGAGTTTGACAACAGTATTTTGACAGTCATTCAATAGTGCCACATTATAAGCAACCATTTCCTGTATAAAATGTAACCAAAGCAACCTTATTTTATTTTGTTACCTACATTTATTTACAGGTGGATTAATGTTGGTATATGTATTTATTAATTTTGTATTAATTTAATATTTTGTCTTTTAGCTGCTGTGAGAAAAAAATCGTCTGACACAACATGCTCCCGATCAGGAGATAGAAGCAACTATACAAGATGGCTTCAGCTTGCTCCTGATAGAGATGGAGGAAGGAGAGAGCGCTTGAGGAGAAAAGAGGGGCTGCAGAGCTGGACTTCACTTCCTAAGAACAATTTTTTTCTCCCTCACACATACAAAAATTCCGATGTGTAAATTTGTTTTAAGTAATTGTTTTAATTTGCTCTATGTTTGTTGAGAGTAAAATTACATTATAATATGGTTACATTTCAGTGCTAGATTCATTCATAGATTAATTTAGTTAGAATTGGAAAATTTTGTATACTTGGCTGTTCAGGCAACTAAAATAGTAGTCACACAACTCTAGCTGTATTACTACAATATTACTACAATAAGTAAGCTACTGTTTAAAGGAACACTCCACCGTTTTTTCATATTAAACTTTTTATTTTTTTTTATTAAACAGACCATTAATATATTAAACAGACCATTAAACTATGTTATTGCCTTATAACATATAATGGATAACTATAATGTATGGCAGAATAGCACTTGATAGCACTTCAACTCGGTGCAGTAATATCATCACTCATAATCCTCTCCCGATGATATAGTTATATTACTGCGCCGAGTCCAAGTGCTATTCCGCCATACATTATTATCCATTTTTCCCGCTTAGAAAAGCGCCATGTTTTATTTTGTTTCACCATACTTGGTCGTGTAACTGTATTTAAATAGGGAAAACGTGGAGGTGTTTGGTCGCTTCTAACTTCATCTATGTTTGGATCCTAATCAATGAACTGGGCTAAGCTAAGTGCTATCAAAGTGTTGCCGCGCGCCAGAGCGATTGAGTGCCACACTGAGACGAGAGAGGTATGTATCAACTCGTCTTAGTTAAGGGAATAACATAGTTTAATATGAAAAAACGGTGGAGTGTTCCTTTAAGACAGACCAGAACATTTTGAAATTAAATGCACTTTGAGGTAATAGGATGTTGCGCTTTGAATGTACAAAAAAAAAATAGCCTACACACAGTTACATAATTCTAGATGTGAATTTTCATTATTATTAAATGTTTTGGCTTGTGCATTACTACAATAAGTAACTGTTAAAGACAGACAAGAACATTTTGAAATTAAATGCACTTTTTTGAGGTGCTAATAAGATGTTATGCTTTAAATGTACTAAAATAGCCTTCACACAGTTACACAATTCTAGATGTAATTTAAAAATGTATTTTTGGCGTGTACGTTATTGTTAAATAAAGCAATTTTCAGAATTGAATTTTCCTGTGACTTATTTGTTCATATGGTTTGGTAAGATTAGGCTGGGTTATGGCTCAGTTTTGGGGTTTCTGGTGTTGATAAGGTTAACTTATGGCTGAGACTTGGTACCAAAAATAAAACCTGTTTTGGTCCTATTCAGGGCCAGTTATGGCCCATGTGTGACTCTTGTCCTTAATCCAGTTCTGGGCCACTTCAGGGCCAGTTAAGGGTTAACTGGCTGAGATTCGGGCCAGTTATGGCCCATGTGTGACCCTTGTCTTTAATCCAGTTCTGGGCCACTTCAGGGCCAGTTAAGGGTGATTAACTGGCTGAGATTCGGGCCGGTTATGGCCCATGTGTGACCCATGTCTTTAATCCAGTTCTGGGCCACTTCAGGGCCAGTTAAGGGTGATTAACTGGCTGAGATTCGGGCCGGTTGTGGCCCATGTGTGACCCTTGTCTTTAATCCAGTTCTGGGCCACTTCAGTACCGTCATTCTTTGCGGTACTTGGGCCGAGGGAAAAGTGATTGTGTGGCCCGGAGCTGGGCCAGAAAACATTTGCTATGTGGGCGTTTGGTGGTGCCTTGATGTTAACATGTTTCCCGTCGAGGCTTCCAACGCAGTTTGGGTAGTTCCAAAGTCGCCAAAAATCTGAAGCAATAGCTTCCCACTGGCTGGTTGAAGGGCAGGGCAAAAATTCGGGCTGCAGCGCAGTCCACAGCGCTTTGCAGACCTCCGATACTATGCGGGACACCGTGGTCGCACCCATTTTGTAGCCCAACCCGGTGATCTGTTGGTTTGCACCTGAAGATAAAATCTTTAAAGTCACTGCCAGTCTCTGAGCGAGGTCAATAGGCATACTGTGTGTACTCTGATGCTGTATTAACGGGTTTAAACGATGAGCAAGATCGTCAAATCGACCTTTCGACATCCGAAAATACTTAAAGTGCATTTCTTCGTCCAAGTCCCTCAGCGGTCGAACAACCGTAACAAATTCGCCAATCCTTTCCCTGTCTTCGTGCACTGGTCGTACAGACCACCTTCGCTGACGTCTTCTCTTTCTTCTACGATTAAACATTTGCAATAAAATCATTTGTTGTTCAACGTCTATTAGCTCCAGCTGCAACAACATTCTCTCTCTTTCGCTCGCCATTGTCGGAAATGAAAAAGCGGAACCGGCGCACGGAACCAAAACAAACTAGCAAAGAGATTCGCGAACCACACACCCCCCAATTAATCTAACTCCAATTGAGTTTACAATGTCTTTAAATGCCAATCCCAATGCATCTTTTTCATTATCTACATGTATATTAAAATCACCAACAATTAGTACTTTATCTGCAGCCAATACTAATTCTGATAGAAAGTCAGCAAATTCTTTGATAAAATCTTTATGGTGCCCTGGTGGCCTGTATACAGTAGCCAGCACAAATCTCAAACGTGATTTATCGTTCACACTAGATAGTGTTACATTAAGAACCAACACTTCAAAAGAAGTATATTTAAAACTTGATTTCTTAGTGGTTTTGAAAATATTACTATAAATTACAGCAACACCTCCCCCTTTGCCTTTCAGACGAGGTTCATGTTTATAACTGTAATCTTGTGGGGTTGACTCATTTAAAATAATGTAATCGTTTGGTTTTAGCCAGGTTTCTGTCAAACACAGCACATCTAGATTATAATCTGAAATCATATCATTAACTATGAGTGATTTTGGAGTAAGGGGTCGAATATTCAGCAACCCAAGCTTTATCATTTGCTCATCTGTATTATATCTGTTTTTTATTTGTTGAACATCAATTCAATTTTTAACCTGATGTTTTTTGTATTTCCAAATTCGGGGAACAGACACAGTCTCATTGTGATGATATCTAGGTGAAAGAGGCTCTATGTGATGGGATTTATCTGACCTTGGTGACGCGAGGCCGCTAGCAGACGGTCGGTTTAGCCAGTCTGTCTGCTTCCTGACCTGAGCCCCAGATTGTCATGTTTGAGCTCTAAGACTATGAGCCAAATTACTAGAGAGAAGAGCAGCACCAGCCCAGGAGGGATGAATACCATCTCTTTTTAACAGGTCAGGCTTGCCCCAAAAACTTTTCCAATTGTCTATGAATTCTACATTATTATGCGAAAAAATAGTTCCACTATAGCAAATAACACGGATTGAAATCATACATTGCGCCGATATATTTGTTTTTAATCATCAACGAACACCAATAACCACTCGGTGAGTTGCAGTTTTGAAAACGAACATTAATGGTTGTTTTAAGAACATGTTTGTGCATGCCGGTAGACAGCCACTCTGAAGCGGTCAAAGGCGATTCTTAAAGGGGTCATATAATGGTACATGCACTTTTTCAAGTTGATTGTACTGAAATGTGTGTTGGCAGTGCCTGTACACAACCATCATATAATGATAAAAATCCATCCAGTGGTTTTGTTTTAATCTCCTTATATGTTTTCTCCTGCCTCAAATCGAGCCGTTCGACCGTGTGACGTCACACGGTCGGACGCCCCTCCCGCGATTGTTGATTGATAGGCGCGTTTCAACACAGACCCGCCCTCGCTCGTGAGCGAGCTGTCAATCATAGTCCACGCCGACCGGCGCGCTCATTGTTGATATGCTGGAGCACTGTCTGTGAGCAGAATGGCGTCTAAGCGATTGTGGTGTTCTGTTCTTGGGTGTAATAACGAACACAGCAGTCATTTTAATGTTCCTAAATCCGAACCGCTGAAGACGCAGTGGCTGAGTTTGTTTTCGAAGGGAATATTCCCCACGAGCAACGTCAATGCTTTCATATTTGCGCGAATCATTTCACACACCAGACTGCTTTATAAACGAGGATCAGTATAAAGCTGGTTTTGCTAAGCAGCTGCTCATGAATAAAGAATCGGTACCAGATATTCGTGTTCCTGCTGAACCTCTAGAACAACTGAAGTGAGTGTAACGTTTTATTAAACTTTATATTAATATTTATATCTTTGCAAATCGCTTCACGATGAATGAGTCTAAGGTCTACACTCAGGGTACATTACTGCATGTTTTCTATGTACGACGTTCTCCATATAATTCATAATCCCACGTTTATAATGAACAACACGTTATGGTATTGTGTTACAAACGTGTACGCACAGAACAGAGAGGCGGGGTGAGCAAAGCTCATGATCATTTAAAGTCATATGCACTGAAACGGCGTGCTGAAAACAGAGCTGTTTTTGACCAGGTAAAATAAGTGTTTTCTTACAATACTAATGAGAATTTTTAATTAAAGTATATTACAAACTTTTAATTTAGACCCTAAAGAATCATATTAGCTTGTACAAAAATGGCATTATATGACCCCTTTAAAGAGTCAAAAAGTCGAGACAGGACCCATCGTCAAAATTTCTGTGTCCACCACTCTAGTTCATCCAAAACAAACTAAAAAATAGACTCAAAGTGCTAAATACCGGAATTACCCTTTAAGAAGCAAAGCAAAAATACATATAGAGGGAATAAATAAAGATATATTAGGAACAACTTTTTAGTACAGAAGGCGAAAAAGAACAGGAGAAAGAGTTACTGGGACAACTAAAGACAAGAGTAGCAGAAGACGACAAAAAAGAGTGCGATCAAGAAACTATGGAAGAAGAGATAGAAAAAGTAATAAGTGACCTGAATAGAAAGAAAAGCTCAGGAATATACGGTTTGGGTATGAATTTTATGTAGCTTTTAAAGGTATTTTAAGTAATATTTTAAAAGAGGTATATGAGGAAACTTTTAAGAAGGGTGAAATGAATCAATGGGGATAGGATTAATGAAGTTGGTATATAAAAGGAAAGGAGAAAGAACGGACTTGAAAAATCACAGACCGATTACAATGCTGAATACAGACCTAAACAACTTAGCAAAAATACTAGCAAACAGACTGAAGAGAGTGATGCCAAACTAAATAAATACAAATCAAGCATATGGGGTCAGAGGGGGGGTCAGAGGGAGGGACATCAAGTAGCATAAGAGATATTATTAGATACATGAAAGAAAAAAAGAAAAATGGATATGTGATTAGTCTTGATTTTGAAAAGGCATTTGACAGGGTTGAACATGAGTATTTATTTGAAATTTTAAAAGGGTTTTGGGTTCGGGAGGAATTTTTTCAGTGGATTAAAGTTTTATATAAAGGTGCAATAACTAAGATCAAATGCAAAGGGTTTTTAACAGAGTGTTTTAAAACAACAAGATCTATAATGCCCCTTGTCAGCACTTTTATACTCACTTGTAGCGGAACCACTAGGGCTTGCTATAAAAAGAGAAAATAAGAGGAGTAGAAATTGAAGAAAGTAAGAAAGAGGGAGAAATATTCCAATATGCCGATGACACAACAGTAATAGTTAATGGAGTTGAGAGTGTGAAATTAGCCATGCAAGAAGTACAAAAGTTTTGTAAGGCATCAGGAGGGAAAATAAATTGAGATTTGGGGAAGTGCCGGTTTTAACAAATGATTTTACCTTTCAGGAAGTGGAAGAAATATGTATTTTAGGTATTTTAATGGGGAAAGAGGAAAAAAGAATAATGGAAACAATGTGGAAGGAGTTCATGGGTGGAATAGAAAGGAGATTGAATTTTTGGAAGATGAGGGCTCTCTCTTTGAAAGGAAAAGTTTTAACTCTGAATTTTTTAATGGTATCTAAACTTTGGTATGTTTTATATGTTTTACCTATGTCGTTGTGGGTTGAGAAAAGGGTGACTTTTTATTTAACTTCCTGTGGGATGGAAAACCACCAAGAATAGCCTATAATACATGAATAGGGTCTGGGATGAAGGAGGGTTGGGACTAGTGGACATTGAGCAAAAGAAAAACAGTCTAAGAGTAAAAGTTATGAAAAGATATTTGGATGAAAAAAACAGAGCAGAGTGGAAGATATTAATGAAATACTATTTGACCAAATGCGGGAATTTTAATTTGGGAGACAATATTTTATGGATAAAAGTGAAAAATTGGATGATGGGGGAATGCCAGACTTTTATAAAGAAATACTGAGTGCATGGGGAAACATTTTAACTGAAGTACAATATAAACCACCAGGGAGGGAGAACATTTTAAATCAGCCTTTATTCCTCAACAACAGTATTTTAAACCAAGGGAAAGTTGTGTTTTTAAAAAAGTGGTTGGAAGTACAGTAGGAAAAACAAAGATGAGGGATGTTTTGAATAAATTTAAAGAAGGCTTTTCACCCACACAGTACTGTCACGGGTCAGGGTGTGTCACCGGCCCCTCTCTCTTGTTTGTTTTTGTCCTGTCATTTCTGCAGCTCGTGATGGTGGCAATTAGCACAATCTCGAGCTGATCTTCCCCACCTGTCGCTCGTTTCCTCTACCCTTTATATTCCCAGCTGTGTCTACTAGTGTTGTCAGTGATTTTTTTATGTCGCGTGTGCTTTCCTGGTCTGTTTGTTTTGCTTTCCGGTGATCTGTGTTCAGGAAGCCTAGACGTGGGGATTGGTGCAGGACTGTTCGCCTGCTGGACCCAGTTCTCGTCTTTTGCTGGATATTCCTGGGCTCTCTCTGTCTGTCGGTGATCTCCTCTTCTCTACACGCCCGTATGTGTGCGGGCTGTTCTCACAGGAACCACCTATCGGAGAGGCTTCACATTTATTCACTGTGTCACTGAACTTTATATTGTTCACAAAGTTTTCTAATAAACTTTTCACTTCTCATCACTGCATTTGCGTCCTCCTCATCTCTATACTCCAGACCTCACGACAAGTACATAGTGGCGGAGGCAAAGGAGGATTATAACAAACAAGATATAATAAAAAAGTATGAAATGATAAAAAAAGCAATACCAAATGATTGGTTACAGTGAATACAACAAATGGAAGAAGGACAAAAAGAAATGGAGATATATGTGAGGACAGGGGAGAAATTGCACAATTTCAAAGCATGTACTGTAAAGGGGTTTTATTGTTATTTTAGGAATCCAGTTTTTACGAAACCTACTGTTAATGAATATTGGTTACAACATTTTAGAGATTTGAAAGAAGAGAGTGTGGACAAATATGAAAGGGGTGATGGTGGAAACAAACCTGAAAAGCTTGGAGTATTTAACAATTTTTGCAGAACTGAAACTTAATAAAATTGGAATGGAGGAGAATGCAATATGCAAAGTTTGTCAGAAGGAGGATGAAGGAGTTTTATGAAAAATATAAATGCCTAATTAATGATCTAAGAAGGGATGAGAGTGGGCAAGAAATGGAGTGGAACAGAGTGGTAATGCTTGGTTGGAATGTGAAGTGTAAAAATAAAAAAGTGTTAAATCTGTTCTTAATGTTGATCAAAAGTGCAATATGGAAAAGGGGAACTGTGGCAAAGAAGGAGAAAAAAGTAATTGATGTATGGTGTGTTTTCAAAAGAAAGACAGAAAATACATAGAAATGCTGTAAATATATTTTAAAACAAAACAAGCTGGATGATTTCTTCAGAGTGTTCACAAATGGAGAGTATGACGTTTTAAACAAGCTTAAAGCTGCAGTAGGGAGTTTTGAGAAAACGTTGACTTAGCCTGAAAATTTGAACAAGCACAACTTACAGGTCCCACCCCCTTGCTCTCTGCTGCGCTAAAACCCTCCCTCCACAGCTCCTCCTCCACAGCGGAGCCCGTCGTGAACGCGGAGGCTAGTAAACAGGGCCACCCATAACGGCGGATAAAAAGTTATATAGCACATTGACTAATAGGGACTAAACGTCAATAATATGCTTTACATTGACTATGGCCTGCCAATACTTTGACTACAAACTTGGTCCTCAAATCATTATGTATTTTCCAATAGCCTACATGTAACTTTATAACGTTGCACTCTTTCTATAAGTAATAAATAGCTAGTAAGATAACGTTAATATAACGGTAACTAACGTTACAGTATGTAAGTAATTATTCTAGCGATATATAATGCTAGATAAGGTGTGCTAGTACATTATTTCAGCAACATGACAAGCCAGTGAATTAGCAGGTTTCAATTGTTGCTTAGCAGAGTGCGTGACATTTTATCTACATGTTATGCGGCTAGAGTTTTGACACCGAATCAATGGGCTCTGTGTAATTCTTTCTTTTTCGCTTGTTTATCGTCATCAGTCTTTTTCCTTTTACCTCTTTGTTTTATGAGCAGGTGTCACTCGAGAATTGGCAGTTTAGGTTGTTTCTCCGTCATAAGCACAGCTGCAGCACGCCGGCAATCTTGAGTTTGAACGACGGCTCGCGCTCCGGCGCTCGCGCTGTGCAAGAGAGGGGTGTGATCAGCGCGGACACAAGCGTGATTGACAGTGCTAAGACATGCCTCCTGGCTCTGATTGGTTGTTTCTGACCGGGAGCGTGTATTTCTTGCAAATGGCAATAGGACCACTGGGAGGAGCCAGAGGAGCTTGATTTTTACACAGATTATCTGTCTCATATTCTACTGTCAGGACATAATGACAGTTTTAGCAAATATATGTTTTCAAAAGTTACCTACAGGAGCTTTAATTAGATATTGCCAATGCAGGAATGATTGATATGTATGATTGTTTCTATATTTATTTTCTTTCTTTTTTTTTTTTTTGCGATGTGATGTGATGTAAAAAAACGTGATTTTAATATGCGAGAGACGTAAAATGTGATCATTTTCAATTAAAAATAAACAAATAAATAAAACACGTCTCGTCTGATCTCGGAAGCCAAGCAGGGTCGGGCCTGGTTAGTATTTGGATGGGAGACCGCCTGGGAATACCAGGTGCTGTAAGGTGCTTTTTAGTTTAAGAAAAAAAAAAAACTCGCTGAGTCCCTGAGCTTCTTCAAAAAGCCTGAAATAGTCTCTAAGTTTCTTCAGAAAGCCTGAAAGAGTCTCTGTGTTTCTTCAAAAAGCCCATTTTTGGCAGCAGATTTCGCTTACGGCCATACCACCTTGAGCACGCTCGATCTCGTCTGATCTCGGAAGCTAAGCAGGGTCGGGCCTGGTTAGTACTTGGATGGGAGACCGCCTGGGAATACCAGGTGCTGTAAGCTTTTTTTTTTTTTTACCCTCTGGGGACCAGAGTGTTTTTGGGGCCCTTGGGATGTTTTGACATGCACTGACATTTGTGCTTTTTTCAGTTATTTATAAACATGTTAATGGCAAAGGTGTAAATTCACTCTATATAGCACAAACTTGGCTACCATGATATCTGAGCAACATGTATGTACATGTTTGTATTTTTAATAGAATAATGTTTATGCGTGGTTATTGAAAAAAATAAAAATGAAAGTTGCTGAAATAAGACCACAAAACACATATTGATTATTTCTTCACAAGACTTTTGAAAATTGTATCACATAGCCTAGAATATTTGCTCCAAAACTATGTGAGAATCATCCTGACTACTCATTCAGATAAGTCAATAAAGTCTTTTACATTTTTAATGACGTGTTTTGTTTGAGAAAGCTTTATGCAGGAGGCGTGATCTCTCATTAATATGTGTGGCATTCCACACCTGAGAAAGACAAAGACCCTCCCCATAATGGCCCTATTAGGTGCTATCAGGCCATATCATTACAGGAGCCTTGCACAAAGAATGAGGAGATTTAAAAAAGAATGGCTTTTAGATTGTTTGGATTTATATAAGGAAAATACAGGGTGCATACGTCTGGACACTTCTATCACACAGCCTTCACCATATAGACATGGTTTTATTTCAGTTCAAAGTTCAAAGTTAGAGTTGGAAACATCTTGAAAAGAAAATTGTCTTTCTCCATAAATGTCTTAGTTTGATCATACATATTTCAAAGTTGAGGATTCATTATTTTGATATAGCTTGAACAAACACTATAACATCTTAGTTGATTAGTTTATTGACAAAACATACTATATATTTAACATATGAGCAGAAACTCCTAAAAAAAGCTTATTTGATGTCTATTTTAGAGTAAAAACTTTATCCAAAACGAGTCAACAAAATGTTGTCTGTTATTTAGTCTGTAACAGTGCGTATCTGTGCGTTCATTCATTCATTCATTCACACACACACAAACATGATTCACATTTAACAGTATGCTATTTTTCCGTTTACAGACACTACGTTATTCTATATCGCGATTAGAACAAAAAACACTTACTTCTCAGCTGAATCTGTTCATCCTCGAAGTGAAAATAAACCCAGTGGTAAATGTCCCAGGATTGTTCCTCATATAGCCGCGCAAGACGACAGTAGATTAATCTGACTAAAAAATAATGTGTGTTTTCAGAGTTTATGGGTGTTAACGCGTCTCAATGTGTTGCTTCACATATTTGCGTTTGAATAGCGCGTGCTCTCCGTGGGCGTGTCACATTACCAGAGATAATCAGCTGAGAGAACGATAATGAGACGGGCTGACACGTCTCTCTTTTTATATAGATGACATAAACGGAGAATAATAATTTTAGTTTTGAATCGGATCATTTAAAAGTACAAACTCAAATGATTTAAAAGATATATTGCTTATGGCTGGGTGAATAGTTTTAGCTGAGTTGTGTTGAAGATTAGAGACGTGCTCCAGAAAAAAAGTTCACGGTGACCGAGAGGCAGAACGCACACCCTGTTTATTTTCTTTATTTTACAGAAGCACAATATTTTATTTCGATTGTATGTGGGCACATAAAAAAGTAGACATTTAACAGATTATTTTCTCATATTTCTTAACTCTATATGAACAGAAATGATGGTAGTACTTTAAGTCTATTTTTCTGCTATGTGAAAAAAAACGAGCAAAACGCGCCCGCGCGTTTCTGGTCCCCAGAAGGGTTAAAGCACGCTAGAGGGAGTTAGTGAGCTACAGGAAGTGAGGTCGCCATAGAAGGGTGAAGAAGGTTCACCCAAACGTGTGTGTTATATTTGTGTTTATTTGGATCGAAATAAGTATTTTTGGAGTACTTTTTTGTTATTTTGTTACTTGTGGAGGATCTTTTCAGTTTTTAGTTTTTGAGAAATGGACGGGATAACTGCAACAGACGTGGACTTGGCAAGAGGAACACATCGGCAAACAGAAACCGGACTGGAAAAAAGACAAAGAGAAAGGATGGCCCTGAAAAGAGATACAAAAGATCCTACACCAAAGAAGAAACGGTGGTAGTTGATTTGGCGGAGGTGCAAGAAGGAAAAGCAGAGGACATAATTCAAGCATTGAAAGAAAAGATGGACGTGACAAGCATACTAGCGGTAAGACCCAAAATTATGAAAGTATACGAAATTACATTCGAAAAGGAAGAAGATATTGAAAAGCTGGATGAAGGATTGATGATTAAAGGAAAGATGTGTGAAATCAAAAAGTTAAATAACAAAGAATTTGTAGTCTCTTTCATGCATCTGCCTGCATACCTGGATGATGGAGAGATTCTACAGAAGCTGGATGGGGGGTAACTCCCATCTCTCAGATAAGGCAGAGATTCTACAACAGCACCCACAGAGAGGATGGAACAAGATTCATGAAGGTGCGGTTCCCAAAAGAAGTGGCCTCTTTACCCTACAGCACTTGAATCGAGACGGGAGAAGGTCCGCAATACTTCAGGGTGATACACATAGCCAGTAGGTGAGAACCTGCAGGTTGTGCATGAGCCCCGAGCACATGATGAAGGACTGCCCGGACTTTAAATGCTTTAAATGTGAGGAAACAGGCCACTTCGCGAGGGACTGCAAGATGGTGAGGTGTCCGGACTGCAAGCGTGCACTGGACAAGTGCGAATGCTGGTACAGTGACCAGCAACAGGAGGAAGAGCGGGAGAGCGGACAGATGCATGAGACAGACAACGAAGAGGAGAAACGTGAGGACACTGGTGCGACACAAAGAGAGGACAATGAAAGCATAGGCAATGACAACGAGATCGAAAAGACTGAGCTAACACACGACAGTGAGGAAATGGAGGAACAGATGGAGATAAACGAGGCTAGACAAACGGAAATGGAAGAGCCAGAGGAGAAAGAACAGACTGGTGAGGAGGACGGAAAGGACAAAGACAATGAAAACATTGACAAAGAAGTAGAGGTCTGCACGGGCTTTAAACTGAAGCCCGAAACCGGCCCGTACCCGCGATCATTTAACCCGACCCGACCCGACCCGACAATTACATTTACATATTAAGCCCGAACCCGACCCGAACCCGAGGTCCATTCTGTTTCTCACAGCAATACCATTTTTGCAATATGCTATGTTGTATTTAATGATTGCTTGACATATTAAACAAATACATGTAGGCGCAGCGGCCCTATCAGCAGGCAGCACAGCAGTAAGAGAAAAAACTTACCAAGTAATTTTTTGCTTTATCAGACTCATGGTTTGCTTGTTGTCGTCGGCTGTTTGTATTGTGACTGAAATAGCGCGCGAGAGCGGTAGCACATGCGCAAAACAGTTTTGTGATATAAATGATATGATAAAATAAAACAAATAATTAAAAATATTATATTCATATATCATTATATTTGAGAGAGAGAGCCTGTATGCACATATTGCACATCTGCGGACGTAGCCTATACTTTCTCTCTCGCGCGTGCCGGTCACCACAACACAGCAAGCAGGCAAAGCACACGGCACGCAAACTATATATAGCCTATTTCGTTTTTCTTAGTTAAACCCGAACCCGACCCGAACCCGAGGCTGTTCATTAACATTAACCCGAACCCGACCCGAAACCCGCACATTTTTCGGGACCCGTCGGGCTCGGGTCGGGTAGCAGACCTCTACAAAGAAGACAATACGGGAACAACCAACAAAAGAAGAAGACAAGTCAAGGTAATATCAAATTTAGAGAAAGTTAAAAAATAAAGTGTGGAAACTAAGTTCTGAGGAGAAACAAGATTGTGGAAGAAGTGTAAAGGAAGGGGAGGAAAATGGACTAACAAAATGTTGATGCTAAAGTTTGTATTTTTATCGTTTTATCTAAAGATGTTGAAAATTGTGACCTTTAATGCAAGAGGATTAACTCTCTGGGGTCGGCGGTATCGCCGGCGATACCAGCTGACTTTTTTCCTTATCAGTGCAAAAGAGACTCAAATTACTCTGTTGATTTTGATCTTACATATAAGTGTTATACATCATTCGATCCTGTTAAGTTTGAATTTTTTTGTGGAACCTCACAATAAAAACAAAGTGTTGTGCTTTTCGCCAAATAACGAAAAATAAACATGATGCGCGTTCTGCGTTCTCTCTGTCAGTGAAGTCCATTCTGAAACGCGTCCGAAAAATGAACTGTAACTAAGTCAATACTTATCACCGAGATACGAGACATGTGTCTTTTTAAAGCTTGTCTTCTCTTCTTTTAAATGAAGTAATTTATTAAAAAAAGAAATATTTCCAGTTTATGTAATTTGTTTGAAACCAAGGAGAGGTACAGTTTTTTCGGTCTCAGTTCATTATCTTTAATTAGCTGAGGCCGCCACGCCCCCAGCGCTTTTCACATGGTAAATAGGTGATCTAACGTTATGCATAGCACACGCCCAGCGATCAATGGCATAAAAACACGAAGTTTCTCCATCAGATTCACTGATAGTTCATTGCGTTTTGAGGATGGCACGCTACTCCTTCAGATGATTCTGGACAGCGATGAAGAATTCACCTTTTCCTCAGAGGAAGATTGTAACTCCGACGACGAACGGCTGCATTTTGAAGAACGAATTGATCCCGCCGAGGATACAAGTTCGAAGTAAGTTGTTTAGTGTTTTATCATTTCTTTTCTGATCGTATAGAGTTCAAATGAATTTTCAGACTATATTTTGCCTAGCTTTTGACATCTTACAGAAAAGATTGCCTCACAATATCCCTAACATTCGTGTATACGCTCGTTTAAACTTTTTAAATGTGATATTACTCTCTAAACATATTTGTATATTAAATATATATAGTTTTGATTAGCTTATGACACTGATTATCATGCTAAAATAATGCCTTATGTGTAATTTATTTTGTTTGCGAATAACTGCTTAGGTTATTTAATGATTTAGTGAAATATATTTCAGCCTCCGGTAAAATATGTGATACTGTCTAAATACAATATGTTATTTATGTATAAATGTTCAGTTAGGCTAACTGAAATTATTCTGTTCTCTGCATGCGTGTGCGTTGGACATGCATATACAGATAGTTAAACACTATATAACGTGATGAAGAGGCTTCAATGACCACTCAGAGGATGTCAATTATCTTCTTTACTTGAGTGCAATCATTTTGTTTCTCTCTCAATGTTACATTATTTTGTGAAACTGAAAAGAAATACAAAAATGCTTATTTAAATATAAATAACCAAAATACAATTACTACTTACACAATATTTACATTAACATCGTTAAATCACAGTAATTGTTACGAGATCACATGGCGATCTTTTGAAATGTCCGTACAAAGCACGTGGAACCGCTAACGTGCGTCTAATATACCCATCTTAATAAGATACAGACACAAAGTATATAACATTACAATTATATGAAATAAACTTACAAGCAAAGCTTCTCTGGGGCTTTACACAACGACACTGGAATCCGGAGTAAACAGCACGCGATTTCTCTGCTGCGCAGAACTGGAAAATGGCTACTGAGGTTTGCGTGATTGTCGCTATGAAGCTTAACAAATAAAGTTTTCTCAATGGTAGTTTAACTAAAACTATAGCAAACAGCGCCATCTAGTGGGGAAGAATGGCTAACTTTAGACATGACATAATACTCCCCGTCTGGAATTAAGCATAATGCCACTCTTGAATTCTCAACAAGTGAATACGTATTCACAGGGTAACTTAACACATAAGCAAAATAACCTCTGTAATAGGCCTTAAGAACGTCTTAGCAGTACCACTCTTAGTGACTTTCAGTTCCAGTTTTCTGACTCTGCCATCTGAACCAGAGATGGCTTTGGTGACCAGAGCCATTGGCCATTCGTTCCTTTTTACCTGATCATCTTTCATGAGGACCAGGTCTCCTTCTTTGATATTAGGCTTGTTGTCTTGCCATTTCTTGCGCAATTGAAGGGATGCAAGGTATTCTCGCCTCCACCTTTCCCAGAATATGCTTGCAAGATACTGCACTCTTTTCCACTGTTTTCGATACAGATCAGCACCTTCAAAAGGTCCTGGAGGTGTGTATGGGGTACACACCTTTTGGGTGAGGATCATTGCTGGAGTGAGGAGAAAGGGCGACTCGGGGTCAGTTGAAATGGATACGAGAGGTCTTGCATTGATCACAGCACACACTTCAGCCATTAGAGTTGACAGCATTTCATGAGTCAGATGTGAGGAGCTGATTTGAGGAAGCATGGAGTCTAAGATCCGCCTTGAAAGTCCGATCATCCTCTCCCATGCTCCTCCCATGTGAGATGAATGAGGTGGGTTAAAGATCCATTTGCAACCCTCTTCACTGAGGTATTTGGTCACACTTGAATCTTTGGTCGAAACCACAAGCGCATTCAGCTCTCTGCATGCTCCTTGGAAATTAGTACCACAGTCGGATCGTATGATCTTTGCTGGGCCTCGTATGGCGAAGAAGCGGCGAAGTGCATTAATGAAACTTGATGTGTCCATTGACTCTATCAGTTCGATATGAATGGCTCGCACGGATAAACATGTGAATATTACTGCCCATCTTTTACTGTAGGCCTGGCCTCCCCGGGTACGACGAGCTGATACATTCCAAGGGCCAAACACGTCCAAGCCGACATTAGTAAAGGGTGGTTCTGTGCTGATGCGGTCAGAAGGGAGATCTGCCATTTTTTGTTCAGCTGTTTTACCTCACTGTTTGCAGCAAGTGACACACTTGCGGAGGACACCGTTGATCTGTCTCTTTGCTCCAACTATCCAGAATCCTGCAGTGCGGATTGCTCCTTCTGTAAATATTCGCCCTTGATGATTTACTTTCTCATGGTGATGATTTGTTAGGAGGGTTGCTATGTAACTATGGCCAGGTATGATGAGAGGGTGTTTCTCTCTGCTGAGGAGTGTGGACTGTTCTAGTCTGCCTCCAATTCTTAGGAGTCCGTCCTCCAGGACAGGGTTAAGCCTCTTGAGAGAACTCTGCTTGGAAATGTCTCTCTCATTCTCCAGACAAGTGATTTCTGCTTTATAAGCCTCTCGTTGTGCACACCTGATGATGAGGTTTTCAGCTTGAGTCAGCAACTCGGGCATGTACGAACTTTTGCAGTGGTGCCAGCCGTAACACGACTTTTCTTTGTTTCTGAAAGACTGGGCGATGTGAATAAGAGAAGCTACAGCTCTTCTTAAGGATCTCCAAGATGAAAATCTTTCAAAGCGGTGAGAACTAAGACCAGAAGTACGGTTTAAGCAGGTGGTGACGTGTGCACGCACTTCCACGTCTGTATCTGGGTCGATAAGATTATAAGGAGCTTCATTCACAGGAGTGGGTGCAGGATGCTGCAGAAATGTAGGACCGGTGAGCCAGTTTGTTTCAGTTAGACGGCATGCAGGAACTGGTCTAGTAGCAACATCTGCAGGGTTTTGTGAGGTTGGAATGTAAAGCCACTGTTCTGGGTGAGTGAATTTTCGAATTCTTTGAACTCTGTTACTGACGTACACGTAAAAGCGTCGGGTCTCATTGCAGATATACCCCAATCCAACTTTGCTGTCTGTATAAAACAGTAGGGTGTCTGGTTTGATGTCTAGTTCCTGGACGATTTGTTCAGCTATTTCGACTGCAAGGACGGCCGCGCACATTTCAAGTCTGGGAACCGTATGTCCAGTCTGTGGGGCTAGCTTGGCTTTTCCCATAATGAATCCAACTTGACACATTCCATCATGATCCGTTATTTTCAAGTATGCGACAGCGGATATGTTCTGAACGGATGCGTCTGAGAAGATGTGAATCTCCTTTTTTACTGATTGGGAAATGGACATTACAGTGTAAGCTCTGGGAATTTTGAGCTGCTCTAAGTCCTGCAACGAGTCTTTCCAGCGGTTCCATTCCGTTTCCTTTTCAGCTGTGAGGGGGCAATCCCAGTCCGACTTCCCATTTGAGAGTTCACGGAGTAGCAGTTTCCCTTGGATCGTGATTGGCGCTACCATGCCGAGAGGGTCAAACAAGCTGTTTACAGTCGCCAGGACTCCTCTGCGTGTGAATGGCTTGTCACTGAGGTTGACGTGGAATGTAAACGTATCCTTCTGAAGGTCCCAACTCAAGCCAAGACTGCGCTGTAGAGGAGGTGAATCAGTGTCTAGATTCAAATGTTTTAAGTCTTTAGCATAGTCAGCTGGAGAGAATGCGTGCATCACAGCTGGGCTATTGGATGCTATTTTGTGGAGTCTTAAGTTAGAGATAGCGACCATGTCTTTGGTAGCCTTAAGCAAACTGATAGCTTCGTTGATGGATGGAAATGACTTGAGTCCGTCATCAACATAGAAATCTCTTTCAATGAAATGTCTCGCATCAGCACCGAACTCCGCTTCCGCATTCAAGGCAGCACGTCTAAGGCCATAAATGGCAACGGCTGGGGAGGGGCTGTTGCCGAAGACGTGGACTTTCATGCGGTATTCTACTATGCTTTGGGAGATGTCGTTGTTCTTGAACCACAGAAAGCGGAGGAAGTTCCTATGATCCTCTCTGACGATGAAACTGTGGAACATTTGCATTATGTCCGCAGTGATGGCTATTGGCTCGTGCCTAAATCGTAGTAGGACTCCTAGCAGGCTGTTGTTTAAATCCGGGCCTGTTAGCAGCACGTCGTTCAAAGACACGCCATGGAACTGGGCGCTGGAGTCGAACACTACCCGAATTTGACCAGGCTTGCGTGGATGATACACACCGAAGGAGGGCAAGTACCAGCACTCCTCCCCTGGGTTTACAGGAGGAGCTGGCTCGGCATGATTGTTATCAAAGACCTTCTGCATAAACTCTACGAAGTGTTCTCTCATCTCAGGTTTCTTACGTAGTGTGCGACAGAGAGAGTTCAAACGGCTCAGGGCTTACTCTCGGTTGTTTGGAAGCCGTTGTCTACGTGCACGAAAGGGAAGGGGTGCTACCCAGCTGTTAGCGTCATCCATGACCATTTCTTTGTCCATTAACTGAATGAACTGCCTATCCTCAATTGAAGGGGCTATTTTTTCATCATCCTCCGTTCTTTCAATAACTGAGGTGGCCGGAGGGCTGGGAGCAAATTGGGGCAGGTGAGAGGCTTTAACACTTGGCTGTGCAGTTAATTTCTCCTTGAGGTAGAGTTTATTGGGACATGGACGAAAGTAAGATGGACGCCCGTCTTCTAGAATGTTTGTGCGGTAAACACTAACAGTTGAAGGCTTGTGAGCAGCACCAAGACACACCTCACCAACCACAACCCAGCCTAGGTCCAGTCTTTGAGCATAGGGAGCATTTTGTGGCCCATTGCGTTGCTCTCTTACCTTGTGGACTTGGAGGATATCACGTCCAAGAAGGAGAAGTATTTGAGCATTTGGATCTAGAGGAGGGATGAGATGAGCAATAGATTTGAGATGTGAGTGGTGTTTTGCTACTTCAGGAGTGGGTATCTCTGACCTGTCTTCGGGCATGTAGTCGCACTCAATGAGCGTAGGCAGTGGGACTGAAAGACTGCCATCTAGAGGATGTGCGATGAAGTCCATAGCCCGCCTCCCAGACATTTCTGTGACTCCGGCGCATGTGCGCAGAGTGTAGGGAAATTCTTTGCTCTTGAGATTGAAGAAGTCAAAAAATTCAGCTCTGGCAAGTGAGCGATTACTTTGATCGTCAAGAATAGCATAGACGTTCAGTGACTTGTCTGGCTTTCCCTTAGGGTGAACTTTGATGAGACAGATTTTCGAACAGGACTGTGAACTATTAGTATCCCCACAGACCTCTGTGCATTTAGAGTTAATGAAAGGGTTTGCACTTTCTCTCTCCCCGTCATGCTCTGTGTTGGGTGCTTTTAGTATCCATGGAGCTGGTCCAGGATGAAGAGCTGTGACATGTTTGTTGCTGCCACACTCTGTGCACTGTATGACAACTTCACAGTCTTTGGCCACATGCTCATTCGAAGAACAACATCTGAAGCAGATATTATGCTCCTTCAAAAACATTTTCCGTTCCTCAATGTTCTTAGCTCTAAAAGCTCTGCACCGTTTGAAAGGATGGGGTTTTTTGTGGATGGGGCATTGTTTGTTGATATCAGGCTTACTGTTCGGCGAATCGGAAGAGCTGGTTGTTTGTGCAATCTCAGTTTTGTGAGTAGAGATGAAGCTTTTCAGTGGTCCACCTCTTCTTACTGAGGTTTCAGGCTTTACAGGGGCAGTTGAAGATAAGTGGAATGCAAAACTTGGGTCGTTGCGCATATAGGACTCCTTACATAAAAAATCTGTGAAAAATGTGAATGGAGGAAATGGTACCTGGTACTGAAGCTTATATTGAGACCCTTGGGACATCCACTTTTCTTGGAGGTTAAGAGGAAGTTTGTTGACAATAGGTGCCACGCCCCTCGCTGTGTCCAGGAAAGAGAGCCCAGGTAAGTAGCCTCCAAGCTTTGCTGACTCCACTTCTATGAGCAGATCTGCAAGTTCTCTAAACTTTTGGGGTTCTCTATTGCTCATTTTAGGGAAACAATCCAGCTTATCAAAGAGTGTTTTCTCAATTATTTCAACACTCCCAAAGCTTTCTTCTTGACGGGACCATGCCATTCTACAACCGGCTGCTGGATCAGCGACGTGAACAGCTCTCACTCTTTTGACTTGTTCTGAGGATTGCGGTCCTAGCCACCTTGTCAGAAGATCAAGCTCCTCGCTTGGGGTGAGTGATAATCCTTCTAGAGCATTCATAAATGATGACTTCCAGGCTAAGTAGTTTTCCGGCCGATCGTCAAACTTACTAAGCCCTGAGTTCACAAGCTCACGGCGTACCAGGTATCTAGCTATTTCACTCATACCTGCATGGTTTGTTGAGGGTGGCTGTTGCGTTGAACCGCTGAGATAGGAAGTCTGAGGTTGTCTCACTTTCTCTGAAACCGGAATTTGTCCATAGGCTTTGTTATGAGACATTGATGTGTATGGCAGGTTGCCAGGAGTATGCTGGGGAAATGATAAGTGTGTACTGTGCATTCTAAGCTGGCTTATAGTGTATGGTCTAGGAGTTGAAATGTGGTTAAGTCTGTCAACGTTCTGTGTGGCATCGCTCGTGACAGCCGTGGTGGGAAGCACAGGCAAGATCATAAACTGTTCGTGATCACGGGAGTCAGGCTCTGCTTTAACATGAGGGAGACAGTGAAAACTTGATCCAGAAAGACTGTCCACATAGTCCTTTGTACGCTTTTCAATAGTCTCCTGTGGAAATTCTGTGACATCAGTCGCCATATTCATTTCTCCTGTCTCGATTTCTGATACAGCCGCTTCAAGAAACTCAGCCTCTGTTGCTGCCGCTGCAAATTCCTTTTTATGCTGTAGTGATAACAGTTCAGATTCCAGTTTAGCTCTTTCTAGCAGTACCTCAGCCTCTCTTTCCACAAAGTTTGTACGTGCTCTGACTGCTTCTGCTTTAGCTCGTGCTCTGGTTGCCGCCATACTCGCAGCGGACGATCTTGAGCTCTTGGAAGATGCAGATATCACCGATCTGGTTTCCAGTTGACTGAGTGAGGCATGTGATGTGGTCAGTTGTTGCTGTTGCTCTTCAGTTTTCTCTTTAACATCCATCTTGAGTCAACTGTGATGGGTGGAATAACTGGATAGCTGTCCTTCTCAGAAGTGTTGTCTTCAGCCCGTCGTGATGCTTTTTCACTATTCTGTCCTCTGCATGCGTGTGCGTTGGACATGCATATACAGATAGTTAAACACTATATAACGTGATGAAGAGGCTTCAATGACCACTCAGAGGATGTCAATTATCTTCTTTACTTGAGTGTAATCATGTTGTTTCTCTCTCAATGTTACATTATTTTGTGAAACTGAAAAGAAATACAAAAATGCTTATTTAAATATAAATAACCAAAATACAATTACTACTTACACAATATTTACATTAACATCGTTAAATCACAGTAATTGTTACGAGATCACATGGCGATCTTTTGAAATGTCCGTACAAAGCACGTGGAACCGCTAACGTGCGTCTAATATACCCATCTTAATAAGATACAGACACAAAGTATATAACATTACAATTATATGAAATAAACTTACAAGCAAAGCTTCTCTGGGGCTTTACACAACGACACTGGAATCCGGAGTAAACAGCACGCGATTTCTCTGCTGCGCAGAACTGGAAAATGGCTACTGAGGTTTGCGTGATTGTCGCTATGAAGCATAACAAATAAAGTTTTCTCAATGGTAGTTTAACTAAAACTATAGCAAACAGCGCCATCTAGTGGGGAAGAATGGCTAACTTTAGACATGACATAATAGAAATAAAACCATGTCTATCAATATCAATATCAATATCAACTTTATTTGTATAGCACACTTAAAACAACCAAGGTTGACCAAGGTGCTTCACAGGATAAAAATACAACAAGGCACACAGTAAAACTACAACCAAAAACATTATAATATACAGTATATGATATATAGTGAAATTAAGTTTAAAATTTGCCATGAAAGATAACAAACTTAGCTGAGAGGAAATGCCAGAGAAAAGAAATGTGTTTTTAACAGTGATTTAAAGCGTGCGAGAGTTGGGGCAGTTCTAATCTGGAGTGGCAGGTTGTTCCACAAGTTTGGGCCAGCTACACTGAAGGCTCTATCGCCTCTGGTTTTAAGTCTGCTTCTGGGCACATTCAGGAGGAGGAGATTGGTGGATCTCAACACTCTAGTTGGAGTGTGAACATTAAGAAGCTCTGTTAAATACAATGGAGCCAATCCATTTAGGCATTTAAAAGTTAAGAGTAAGATTTTAAATATCTATAATAGAAATATCTAAAATATGTCTATATTGTGAAGGGTAGTCAACTTTAGCATGGGTGTGTTCACTTATTCTAAGCACTGTGTGTGTGTGTGTGTGTGTGTGTGTGTGTGTATATATATATATATATATATATATATATATATATATATAAAATTAAATCGCAATTTTAACCAGAAAAATCTACAATGCATGCCCAAAGTCGTGCAGCCATATAGTTTCTCTTGATATCAGCATGTTCAAAGGTGTTTTTTTTTTTTTTTTTTTTTTTTTTATACACCTCCTCGCATAAAGCTTTCTCAAACAAAACACGTCATACACATTCTAAAATACTTTATTGACTTATCTGAATGAGTAGTCAGGATGATTCTCACATAGTTTTGGAGCAAATATTCTAGGCTATGTGATACAATTTTCAAAAGTCTTGTGAAGAAATAATCAATATGTGTTTTGTACACTGTTAAAAAAAGTTCCGTTTAAAAACGGAAAAAGTGCTGGTAATTAATTACCAGCACTTTTTCCGTTATTGTACGGGCACTTCCGTAAACCTTAAAACGGATATTTCCGTAGATTTATATGAGTTTTTCTGTACCATTGACGGACATTTCCGTCAAACCTAAAATGGAAAATTCCGTATTTTCCGTAAATTTTTGCGTTATTGTACGGACAATTCCGTAAACCCTATAACAGATATTTCCGTAGATTTACCTGACTTTTTCTTTACCATTTACGGACACTTCCATTAAACCTAAAATGGAATATTCCGTATTATTAAAGTACTCAATCCGTACCATTTACGGACACTTCAGTCATCCTAAAATGTTTAATTCCGTACAGTTCTCTATACCGTTTATCATCAATAAAGCACAAATGTAGAATCACAACAATTATTTATTTCCTTTAACAGTTGCCAGTGCTTTAAAGTGATTGCACTTTTTGTGGTGAATGAATTGCAATAATTACATTACAACCATTAAAACATTCAGAACACCACCTTCACATTCAGAGTAATTTTACATACATAAACCAGCTGTTCTCTCAAAGAACTACAGCCATGTCTTTTAACAGGGAGCTGCCAAATCTAGCAACTTTTTAGCACCCACAGGCTGACAGGCATTAATAACAAATGGATTTGTTAAAGACATTGACAAAATAAGATAATAAAACTGCCAGCATTGCTGTTGCTGTCTCACCTGTCAGTGCAAAATGAGGAGCCCCCTCCTGAATTGCAATATTTACATTACAACCATTAAAACATTCAGAACATCACCTTCACATTCAGATCAATTTTACATACATAAACCAGCTGTTCTCTCAAAGAACTACAGCCATGTCTTTTAACAGGGAGCTGCCAAATCTAGCAACTTTTTAGCACCCACAGGCTGACAGGCATTAATAACAAATGGATTTGTTAAAGACATTGACAAAATAAGATAATAAAACTGCCAGCATTGCTGTTGCTGTCTCACCTGTCAGTGCAAAATGAGGAGCCCCCTCCAGAAGGATGCAGAAACCTACACCTCCAACTCCACATATCACACCGACAGGCAGAGCTCTGCAACCAGTGTCTGACCTTTCTACAAAAACAATTAGAACATTAGAAGTATTACATTATACAACTTTTCTATAAAACATCTGAGCAGCAATAACATGTGCAACATGCCATAAATAGATTTCTGCAAAAAATAAAACTTACACCTCCAACTCCACATTGACAGGCAAAGCTCTACCTGGGATCCCCCTTAACATGGGGGATTTGAAACTGCAGCATGTGTGTTGTGGGCATCTAGTTAAAACATCTGAACTCACATAATACTGTAGAAATCTGTATTTCTATTCCCAAGCCCCATGTTTTTGGATTTGCCTGTGTGTGTGTGTGTGTGTGTGTGTGTGTGTGTGTGTACATTCAGTCCAAAAAGTTATTTTCTGAGCTTTGAGAACAGCTCAAATGGCCCACTCAGATTCCTTCTGACTGCATTCAAATTCCTTCAGCTGAGAAACCAGCTTGCACACCTGTGGAGGAATGAAGTGCCGTTTCTTCCCCTTCTTTTCTGCCTTGGAGCCTCGCTCAGGATTGATCCCAAAGAAAACTCTGAGAAAAAAATAATAATAATAGTGAGATGCAGACAAAGTTTGCACGTGTAGTGTGGCTTGACAGGAGTGGAGCAGTTCAATAAAATCATACATTTGTTTTCTTCAATATGCCCCTATGTGTGAACCTCTCTATCATTCTAGTTGACCATCTGTCTAGTACCCAATGTTGTTGTGGTGCTGTTGCCAGTGGCTAAGCTTATCTCTTCCTTTGTCTTTTCAAGACACATGCATTCACACTGCGCATATACAGATATGTTTGCAAGGGCGAGAAGTCTGCTTATCACCAACACATGACAGCATGCATCCTCAACATGTGTGCAGGGATATTATAAATGCACAGAACACAGAAGGGGATAGAAAACACAGTTGACATCGTCCTATCAAAAGGTGTAACAGCACATTTGAACACAGACTGTCATGGGGGTTTCTCAAACATGGAGTGGAGCAACTGTGACATTCAGTGCATGTTACACATCAAAATATTAACATTTGGGCATGAATCCAGGATGTTTTTTTTTTTTTTTAATGAATATGTTTAGTCTTTGCTTCTGGAGGGTCCCTGGAACAACATATTTTGAGGTTGGAGTCTGCAGCCAAATACATTTCAGTTTGTGTGTCTTTGACATGAAAAGGTTTGACCACCACTGACATAACCTGGTCTCAGGTGCTAATGGTTTTAAAGAGATAGCTCAAACGAATTTTGTGTCAGAAACCATTCTAAGAAAAATATGTTTTTGCTCCATTTCCCAACTAGAATCATGTTATGTTTGTTTTGTTTTTTATTTACTTGGGACACTATGTAAAGCAAAAAGCATGTTACCTGCCATTTAAAAAAATATGACACATTTATTCCAACAATAGTCTTCAACAGGGAGCTACGAAATCTACGAACAAATCCATATTCAGGGGGATCATAAGCCAATAACAGCTGATCTAAAAGCTCACAGCATGTGGCGACACATTTTGAGCTTGTACATCTCAGACAAAGGGGTTTGGTTAAGATTGACAAAAAGCAGGTCGGGTGCAGAAAGGCACGGCAAAGTCACATTTACAAAGTATTTACAAACAATGAGTGCTTACCTTTGCATGAATTCGAGAGTAAAAGCCATCTCCGGTGGGTATTGAACGTTGCAGACATAAAACATGGAGAAGACGTAGCTCAAGGCCACAATGGGAGAGGTGATGTGGTCATTGACAAGTAACCCATCAACAGCAAGAATTGCTGGTCACCTTAAACACAGATAAAAAAAAAATTCTGAGCACCATGTACTAAAAAAATAATCCTATATTTTAAGGCTAGCAAAACATTTCTTTAATAAAATACAACAAAACAACAGCTTATAAAACAGCTCGCTGAGATACAAAAAATATTTAACTACAAACCTCTGACTAGGATGCAAGGGGTCACTGGGAGTTCGACTTCAGGATCTGCAGAGATCTGTTTTGGTGACAGACATGACACATGAATTAATGTTTCCAGTGCACACAAACCTGCTGGCAAATTGACTATCTGCTAGTGTCTTCATCAGACAGAGGTAGCCATCAAGCACAGACATTAATGTAAATAGTTTATAGAGAGAGAGTTTATAGAGAATATCAGCAGCACAATTAGGGGAATCTATACTTCATACTGTGATTGGTTACTTGGTTCACCACTGGATGCAAATAATTATCTTGCACACAGTTTAAAATTTACAACATCTACCTCTTTTTTGTCGAAGAGTTTATAAGAGTCTTCCTTGAAGTAATTTGCAATGCCACAGATGAGCTGTATTGGACCTTCGCCCGTCTTCATCCCTTTGGAGTCAAGGAAGTCATTGATCCCCTTTTCTTTTTTGGAAAGTTCTTGTTCAAGGTTCAAGGTGTTAATTTTGTACAGGTAATAAGACTAACACTCATTTTCGTTTGGCCTCAGAAAAAATGCAGCTATGGAGAGAATTTAAAAAAAAAAAATTAATTGAATTATTTCATTTTCATTTGCAACCTGTTCTGTTCTTTTTGGATCTCAAATGTTTTGCTTTTTTGGTTGCCACTTCCTGATTTTTGGTCTCAAATCTATTCTATTTGATTGTTCATCCAATTTATTCTATTTGATTGGTTGCCAGTTTATCTTTTTTGTTCTCAACTCTCTTTTTGGTTGCAAATCTTTTTTTGATTGATTAATAATGACAAACTTCTCTCCATATGGAGCAGCACAGCACAATCATAATAATAACAGGAGTTTAGATGCATGATCAAACAGATGAGGAACTTCAAACAGGAACGGCCACTCGTCCTTTACAACGCCAATAGTGGTATCAGCATCGTTGAGGATTTCACGCTGAATGGGATAAGTTTCAGTCATCAATTTTCGAAAAGATGACTCCTAAAGATATGAGGCAGTTAGTCAAACAGTCGAACAGTTAGTCAAACTAACCAATTAAAATAATAAAACAGGGTATCAATTTCAATAGACTATGGGCGAAGTGATGTCAGACGATCTACAATTTCACAATGTGTCCAACAATTTCACGTGTCCTTACAACACAAGAAAATAATGGATGATTGCAGACCCACCTGAAGATCACGGGTTTGAAAGGCACGTTTCAAATCATCTCGTTTAGACAGCAGGTCTTCTCTACACACAGTCCCCTCAATGATTGGATCCCACGCCACACATCCATACAGATCTGAATTCCTGGGCCTTTTCTTTGTTGAATTTTCACCCCCTGCTCGCCTCTTCAGTGAGCTTTGTGGCCTCTTCATATTTTCAATTCTGTGTTCCAGCTGACGAAAGACAGTTTCAGAACCATCTTTTGCAAAAGGTTTGTTTCCAAACGGCTCTGTCAGCTTGAATGAGGCAGGATATTGTCCTACAATCATACTGGCGAGTTCCCTCAGCTTTTGTCTACCAGGTCTTCCTGGGTGTTTATGGAGGTAATCTTCAGCGACGATCCGAACCATCTCTCGTCTGTCTTTCCCCATTATGTACTTCTTTTCACGCAACTCATCCATGACTTTTGAGGGAAATTTGTGCCATGGTACAGAATATGTGTCTTGGGATGGGGAGTCGGCTGTCTCAGGTGGTGTTGAGGGCAGCTGAAACCTCTGTGGCTCAGGTGTTGATGAGGGGCCAGGCCTGGTGAACTGCGGTGGAGCTTGTGAATCTATGGATGACATGACACACATCTCCATAAATTAAACACATCACGATTGTTACGAATCAATTAATACATTGTGCCTCAATGTCCAGTTTGGGTCCACCAGGAATACAAATGGACCTAATTACGAAAACCAATTATAGGGTAGTTATTGCCATGTACAGCTGATGGCAACCTTTTTTTTTTGCATTTTTTGAATAAACCTTTGTAGTCTTAGAAAACTTGCATTAAAACAGAGGGGCAAAAACTCACCTGCTTCCAATGCTTTGACAGCTCTGACAAATCTTTTGCACTGAATGAATGGCAGAGTGTCTTTAATGTCCTCCGGGTCCACAAGGCTCAGGTCATCTACAGAGAGAACTCCTAATTCCTCCAGTTTAGCCATGAGTGTATCCATCTGAACGCTACTGAGCGATGGCATTGCTTTCTTGACATAGTTTTTCACAAGTTCCATGTTGGTGTGTGTTTAAAGGGACACTCCACCCATTTGCATTAAGCTTTCCATTGTTAGAAACCCAGTCATACTATTGAATGGTCGTGCAAAACTCTCTCATTTTCCCCTGAGACAAGAGAAATCCACTATTTACCTTTTTCACTTCCTCCTACAATGACGCAAAAATCGTCATTTTACGTCATTGTAGGAGGAAGTGTAAGAGGGGGGGATTTCTGTAAAGACTACAAGCACAAGTTCCCACCCTTTCAAACCCGCCCATAGGGGGTTGGACCTAATGCGCTAACAGAGCTATCACAGATCAGTGGGTGGGACTTCCCTTGCAGATACTGAAATCAATATCAGCCATCTTGTTTATAAGCTAAGCTAACAAGCGCTGTGGATATAGGAAGTTACGACAATGACGGAGGAAACTAAACATGATATGGAAGAAGAGGATTTTGAAATTCTGCTGCTCGAATCCGATGTTCGTGGCTATTTTTACGAGCCGCAATATCGAAGAGCAGCTGAGGCTGATGGAGGAACAGGAGGCGGACGAGGAGCCCAGACTGGCTCGAGCTGGGCGGACTGCTGGTGCCTGTGCTCTCGCTGTGCGCTACGGACACAGATAGAGTCCGTCTGCTGCAGAGAATTTCAACGATGGCAATTTCTCCTGGACGAAATCTCTGAATCAGACGAGCACATGGACGTTTGTGTTGTGATGTGAACCATCCTAGTTTCGCCTGACTGAACATCCAGGTATAATGCAATAATTCACCATATAGAAAGAAATACAAACGAGGAGTAATTCGCTAATGAGTTTGCCAATGTAACGGGGTTCGTTGTTGTGAGAGATATCTCCTCCGTGAGAGATATGAGACCGCTGCGTCTCACAGGTGTCATTCATTATCACTCGCGCCGTCCTCTGACGTCCCTCGTCCTGCTCGCCACAGCCAACTAACTAGACATTTTGTGTGAAATGAATTTCAAACTCTTTTGACAGCTAGCCTTGTAGATGGAAGAGTGATTTCTCTGATGTTTGCGCTGTTCTGGATTAGTGGGAGTGGCTTGCGGAGCTGTGCAATGTGGTGCATTGCGGGAGTTGTTGTCTTAAATACAAATGTGCCATAAAGTTATTTTCTGTCTTTTCTCGGTCAAGAGGGCACCAAATTCAAAAATTCTTTTACATTTCAACTACATATATGACCCACTTTCAATAAAGATTAATGTTGAAATGGGTGGAGTGACCCTTTAAGAGGAATGAGCCACCGAGTACCTCTCTGGTAAGAATAAAGGGGATGATAATCACCAAATTTGTTCAAATCATGGCAACTGAACAGGTCAAAAGCATTTTCATCAAGTTCATAGAGTCCAAGCTCAGGTACCCAGCTGGCAGTTTTCCCTCGAAGCAAAAGTATGACAGTAGTTTCATTTTTTACAAAAATGCTTGCTATTTGTCCTAACTGCAGTTGCCCTTTGGCATAGCTCAGTAAGACCAGCATTCCATTTGCATATGTAGTGCCTTTAACCTGCACTCTCTCTGTGACAACTGAGTTACTTGAGTTCAAATCAAATTCTTCAACCACTGTCTTTATGCTCTGGTCATAGAGCTCTGGATAGAACCGTGTTGAGTCTGAGACATGAACCTGGGGACTAAACAAGGTACCACAAGACTGATAAGCCTGAAGCAACTGGTGCCGTTCAGCCAGAGACTTGGTTACATTTTTGAAGTTCTTACTTGCCCTAATGCACCTTTTTAAATAAGAATGTTTTGATTCAAAGCGCATTGTCCAAGTATATATGAGTGGGCCAAATTGTAAAGTCAGGTGTGCATAGTGAAGCAGATAGTGGTGTTTCGGTCTAAGTTGAACTCTTGGAAATAACTCTTGCCTCAATTCCACATACAGTTCAATCAGTCCCTTCATGAAAGCAATCTGCGACTCTGAGAGCCGAGGTGCACAGACAAATTCAACAAGCTCCCTCAGAAGTAGTACCAGTCCCCATACTTCATTATCAGCATCTTCAATTGTGTCATGCACCAAAACAGGCAAGAATCTCAAAAGCCACCTGTTTGGGCTGCATGCCCTCCAAGCCTTGCTCCTGTAGTGGGAATAGTGTTTAGCTTGTCGCTGCTTTCACCAGGAAATGATTTGATTCTTTCATTAAGAACCTCATAACTGAACCACTTTTGTGTTCTGATTAAGAACTGCAAAAACAATGCCAAATCATAATCTACTACCCCCTCAAACAGATCATGAGCTAAACAAGCTGGTAAGCCTGGCTGACACACATGAAAGTTGGACAGTTTGTTGAAAACACTGTCACATTTAACACCGTGATGATTGTGTACTTCATCGTTACTTTCCAGAAACCGCACAGTCTCATTATGATCAGCTGGATTTCTATGAGTGAAAACTGTGAGAGGGTTCGACTGAAATTCACTTTTTGTTGCCAAACAGTATCTGCAGAAATATTGAGCTGTGCTGAAATTTTCTGTAAAGCCACCAATCATATGGGAGCCCAGATTATCTCCCATTATGCACGCAACAGTGCCTTTATATATCTTTCCATTGAAAGATATGCCCCTTTCCTCCAGCTCACACAAGTCTGACACTAGCTTATTAAAAATCTTATCCATTCCAAAGTATATGCAATCTTTCTCTACAGAGTAATGCCAACTGTATCTGATCAACAGTTGATCGTTGGTGTGGATGAAAATTTCCAAGTGTGAAGTAAACAGCCAATACTTTATGCTTTGTCTTGGCAGATCCGAGTGGATTAGCCACCTCAAAAGCATCCTGAAAGAGCATTATCTTTAAACTGTCTGGGTCTGAGGAAAACATGGCATTGGATTTGATGGCCCACCCATCATTTACATCACAGAGTACATCATCTTCAGAATTTGAACTAGGACTGTGCTGATCTAAACCTTGCTGTTTCAGAATTACTTTGAGGGTTTCCAGTATTGGGATGTAATGATAGTGCCTCGTCTGGCCACTGCGATTGCGTCCAAGAAAGACTTCAACAGGTTCAACATAGTCATAGTGTGACTTGTAATATTTCAGCCTCTTGTGTTGTGTAGTTAAATGACCCTTTTCATGTAATGCCTTGTGCATAGGGCTCTGCTCGTATACACTATTCCCAAGATATGTTACAGTCTCCTTTGGAACACCATACTGCCCCAGTTCACGGGCTAGTGCATCCACAGTATATTCCTGTTGAATATCACTTATAGTTCTCATTTCATTAGCTATTTCTGTTATTGTGGAGGCTGGGACCAAATATTTTGCCTGTAAACCCAAGTAAAACTGAGCAAGACTCTCTGTGAAGTTGTCTTTCACTTGATCACTGCAGAAATTATCACTTTGTTCTGCATCAATGTTAAAACTTTCAGGTTCTTCAAGTTCTACAGGTTCTACATGTGATCCTTCACCTTGGAAAGACCGTTCTGTTAGTTCACATATATGAACTGGGGCTATCTTGGTAACATCCCACCCTTTATGGTATCTAGAAATATGCGTTAAAAAGGATGACTTTACATTGAATGTCTTAGAACATCCATCAAAGGGACATGTTACAGTCAAACCCTCATCTATGTGACCACTCAAATGACACTTTAAAGTTTTAAGATCAGCATATTCACTGCTGCAAAAATTAAACGAGCACTTTAACTGTACAGACACATTGCGGTTCCATGTTTGTGTGCTCCTACTGTCTACATGTGCTCGTGAAATATGCACAGCAAGGCTACTGTATGTGTTAAGCTTCCTTCTGCAATCCCTATGGCCACATAAAAAAAATACATTATTATTATTTCTGTGTGTTCGGCAGTGTTTCAAGTAATCAGTCGAAGACCGGGCGTTAAAGCCACAAATGTTACAAGTCAACATGTTTAAGAGATTGAATTTGCCAAGTGAAGGATAGACATAATCAATATGAAAACAATAAATTCAGATCAGCACAGTGAAGCACATTCACTTTTCAGATACCTTCAAATAAGCAATCTGCTTTGGGCTGCATGGGCCACACTCTTTGGGCTGCAATGTTTTCCTCACTGCTTTTTTCCCTTTAGGGAATGGAAAGTCTTATAATGCACAGGGGAAATCTGATTCTACTTAATCATCACCCCTTTTAATTATTGCCATTTTCAGTAATATGGTAACGTAACACAGCGAGCTATAACAATACACACACATGTGGCTAATTTACACACACACACGCGGGCGGGCGCGCGCGCGTCCAACTTATGTGCTAACTTTACACACACACGCGGGCGGGCGCGCGCGCGTCCAACTTATGTGCTAACTTTAGCTAGGCAAACGGGCCGTCGTCCACCCACGCTTCAAAATAACGCAAAACGCAGATTCAAATGTTACCATGAAACACACACGGCTACCAACTGACTATCGAGACCAAATTTCATGTACGAGGAACAAAAAATGGCTTTTGACGTACTTACTAAGTGCAGGCGGCGGGCTATTGCTAACGCAGCTAGCAGCAAACGTCCACTCACGCTTCAAAAAGGTCCCGTGCTCAGCTGCGAGCCACACTACCCTGTAACGTTATAGCTCCGGTTGGAATGCTGCTAAAAACCTAGAAACCTTCGAGACTAAATTAATTTGTCCTACATTTCATGGGGGGAAAGGCGACTGTCTGGCGAGGGGTGCCAGAACAGAACGCCCGCCATGCAGACGTAAATGAACAGAAAACGTGCTTATCATGTGTTTAACATGTTTAACTCAATATATTTTGTTTGAGAGGTGGCACTCCATTCCTATTCTCATTACACACAACCAACCTGTTTCCAACTTTCCTTGTGACTCGCAGAACTTCAGGCTGGCACTGACCGCACTGAGTGTAATGGCGTCGGCAAATTCTGGCTGGGGGAGAAAATTCTACCCATACTGCCTTGCGCAACAGCAAACTTTCCGTATTTCGCAAAACGGAGCGAATCCATAGCAAATCCACGGTAAAGGGACCCCTAAATTTACGGATTTTTTTAACAGTGTAGCCTTATTTCAGAAACTTTAATTTTTAGTTTTTTCAATAACCATGCATAAACAATATTCTCTCAAAAATACAAATATGTACATACATGTTGCTCACATATTATGGTAGCCCTGTTTGTGCTAAATAGAGTGTAATTACACATGTGCCATTAATATGTTTATAAGCAACTGAAAAAAGCACAAATGTCAGGGCATGTCAAAACATCTCAAGGACCCCAAAAACACCTTAGACCCCAGAGGGTTAAGATTAGGTCAGGGAAATCGAAAACGACCGCGGATATGGAGACGCGGATGCAATTCGCTCTGTTGTGGAGAATATTCCCGGCATTAGCAAACTGAAGCCCGAACAAGAAGAGTGTGTATTAAACATTTTGAATGGAGGTGATGTTGTGGCCCTACTCCCTTTGGGAAAAGTTTAATTTATCAACTATTACCGATCGTCAGCGAGAAACTGGGGAGCTTTTTGACAGGTCAGTGTCTCCTTTCTTTTCCAGGTCTTAAATGTTGCCATGACATGCTGTAATCTTGCGATTAAGTTGCAGCATTTCTGACATACTCGAGATGAACAAAAAACTTTAACAGAACTAATCCTAACTTTGACAGTTGGCTGCAAATATTTTTTTGTTTCTCTCTACTGTCAAATATCAGTTTAGAGGCCCTGATTGTACCGTGGATGCGTAGATTAACTTCGCATAATCTGCAAAAGTCGTTTACAGTCATGTTCACTCCGGTATTTCGCCTGCATCATCAAGTGTTTACAGCAGGTTTAAAGTTCGATCATAGATCTGAGTTCGATGCATGATGTCTGTGGTTCGATGCGGCTGTGTCGGCGCATAACATACGTCATATATAAACTTATCTGATTGGCTTACGGGTAACCAATGATTTTAAACTTCAGACAAGCGCCCCCTAGCGAGAGAGAAAACACTTCTCTATTATGCCATTCCAGACTCTGTCTACGAAGCAAAGTGAAGTAGCAGAGTCTGGTATTACCAGGCTAGAAGTTTTACAGCAGAGGATAAAATACAATATGGCCTCCACGGCAAATCACTCTTCCCATACACCTATGCTTCAACACTCACGCACACGTACACCGCTCGGACTGTTCACAGTAAAAACAGTCACTTCACGAAAGACACCACAGAACAAGGTTTTCACCTCTCTGAATAAACCATCTTACAAATACTAAATCACAATACCAAAATAACTAATACAAAACAAAAAGAACAAGAATAATCACTTGTGGCCACACAAGACACAATAAAATAAAGAATTCACATTTGACAAGATTCACATTAACTTGGTCAATGCAATATAAATCACAACCAAACAAAAACACACATTGGCAATCTTTACAATCCTAAAGAAAAGAAAATATAAACCAACACACACACACAATTTAGATACAGACACACAAAAGGGAGCACTTTCCACCCCAATGGCAACAGTAAAGCTACAGCGCCTCCAGATGATAGTCCCACGCAGCCCCTGGACGAGGGCTCGTCCAGTTTATCGGGAGGAGAACGTACGCGCCGGTGGTGACTAAGCGCCTCCGTACTGGGCTATAGATGCCCGTGCTTGAATCAGCCTCACCCCAACCTTTGACTGTATACACACAAGGATACTGCTACAATATGAGTGGATACTTAGTAAACACACAATCAACACTTTCACCTACCAGAAGAGGGACAACCTCGCTCCATGCCAGCCGCAGGGATTCATATGCCACCCTAAAAATAGACTAAAATGAGCCACAGCATACCATTGACCACTAGGGATGGGCATTTTTGTCAATTTCTTATTTCGATCACTGATAGGTCTCAAAAAACGAGTACTCGATTACTCGGGGGCGGGGCGTGTTCGGGGGCGTGGCTTATTCGGGGAAGGTGGCGGGGTGTGTCAGTCATGGAGACAATGATATCAATTTAATATTTTGGATTACATTAGCACTTTCTGATAAAACAAAATGTTATTTTACATTATTTTGACTAACATTACACTTTAGTCAGAGTAAAACGGACTTAAATTACTGAACAACACATGACTGAATATGATATGAATATCATAGGAAATGTCATCATAAAAATGAACACACATGATACTTTTAGGCTACTTTATTCAACAGTAAATAAAACTTTCTCTTCAGTGTTAGGCTACTTCAGCAGCATATTTCAACTGTTCTTATGAAACAACAACAAAAACAAACAGCTTAATTTTCATTTAACAAGTTTAACAAAGTAACAAACGACTGCTACAGAATCATTTATTGAAACAAACACACACAACAAAAATCCTGTATAGGCCTATTTTTTCCCACGCCTGATGAAACTTAAACAGGCTACAGCCTACATATTGTTGTTCAAAAAGATAAGTTGGTCTACGTGCTCAGGTGAGAGGCGTGTTCGGAGTCTATTCACAATTAGTCCGGCGGTGGAAAAAACACGCTCCGCTGGAACAGATGTCGCAGGAACAGCTAAGTACCACTGGGCAATGATGCTCAGCTTTGTAAACCGATTCTCATTTACCTTCCACCACAGTAGAGGGTCCTGGTTTACAGAGATGCATGGCTCACTAAAGTAGCGTTCGATTTCAGTGTCACGCGAACAAAAATCACTCGCGCCGGCGCCGTAATCCTCACCGAAAAGAGTGTCGAGCGCAGTAGTTGCCGCTGCTCGATCAGGCTGAGGGTCATTTTGAATGGGTGTGACAGAATTTGTAACGCTGTCGTAAAGCTGTTTCAGACTCTCGTTTACTCTCTCTCGAAGCTCTGTGTCAAGAAACTTCAGATGTTTGTGTCTTGGATCCAATGTTGCAGCAATCAGAGGTAAAGACACTTTCTCAGCATCCTCAGCAACAGTGACTATGCGCCGTTTCAGAGATTCTGCCACTGCTGTCTTGAATTCCGAAACTCTTGGAGACTCACCGGTCTGTGTGTTTAGGTGTTTAGTGATTAGGCTATGTGTGATCGGATAGACCATCGAAACGCAAACTTGCGTCTCACTGCACATTGTTGTTGTGGCGCACTTCAGAGACTGGAGAACAGGTATCAGTTCTTCCATTATCCGCCAGTGCTCATCTTTCAAGTCCAGTGTCTTCGCATCTGCAAGTTTTGTAGTATTGCGATCTGACAGAACAGCGCACACAGTCCATCTCTGTTCCAAAAGACGTTCGAACATATCGCACACAGAATTCCACCGCGTACGACAGTACTGGATAAGTTTGTGTTCGGGTACGTTCTGCTGCTGTTGTTTCTGGCGAAGTGCTGCTGTAGCTACGGTGCTGTGGTGAAAATGTGCCACCAGTCGGCTACTGGCAGCTATCACGCTTTTAACAGGAAGCAACACTGAAGCCTTCGTTGATGGCTAGCTGCAGGGTGTGTGCGAAGCAGGGCACTGATTCCCAAAGTCCTCGATTCGCGAGAACCATGTTACTAGCGTTGTCATGAACACATGCAATTACTTTCTCGGAGCTTGACAGCCACTGTTCTGTAGCTCCTTTTAGGTAGTTGGCTATGTTCACAGCGGTATGTCGTTCGTCGAAACTGTGCGTCTCTAACACTGCACTATGTATTTCCCATTCAGAAATGTAATGACAAGTTAGTGTTATGTAGGACTCAGTGGTCAGCGAGGTCCATGCGTCTGTAGTGATAGCCATCTTCGTTGTCTTTGACAGTCTGTCTTTCAGTGAAGCAGCAGTCTTTTCATATAGAGCCTCTATTCTTCTCGTGACCGTCTTGCGCGATGGGATGTTATACTGGGGCTCAACATAATTCATCAAATTTTTAAACCCTTCTCCTTCGACAAAACGAATGGGCAGCAAATCTTTTGCTATCATTTCGGTGATTAGTTGTGTCATCTTTTCACCTCTGGCTGCGGTGCATTTCTGCCTGACGTTAAAAGATGCGATGCTCGTCTGAGTTGCGTCTTTGGTGGTATCGGAAGACATTTTATGTACAAATACAAGATGATAACGCATTGTACTTGTGGTAGATTTGTGTGACAGCTTGGCGCTGCATATTTTGCACTGAACTGTTTTTTCATCTATTTTGTCGAAGTGAAGCCAGACATCACTACGTGACTTTGACGCCATTTTCTCTGTTTTCAGTTTGGACTTTGGAACGCGCTCTGTCAATGCTAACCAATCGGTGCCGCCCAAAATGCTGCTATAACCAATCAGAAAAAAATATGTTTTTTTTTTAAACTCAGATCATCGTTTTTGAGATCGATCGTCGCCATCACGTTCGAGTACTCGAGTGATCGAGTAATGTGCCCATCCCTATTGACCACCAGCCAACCTCACCAAACATACCTCAATGGCGACTGAATGACGACACTGGAAGTATGGGCGGTGACTCGTGACACCATCCACTCCAGACAACCCGTTTATATACGCTACTGCAGCCCACTAATAGGACCAAACTTAACGAGTAGACTAGCCAATCACATGCAGGTGGGATGAATTTCATTGGACCTGCCACACAAACATAATAGAAACTAACCAGGCTTAGGGAATAAAGGGGAGGGAACATAGCAGACATCACAAGCAGCATAAGAGATATAGTGGGATACATAAAACAAAAAGGAAAGAGCGCATACGTAATAAGCATGGATTTTGAGAAGGCTTTTGACAGAGTGGAACAGGGGTTTTTATTGGCAGTTTTTTAAAACAATTTTGCTTTGGAATTGGATGGAAAAAACAGTATACATGAAGTTTGGAAGGACAGAGGTTTGTTATGTTCATAGAGGTACAAGAGATGAAGATTTTAGGAGCAATTTTAGCAAAGAACGAGAAGAAAGCTGATAATATGTGGGAAGAGACACTGGGAGGGATGGAAAGAAGACTGATTTTTTGGAGAAATAGGTTTCTAAGTTTGAAAGGGAAAAATTTTAACTGTAAACATGTTAAAGGGTTAGTTCACCAAAAAATGAAAATTATGTCATTAATGACTCACCCTCATGTCGTTCCAAGCCCGTAAGACCTCCGTTCATCTTCGGAACCCAGTTTAAGATATTTTCGATTTAGTCCGAAAGTTTTCTGTCCCTCCATTGTGTAGCAAGTGGCTCGATTTTAACGACTACGCCACCCCGAGTTAAGGGGGAAAACAACCCACATAAAGCAACCCACGTTTCACCTGGAAAAGGCAAGAGGCATGGGCTTCCATACAAAAATGTTTTATTGACAGTAAAAGTTGATCAACAAGGATTTAAAATCGGTAATTCACTTGGGTCATGATTGAATTAACAAAACAAAAAAAACAATACACAAAAGGAATAAACAAAATTCACAATACACCTTCACAAGATTCACAATAAACCGTCTCAGGGGCTGAGGCTTCCAGTCAGGAGCAGGCTAGTGTGCCGGCAGCAGGTCCACCATTAGAAGCACGCCAACCCAACGTACACCCACCAAATTCACTGCAAATAACCAAAAGGTAGTGACACGGCAATAATGAGACTGTAATAACACTCTTAGTGAAACACCTGCAGTGAGACAAACAACCAGCCTGCCCTAGGAAGTCCTCAGCTCCTAAAGGAAAGAAAAAGAATATAGAGAAGTAATGAACTAAACAATTTAAGTAAACAAAAAAAACATTCAAAGTCAATTTATTGACTTTAACGTGACGAAAACCAACCAAAAAAAACGATATACAATGCACCCCAAAATAAACAAAATATAAATACTATAAACAGATTAAAGACAATAAGACAATAAACTAATACACTGACCGCTGCAGGAACACCACACAGAATTAACTGCAGTACGCACGGAAGTTATTGCAGGCAGACCGGCCAATCAGAATCAAATAATAAATGCACAATAAACAGGACAATTTAATTTAACAAAAGAAAATAAACCAAAACACATTCAAGGTCGGTCTATTGACTTAACAGTCCAACGTGACCGACAAAAAAAAAAAAAAAAAAAAAAAAATTTACCTTAACCCAAAATAACAAAGTATAAATACTCTAAACACTCGCATTCACACTCAAAAAAAAAACAATAAACAAATACACTGTGACCGCGGCAGAAACTCACACCAAATACAGAGTTAACTGCAATAACGTTACGCCTGGAAGTGATTCCAGGCAGACACGGTCACTCAGACATCAAATAACTAGAAAACAAATCTACCAAAAACAAAAGTAAAGAAATGCCAACTAATAACAAAGAAAACAGAATAATCCTTCAAGCCCGCATAGACATACTTGACTTAAACGTAACGATGTGGAGAAAGCAGCAGCGTGGCTTTAAAGAGCGAGTGGCGAAGAGAGAGAGAGCGCGCTGTTTAATGCGACTGCTCACTTAACCCGCTTTAGCATCCACGAAGACCTTCAAAACAGTAAACAAGGGTTACGACTAACAAAGTGATCGACCAGTTACCCGCCCGATAATGCAATGAAACACTATCCCAGTTTACCTACCAGAGAATACGATCGAGATACACTTCAACATATCAAAGAATCAATTAACAGCCTTGTTGACTGCAACAGCTGGTGTTCCGATCAGTTAAGCTGCGAAGCCACACCGATTGAAGCCCTGAAGGCACACCGTACTGAAACAAATTGCCACAACCTAAGTTAGGACAAAAAAAAAGGAAAGAAACTTCCCACTACGCCCCAAGATGATACCAAGCATACCTGGGAGTAGGCAGCAACCCACGCGCACAAACCCTCAGCAACCCGGCGGCGCACTCAGTCTGTAGTTACAACGAAAGGGGCGGGCTTTCAACCATGACGCACCCCAAGAGGCCTGAATGAATGGTTTATATACGCCAAATGGGCGATTGCTCATTGGCCACCTACCAAAAAGTACTGGCGTCACACGACTTCACTACAATTGTAAATGTATACACGGTATACTCTGCCGTGCAAAGGCAAAAGACCGTAACTTCGTAATGTTTGCCACATTCAAGACCTCCTTTATCATGTGGATAAGTATCTCATTCCGTCAATAGTCAATTCCGTTGTTTTTTTCGAGAAAATAATGGGTTGTCTTAACCGTAACTTCCAAAAGCCCATGAGAAACCAAGGCAGAACACCGTAACACCAGTTACCGCTCTTTGGCTTTGTTTTGGAACGCTCATATTGAGTTACGGCACTCTGCCTTTGTTTAGCCGCGCGTCAATATGAAGTTACTGTGCCGGCGTTCTATCAAATAATGCTACCTATCAATTATACGGTGTTCTGCCTTTGTTTTACTCTCCATTAAAATTTAAATTACGATGTAGCCTGTGTACTTACAGCTGTCATCAGTCCCTGTAACTTCTGATGTCCTCAGAGCTTTGTCCTGCACTAATACGGTCAGATAGTATGCTCTTAACCCGCTTCATCGACAATAAAACGTGCGATGTCGATCGCGAAGGATATAGCTATGCAGAGTTGACAGATAAAATGTACACATGCTGTAGCAGGTTAATACAACAAAGAACTAAAGCCCCGCCTCACCCAGTACCGGACCTGGTTGAAACAATCATGCATCTATATGTAGCGAACGGGACCTACGTCCGCTTGGTAGGGGTAAATCACTCTTCCCTGAATGGCTGGAAATCAGAGGATCTAAGTCCCTAACCTCCAGGCCTATTAATCTCGTGTCTACTCTGCCCGCTCAGTAAAGCACAATGGCATAGGCTTTAGGATTTGGACCTGTCACGGTGGAGACCTAAAGTGCAGAATATCAGTAGCCTAACTGTCAGTGTGTGACTTAACTTGTATTCCCCCTAGCTACTATACTTTACAGACAGAGGATGAGACACCCCTACTTCAGGGAAGATGGAAAAACTTCACAGTAAAAGCAATAGTATTAAAGTTGAGAAATGAGTGGTTCCCTTTCGAGGGAACTCGACATGCGTCGGTTACGACACTAGGGGAACGCCCTTCAGCGTAGCGCGTCTGAATTTCCGAATGAAACCAAATCCAATCCTATTGGCGTTGCGTGATGACGTAGCGTGTGACGGCATAAGCGGATGTATACAAAAGCACACCGGCACACAGAAATGTCAGCTTTTTTTTTTGCTATTCAGCAAGCGCTCTGTGGTGAAACTGTGAGTAATATTTGGTGTTGTTTGTCCTGTCTTTTGAAACGTACTCATTATGGCAAGTGAACAGTTTAAAAAATGTGTGTTCCCATGCCCACGCTATCTCACGGCTGGGGACACACACAAATTGTGTGTATCTTGTTTGGGAAGGCAGCACGCTCAAGCAGCTCTCGAGGGGGCTGCTTGCGCTCATTGTGAGTCTCTCTCAGTAAGAGTGCTGCGTTCTCGTTTGGCTTTATTCAGTGAAGATGGCCAAATGCGTTCTCCCTGCGGTTCAGGTCCCGCATCTGCCGAGGCAATGCGACGGCTTAGATCGTGGGGATCGCAGATAGATTTAGTTGGGAGTGAGACTGCCGAGGCATTTTCTTACTCCTCTTCTGATGTCTCAGATTCTCCTGTTCCCCGCTCGGGAGCCCGCTCCGCGGCTTCTCCCGCTCGGGATGACGATCCTATTTTACAGCTGTCTAATTCCGAGGAATTAGATGTGCTTAGTGTTGGAATAGAGGATCTCAATCAAGGACACCAAACTGTTCAGCCTGCACCCAGTTATAATGAGTTGGTAGAGGTTTTGACGCGGGCGGTGGCCAAGCTCGATATTTCTTGGCCACAAGAGCGGCAGGAGGCGCGTGCTAAAAGCAAACTTGATGAGCGCTTCCTGCAGCACCGCACACAACCTTCACGCCGGTCTCTCCCTTTCTTCCCGGATTTACACAATGAGTTGTGTAAATCCTGGAACAGGCCTTTTTTAGCGCGCCTGTCTAACCCCCCGATTTTAAACTATAGTGATGTCGTGGGGGTTAGGGATAAGGGATTTGGGATGATGCCTCGGGTTGAGGAAGCGTTGGCTAGCTACCTTTCACCCGACCTTGCGTCATCCCTGAAGACACCGGCGCTGCCTTCTAAGCCTTGCCGCACCACATCTGCTTTGGTGGGCAGGGCGTATATGGCGGCGGGTCGAGCTGGTGCGAGCCTGCACACTATGGCCATTTTGCAGGCCTACCAAGCTGACCTGTTGAGGGACATGGACCAAGGCGAGGGTCCCTCACCTGATGATATCGCCGAGCTTCGCAGAGCCACAGACTTGTCGCTCCGGGTTACCAAGGAGACGGCCCGTGCAATCGGTCGCTCCATGTCATCCCTGGTAACCACGGAAAGACATCTGTGGCTCAACCTGTCTGGCATTAAGGAGAAAGACAGGGCCTTCCTCCTTGATGCACCTGTTTCGACCTCAGGTCTGTTTGGTGAGGCTGTCAATGCTGTAGTTGACAGGTTCCAAGACGCTGAAAAACAGGGCGAGGCTTTTAAACGGTATCCCCCTCGCTGTTCAAGGTCCAGGAGGGTGGCCGCTAGAGAACAGCCGCAGCCGGCTTCCAGTTCCTCTTACCGCCAGGCACAGAAGGCTAGTGTCGCCTCTAGAGCTCCCCCTCAAAGAGCTTGGGACTCTAGACGTCGCTCGTACCCGCAGCCTCCTGAGAAGACGGATCTGAGGACCGTCCTTCAGTCCAGGAAGGCTAAGGGAAAGAGGTCCTAACTTATATGAGACCTCAGAGGGCCCCCCCCCCCCCCCCCCTTGACGCTTCGGGACACGCTAGCTCCCAGCGAGCACACACTGGTCTGTCTGCCCCAAAGGCTTGCAGTCAGTCAGTGTTCGGGTTCGCACACTGTGGGTCGTTGTCGGTTTTCCCCTGCCGGTCTTCCACTTCAGGGTGCCGTCAAGGACTTGCGCAAAACACTGGACACCAGCCCCGAGGGGCTGGTTCCCTTGGTGAATTTCGCGGAGGCATGGCAAAACCTCACGAACATTTCTCCATGGGTCCTGCGCACTGTAGAAATTGGGTATAGACTGCAGTTCCAGGTCCGCCCACCAAAATTCAACGGGGTGGTCTGGACTTCAGTGCACCCAGAGCAGGGTCTGGTGTTGGAACAGGAAGTTCACTCGCTGCTGGAAAAAGGGGCCATAGAGCATGTTCCCCCACCAGTCAGGGAGTCCGGGTTCTACAGCCGGTACTTTATAGTTCCCAAGAAGGATTGTGCGTCCGTGTATTCGGGTTCAAATAAATATGGCTGGGCAAAAAAATGCAAGTCTTCCTCTGTGTCGAAATCCTTAGACATGTTTGCGAAGATTGTTTTGTTTACAGCGTGCGTCTCCCTCAGACTGTAAATGAAGCTCGGGCGCACCAGATAACACGTCAGCAGCGTCACTGAACGCGCCTTGAAAACAGAACCGGAAGAGAATACAATGCTGAATAAAGTCGTAGTTTTTGTTATTTTTGGACCAAAATGTATTTTCGATGCTTCAAAAAATTCTACATAGAATTTAGGATTTTAGGAATTTTAATGGGGAAAAATTAGAGGAAAGTATATGAAAAATGGGAGCAACTAGTAACAGAAATAGAGAGGTGATTAAATTTTTAGAAATTGAGAACACTGAACTTGAAAGAGAAGGTCTTATATAATTATTGTTTTAATGGTTCCTAAGCTGTGGTATGTTTTATATGTATCTGAGATGCCTTTGTGGAGGGAAGGATATTGAAGAAATGTTTTCTTGACTTTTTATGGGAGGGAAAACCAGCAAGAATAGCTTATAATACGATTTTAGGGGTGTCACGGGTGTGGTGCCGGCAGATGAAGAGGCTGAAGTCAAAGATCCAATTTCAATAAACTTTACTTACAATATAACAAATATTTGCACGGATACAGGCAGGAAGAAGGTTTCCTCTCAAACACAAACACTGTAACATATACACTGTAACATATACAGACTGAACAGAAGCAAACTAAATACAAGCATGAATCAAACATAACAAGGTGAAAACAGGTGACACTGATGATGATAACGAGGAATACAGGTGTGGAGACGAGGAGGATTCTGGGAAGTGTAGTGCAGACACAAAGACAGACTGGTGCAGACGAGGACTGTGACAAGGGGAGGTAGAGAAGAGGGGTTTAGGTTTAATGGATGTGGAACAGAGAAAAAATAGCTTGAGAGTGAAAATAGTTAAGAAATACATACAAGAAGAAAACAAAATACAGTGGAAAAAACAATAAATATTTTTAAACAAATGAGGGAATTTTAATATGGGGGATGGAATTGTATGGATGAAAACAAAGATTTGGATGACAGAACGATTACCAGAGTTTTATAGAGAAAGTTTTTAGTGCCTGGGGAAATTTTTTAGCGAAGGTCGAGTATGTTCCACATGGGAGAGAGAACATTTTTAATCAACGAAAACATTTTACAACTAGAAAAAAAAATGCTTTTAAAGAAATGGATGGAAGGTGGGGATAACGAGAGTGAGAGACGTTTTATATGAATTTAAAGAAGGGTTTTTACCGACACAATTTATTGTGGATGCAATGGAGGAGGCAAAATAGGATTATAGTAAACAAGAAATAATAAACAAATATGAAATCATTAAAAGTGCAATACCTGAAAAGTGGATTAAAAGAAGATAAAATATGGAAGGAGAGCCAAAGGAGAAAGGTATTTATGTGAAATTGGGGGGGAAACTGTATGATTTTAATGAATGTACTGTGAAAATGATTTATTCTTTTAACTGAGAGGGGTTGATGGGATCCATTTTTTTGGAATGTGAGGCTCGGGCTCCACATACTTTTATTAAATGATCTACGTTGAATTTCAACTTTTTCTTCCCTTGGTTTCTTCCGTACTTTCTCCTGACTCTTTGCGATGTTCTGTTTTACAACTTCCATTGTCTTCCTCCTATCGCTCAACCCCTCAGACAGCTGCTCACTTGCAACCATGGCTTCCACCTTTCCATGACAGATCTAAGACATTCACAATAATTATTCACATCTTTCAAGATCAAGTGTCAGTAGAAAAAAAAAAATGACACAAACCACTAACCTCATAATCTTTTGGTACCTGACATGGTAATTAAGTGCCTCTCTCCCAAACATTAAATATTATGGGGAAAACTTTGTTGTTGATTGTTTTTTTGTTCTAAGTGCGAACATTGTTGCATTTAGATGCCAGTTCCATGTTGATGGATTTTCACAAACCCTTTTTGTCAGGCTTCTGGACATTAACAATCAAAAAGAAAATCATGAAATGTTCAAAAACGACAGAACATGTGCCTGTACACATGATAATTACCTTTGAATTGTGCCATTCATTCTCTCAACAAGGCCATTTGTCTGGGGATGATAGGGAGAACACAGACTCCTGGTGATGCCCAGTCTCTCACACAGGCTAAAATTGACCTTTGAAAAAATAAAAACATTTTCAGATATTTCTTATGGTCATATCCATTTTTTTTTTGACTTGATTTTTGTTAAACCAACCTTGTTGACAAACTCTCTTCCCTGATCTGTTAAAAGACGCTGCGGTGCAAATTTGTACAAAAAAAAATCCAGGATGCACCTCATGACCTCTTCTGCTTTTTTTTGTTTTTAGAGGATATTCAGACCACTTAGTAAAATAGTCAACCATGACACATATATATTGGTGGCCATTTTCTGTTGGAGTTAACTTGCCTATCAGATCCATACCAATTAATTCCAGTGGTTCTGTGACCTGAAATGAAAATCAATGCTTTAAACATTCAGGACTATAGGTTATATTTGCATTTTTATATATACAACTATAGGATTGTAAGCTGCCTTCTCCTTTATTTTATTTTTCCTTGCCTGACACTGAGGACACTGAGCTATCTGAAAGAAGAGAGGTGGGCCATTACCATTTTAATTGAGTTAGATGTAGTAAAAAACTAATATGTTTTTTTTTATTATTATTAACTTACCCACCATGCCAGGCCAGTAAAATCTAAGAATTATGGTATTGTGGGTTTTCTCAACTCCACAATGTCCACCAAGAGGGCCTGCGTGGAATTCCATATAGACATTGTGCACCTCCTCGGGTGAAAGGACAACTTTAGCCAAATGCTGACTCCTGTCCTTTTTTCTCCTGCAAATGTAATGCAGCTCTCCATCTAATGTAATAATGTTATATTAGTAAAAGGTCACGGTTGTATTACCTTGTATTAAGTTGGCGAGACCAACTTAAAGCTGCAGTCCGCAGTTTTTCCTCTTTGTCGCCATCTCTATTCGAAATCTGCAATTGCAGTCATTCGTGGAATTATCAACTTTACGTGAGTTGTAGTTCGGCACGGCACAGCGCGTATGAATCCAATGTTTTGAGGAGAGTGTGAGGCTGTCAGTCACCGCCGGTGTGGATACTGGCATTCAGAATCACAGATTATTCTTTTTGGAAGTATGACCAACATAATAATTTTCACCATAAAATGTCATCTGAACAAGTAAGTAACATCCACTTTTGTTCTTCTGACCAACTAGCTGAAAAAAAGCATTGCAGTAAATCGTGCTGATTAAATCTAACGATCGTTTATCATATCACGTCAAACCGTGCAAATTATACTTTGTTCTCAAATTGTTATTGTGAACAACGTCAGCGTTGCGTGACTACATTTAATGCCCTTTCGATTTTTATCCTTATTTTCGCATGGGCCGGTTGCAGTCTCAGTACCATTGGAATTAAAAACATTATCATCGAGCTAAGGCAAGAAGATAGTTTTGAACACTGGCTGGTTATGTACTTGTTCAAATTTATTTTGGATAATTTTTAACCCAAAAAAGTTACGGACTGGAGCTTTAATACACCATTACCTTTCATTGTGAAATTTTCACATCTTCTCTTTATATAATAGCGCTCCTTTCCTGAGCAGGTATCAGAATATTCGTTATCCTGCAAAAGGTTTTTGATTTCTCTAACTTTAATTGCATCCATTTGCTATGGCAGTATGTGGCCTAACAACAACACCAGTTACAATAATGACACCTAATTTATAGACCTTTTCATCTGTTCCTAATTGTTAGCAGACGACAACAATGAAAGTAAATGATAATATGTTAATGAGTTTCATGGTACCAGTCAAATGAAGAGAACTGGCATAATGAAAATGTATATTACATAAAAAGAGTCCCACATACATTAAAATTTATTTATAAAACGGATAGACCATTGTGTCATATTTTTAAAGAGGTCAGCAAAAAAGTAAACAATAAAGCATTTCTTATTCTAATCGATGTTTGGGAGAGGTGCAAGGTATTCATGCGAGGTGACAAATAATTAAGAGGTTAGTGATGTATGTGAAAATTAGCCATAGAGAATATCAGCCATATTTTTTTAATAATTCATCATTACTATATCATATGTTCTGCTTATTTCAATAATAAAATGTGTGGTTGTGTCACAGTTATGTTCATCTGTCCTGTTGTTTTGTTCAGTCTTCCCGCTCCTCGTTTGTCTTTAGTTTTCTCACCTGTGTTTAGTTAATTATCATCATCTGTGTCACCTGTCTTCAGCTCGTTATGTTCATCAGTGTCTGTATACAGTCCCCTTCAGTTCAGTCAGTCTTTGTCGGTTGTTGATTGTGTTTAGAGCGTGTGCGTTATCCTGCCTGTATGTACATGTGAGTAAAATACAAGTAAATCGTTTGAATTGGAGCCTTTGGACTTTGAGTCTTCTACCCAAACCGCACTGTGACAGGTTGTCACTCAGTGTTTTTTACAGGACACTTTTTAATACAAAAGACAGTGTAAGCTGGGAAAAAAAAACCCAGAAGGTTATAACTTATAAGAGGGATTCAACAGCAGTTTATTTTTATTTATTAAACACGTTTTAAAAACCTTGAAAATGAAAATGTCATAAATGTTACATATATAACTCACATGAGTTGTGGGAAAATGCTGTTCTGTGTTGCAATACATTAGATTCATGACATTCAAGTTCATGCTCCTAACAGAGCATATTGTACAATACAAAGACAATATTACTATATAAGCATTTATATAAAATTAACTTAATTTAAATGATTATGATTCTAAGCAGATGCAGTATTACATAACAGAATTATTCTCTTTTTCTATTTTAATCATTAGAAAAAAAAAACAGTTTGAAACAATGTGATCTTATAATTCCGCCAATTCAAAATGTTGATTTCAGATCAGTCTAAACCAGAATGAACATTCCTGGAGTCCATTGGCATAATCACACACCTTGTATAATTCCAAACAAGTCCTGAAATCACAATATTAAAATAACAAGGATTATTCCCTCTTCAAGATTGAATTTTATCAAGACTTCTTGGCTTTATTCAGCTGGAGTCTGGAACAAAAACAAGAAGATAGAATAATAATTAATTGAACAGTCAAACAGAGCAGAGTCAAAATTATTTTTTATTTTATAAATCTGTTGAAAATGTTACCAGTTCATGAGATCGTTACCTTCATGACCCTATAAGCTTCTTTATGTCCAAGGAAATGGATACAAAGGCGTCAGAGCTGGTTGTACAAGCAAGAGATCTAAGATAATAAAATCAGCAGAGTAAAATAAACTGACCCCTGTTTTTATATAAATATAATAGATCCATTATAAAATTAAAGGCTATGCACAGATCAATAAATACAACTTGTTGAAAAAATGTAAATGACTTTGCAAATCATGTTTTCTTTAGGTAGCCTAGGCCTATTGCAAATTTAACTTTACAAATTCCACATCTGTTGTCATATGTGATTAGAACACATGACAACACACTAAGGACGCATTAGTATACTGTAATTGTGGCCAAGTAGTATAAATATACATTGTTTCTATTTTGTGTTAAAAATGTTCGTGGCCCCTTTAAGAAATCTCTCGGCTTCCTCGTGAAGCTGAGTCAAGTTCTCGACGGAAGGGAAGCGGGCCTGTGGGCTGGACGACACAGTGACTCGGCAGGAGTCGGGATTCAAACTGGGTTTTGTACAAATACAACAAAATTTCATAAGGATTGTTAGAAGTAGGATAGACTAAGTGAAGAGAGTATTCTGCGAGAGTATCGGCCGACGGCCTGTATAGGTCCGGTATACGATATAATTGCATGTATTCTCTATCATGGCAGAAAATCAGGAAGATAGTTGTTGTAGTATGGATGAATTGGATCAAGAAGATGGGAATTGGCAGATGAGGAGGATAAATAAAGCAAAACGGATTAGAGGAATGAAAGAGAGTGAGGAGAAATGGACTGTTGTTGTGAGGTTTGAAGAACCAGGAGTGAAGAGTTTGGATCCATTAAAATTGACGAAAATAATTAAGAATCAGGTTGGCGAGGTTAAATATGCTAGGATTTTAAATGATGGCAATTTATTGATTGGATGTATCTCTGAAGAACAGATTGGAAAAGCTTTAAAACTACAAGCTGTTGGGAAAACAGTGGTGGTAAGGGTCGCAAAAGTGGGTGAACAAGGAAGTAAAGGATTTATGGGATTCCTTTAGCAACTGAGATGAAGGAGCTGGTTAAAAATTTAAAAGAAAAATGTGATTCTGTTCAGAGTGCAAAGCGTTTAACCAAGGGGGTAGAGAAAAAAGAAACCGAGTCAGTCTTGGTTCAGTTTAGCACAAAAGAGTTGCCTACAGAGCTATACTTTGGATATATGAGATATAGGGTAAGAGAGTTCACTCATAAGCCAATAAGATGTTACAAGTGTCAGAAGTTTGGCCATGTAGCTAAGGTGTGCAAAGGGACTAAAAGGTGTGCTAAAGGTGGTGGGGAACATGACTATGGGCACTGTAAGACCTAAATGCTGTAACTGTGGAGGGGAACACAGTGTGGCCTACTGGGGTTGCGAAGTAATGAGAAGGGAGACTGAGATTCAGAGTGTGCAAAGGAAGGATAGAGTTCCTTATGCAGAAGCAGATAAAATAATGGAACAAACAAAGAGGGTTAATGAAGGAAGTGTTAGACAGGAAATAGCAACAGGGAATGGATGGACACAGCGACAAAATCATGTCAGAGAGAAGGAAAAGGAGAAAAAGGAGTGGGGTGAAAAGAGGGACTTGGTTATCTTTATTGCAGGGGTAATTAATGCAACAGCTGAGGTTAAATCCAAAACTGAAAGGATTCAAATCATAGCAAAGGCAGCAATTCAGCATTTGGGCATGCTAGATTTAAAATGGGAAGAAATAAGGGAATGTCTTGCTGTACACTCCAGTCAGGAAGGAGGTAAAGGATGATCTTATATATATATATTAGAAGGACTAGGATTGATATTAGAACTGGTAAAGAGTCAGTATTAGACCTCACAATCTTGTCTAGTAGAATGGCTTCAAAGTGTAAATGGGAAGTGCATGGAGAAGGCACTATTGGAAGTGATCACTACCCAATTATATGTAAACTGAGCGTTGATGTAATGTTGAGTTTTATGAAAACAATTGATTTGTATATTAGTTCAGTCCAAGAAACAAATGATGTTGAAAGAAATGAAATTGAGCTGCGACAGAGTATTTATATGGCTGCAATGGCTACAATACCAAAAAGTTCAGGAAAACTAGTAAAAAAAAAGCGGTTCCATGGTGGAGTGTTGAATGTGAAAAGGTAGTTAGGGAAAGGAACAGAGTTTTTAGAAAATTAAAAAGAACGCATAACTTTCAACATTTGATTGAATACAAGAAAGCACAGGCAGTAGTGAGAAGGAGTATAAGGCAAAGGAAAAGAACATACTAGAGGGATTATTGTAGCTCAATTGGAAGTACTATTAATATAAATGATGTATGGGGAATGATTAAGAAAATGGAAGGTAACAGAGGAGAGCGGAATTATCCAATCCTTTCCAGGGCTCCAGACTGCGACCAAATGGTCGCATTTTGCGACCAAAATTTGAGAGTGTGCGACTGAATTTTACATCCAGTCGCACATGTGCGACCAGTAAATTTGTCCCTTTTTTTTTTTTTTTTACAGGTTAAACAAGGGGCTTATCAATGAATCCGGAATGTGTGGCAGGCCAATGAGTGTGAGAAGAATAGGGAATGGCCACTGTAAGTGGCTAATGTGTGGAGGGGGAGGGTCCTAGAGATAACCGAGCGCGCGTTTAAACGTCTGTGGGAAGGAGACGGAGATAACCTAACAAGCAAACTATTGACTCGTTCTTCCAACCTCCGGCTAGTGTGCCAGTTAAATTCACTTGCTGGCTTCCCAAATAATACATTACAACAGCGATAATCAAAAAAACGTGAACAAAACAATTACTCTTTGTAAACACTGTTCAATGTGAGTGCCAAATCTCGAACATAACCTGTCATTTACGCCGTCATCACCCGGGAGTTGATAGCGCACGAGCGCAGGCGAGACCTGAACTACAGACGTTACCATCAGTGTTTAAACTAAACTCATTTAAGTTTTGCCCATGTAAACATTCAAGAGCAAGACGCGAAAGAGAACTCGCGTCTAGAAGATTTGTGCGCGTGTGTCTGTGCGCGCACGCGTGTGTGTGTGTATGTGTAGGCTACTCATCTCAGACAGCGCGCAAATATTGAGTTCTCTTTCAAGTCTTGCACTTGAATGGACAAATTCACACAAAAAGTATGTAAACATGTCCGTCTTGATGAGTATCCTAGCAGACATAGTCTGTTATGCCTTTAGTGAACTTATATGGTCAAGAAAGAAACTCACAGTCGTGTAGGCCTACTGAATCAGCTCTGAATTGAATAGCTTTTGTAACTTTAATAAGGATTAATCTTTAATTTATATAGTCAAATATGCAATGTTATTTTACATTTGATTATTTTATTCAATTTCTGTACCTGAAAACTAATGTTGGACCTATCTGAAAAGCATTGTTTATTTTATTAGTATCTTTGCTCTATTGTATTTATTTGTGCTTTTGCTTGTGGTTAGATTATTTGTTCGTTTTTTCTTTATTTTATTTGACAGTAGTCCTTTTTCCCTGAACATAGCACATACCGAATCATACCGAAACCGTGAACCTAAAACCATGATACAAACTGAACCGTGAGCTATTTGAAACGTTGCAGCTAGTACAGTGTCACAGTCGGAAGATGATTCAGAGTGAGAGGTTTTTGTGGCGAAAAAGGCCAAACCCACCATTTTCGTGAAGACTGCTGTGAGACTTCAGATGGTTAAGGTAGTACTGGAAGGAGACGAATTCCATGACCTGCAAATGTTGCAGTCGCTACAGTAACTGCGGGGAACACGAAGTTTGCCGACAGTGCAGGCACTGCAGTTTAAACACAATACGCTAGTGAAACACAATCTTAGCCTCAAGCATAGAGTATGCGGTGACATGTTAATAAATCAAAAAGCAACGCCACTGCCGGTTGCTTTTAGAAGACAAGAGGTTGTAACGTTAAATCAGAGCGCAAAGGCATTCATTTCTGCATCTATTATCAAAGTATTTATTAGTAATACACTGGAAATTTAATTAGTAGAAATGTGAATATTTGGTTAGTATGTTGATTTACGGTGTGTGCTCCTAAATTTTCTGCTTGTGCCCCTAAAATTTTCAGTTGGGGGCCACTGTGCTCCTAGTGAAAAAAGTTAGTCTGGAGCCCTGCTTTCAGATGGAGAGCAGTTGGCTATATCAAGCCTAGAGAAAGCAGAAATGATGGTGAACACACTGAGTAAGGTACATAGCTCCGGTAATCTTTCAGAAGAAGAAATGAGGGGTAGGGAAGAAACAAGGAGTCAATATGTTGAGGTTATTCAAAAGAAAGAAAAATTAGAGGATAAATATAATGTTCCTTTCGCACTGAGAGAATTAAGAAATGCATTGGATAAGTGTAAGAATTCAGCTCCTGGTAAAGATGAAATTTGTTATAGTATGTTAAGACATTTAAGTGATAATGGAATGAAGAAGGTTTTAAATGTATTTAATAAAGTCTGGGAGGAAGGAAAGATTCCTGCAGGATGGAAGGAGGCAGTTATTGTTCCCATAAGAAAACCGGGAAAAGATGCTAGTAATCCAGCAAATTATAGGCCAATAGCTTTAACCTCTCATTTAGGTAAGTTAATGGAAAGGGTGGTGAATGGAAGGCTAATGCACTTTATTGAAGAAAGGGGGTTGATGGCTAGGTATCAGAATGGCTTTAGAAAGGGGAGAAGTACTATTGATTCACTCATATGCCTTGAGGATGAAATAAGAAAAGCACAGATAAATAAAGAGACTGTTGTGGCAGTATTTTTAGATGTGTAAAAAGCATATGACATGCTATGGGTAGAGGGTCTTTTAATCAAGATGCATATGCTAGGAATTGGGGGAAATATGTTTAACTGGGTAATCGACTTTTTAAATAATAGAAATATTCAGGTGAAAATAGGGACAGAAATATCTAGAAGCTGTTTTGTAGAAAATGGTACACCCACCACAAGGAAGTGTTATTAGTCCATTGCTGTTTAATATAATGATTAATGATGTTTTTTATAATGTTCAGCCAGGAATTGGTAAGTCATTGTTTGCAGACGATGGTAGCCTATGGAAAAGGGGGAAAAATGTAAATTATACACTAAAGAAGGTGCAGGAAGCTCTAACCCTAGTGGAGGATTGGGCCAATTTGATGAGTCAAAGGTGTGATCACCCGGTTAAAGCAAAAATTCAGGTAAGCTGGGAGAGAGAGATGGCAAGTCTTCAAGGTTTTGGCTGGACAGGGGGAGGCATTGGCCCAGGAAATGTCTATACATGATAAGAACTTTTGTCCTGGAGTACTGTGGCCATCAGTTCCTTTATGGCAATTGGAGGTCCCAAAGACTGATTTAGAGATACTTGGGATTAAGTCAGAGAATCCTGAATCAGATTTGGTGCATGAATTTCAGTGTCATATAATAGAAAGATATCAGGAGCACATAATAATCTTTACTGATGGTTCAAAAGATCAGGAAGCAAGTGCTACAGGAGCAGCTTTTGTTGTTCAGAAGTGAAATGTCCAAGTTTGTAAGAGAACCTCAAATTTCCTAAGTGTGTTTTAAGTGGAATTATATGCAATCCTGATGGCAGTGCAATGGACTGAGCAGATTCAGAACCATAAAGTGTTGATATGTAGTGACTCTGTGTCAGCTATTAATAGTATTGGGAAAGGGACCTCAAAGAGTCGACAAGACCTTGTATATGATATTCTTCTGGCAATTAGAGATGTGAAAAGGAGAGGGGAAGAAATATCATTTGTATGGGTCCCAGCTCATGTAGGTATTGCAACAAATGAAAAGGTTGATAAGTTGGCCAAAGAAGCTGTTCAAAAGGAAACAATAGATGTCAACTTAAATCTGTCCAAAGCGGAGGGTAAAAGTATTGTGTGGCAAGGAACAATTTTGAAATGGCAACAGCTCTGGGAGCAAGAAAACAAAGGGAGGCACCTATTCTCTATTTCTAGTAGGGTAACTGATTCAGTTAATGTTTGTAAAAGAGGAGAGATTAGACGTAAGGAAGAGGTTATTATTTCTAGAATGAGGATTGGTCACACGTTTCTGAACAGCACTTTATTTATTTTAGGAAAACACCAGAGTGGCTTGTGTTCATGTCAGGAACCTGAGACAGTGCAACATGTTTTGATTTCTTGTAGAGAGTATGACAACCAAAGACAAGATCTACTCAGAGAAATGGGTCAAGCACAAGGGGAAAGCGATGTCTTTTCAAATTTCTAAAAGATACTGGACTGTTTAATAGGATATAGTGCACTTAGGTGCTAGTACCATAGATGGCAGCAATGCAACTTATTGGATGCCGGCTGCCGTAAAACCCCGAAGAAGAAGAAGAAGAAATCTCTCTCTTCTCGCGGTACTATTCACTGGTTTTGGATGCGTGCACGCGACCAGAAAGGCAATTTGTTGCGCGTGCATCGATCTGATTTACTGGTTTAAAGTAAACTATCGTCTTCCTGGGTAAATATTACTCCAATATCTACAATATGTACAAATATGTTGTGAAGCGGAGTTTAAAAGAACATTTGACGTGATTTCTCATAGATGTATTTGTGCCGAATGTGTGACGAGTGAACCTCGTGGTGATTGGTGAAGGATTGTGTATGTAAGTTTCATGATTAATGGGGTAAAATACTGTTTATTGCCATGTTTATTTGATAAATCTGCTAATGATTTAAAGCTATGTTCTGTGATTATACAGTATAACGGAATGATCATATCAATGTATGTCTGCTACTGCATGGTTTATATGTGAAACATGGTTTGTGGCATTGTTAATGTGCTTTTATTTCTTTTGTACCTCAGCCACTGCTGTATTCCAGTCTGTTTTGACGTATTCAAAATAGTTGTACCATATTTTGATTTGGTATTGAGTAATATATTTAAATTTGACCTATTGCAGTGAATTTCACTGTATTTCAGTGTGAATTGAGTTACGCATTTTATGGATCTGCCATTGATCCACTGGCTAAACTTGAGTTTTTGTGACATTTGATTTTCATCTTCAAATTTACTGTAAACTGTTTCCCACAATTTGTTTTTGTTTAACTAGTGGAATCCAATTCTTTTTGTTCTTTGAAATCTGTTCAAACAATTTAAACTTTTTTTCTCAATTAGACTTTTATCTGTCTAATTGTGCTCCCATCGACCGCTGTCGCTTATTTACAACGGCAGTCAGAATAAAACCCCAATTTTAAAAAAGCATAGTTTGCTTCCGGTGTGTATTTCTTCTATTTCACCCGGTCACATAATATATGAGACCTTTAAATTCTTACATGTCTTCTGAGGTGCGCTGACAAGTCTGCTCATCCATTGAAACTGATACCCCATGTTAACATAGGCGTGGTTTCTGAGCTTGACACCAAAACATGTTAAACTTCTTTGAAATTTCATCAAATATTATACATACCAGTGTGTATACAAAAAAACTTAATCAGTGATCCGTGAAAAATGGCATGTGACGAATCTGTAGCCGTTTAACATCTGCAGACCTGCAAACTTGTCGCTTTTCGGCGACAATCGCCATTTTCTTGGTCAATTGGGTCGTTTACGTGAATCGCATAGATCCGGAGAGTTTTTTTTTGTGTGTGTGTGGGGTGTGGGGTGTGGGGTGGGGGCTGCCCTTCATCTGCATGCCATGCAGGCTAGAATTGAGAAACATTATTGGATAATTCTTATAATTGACATTTCTCTGGGCCAATCGGAATCTTAGCACTTTTTCTCTTGGCCAATCGGAATCTTAGCACTTGCGTCAGAATCTTGAAGCACACAGCGTCAGCGTCTACTGAGCTCGCCATTGGATGAGACACCACGCGAATCTGATGGAAACTCATAACGTGTAGGAATCTTTTGTGAAATTCGAGATAAGTCAAGCTTTTTGGAGCAAAAACAAAAGGTATTTATTTGCTTGATTCAATTGACGTTAGCTACCGCTTTTTATGTGATTTACAGAATTTACAATAATAATGTATTGTCTAGGGGTGGAACGATACAAGATAAGTTATTCGTATTGAATCGAAACGGTACGGGCGTCACGGTTTGGTGGACGAATTTGCACAGAGAATACACAGTATAAAAATAAATAAAACTCTAGATAGCGATAAATTTCGCTCTATTCACGTTTGGTGTGAACGCAGCATAATGAACAGGCTGCGATGTCAAGACTGCAACGCTGGAGTGAGTGTGTGTGTGTGTGTGTGTGTGTGTGTGTGTGAGAGTGAGTGTGAGAGGCGCGGGCGCGATCGAACAGTGGAAACATAAAAACATACTCCGTAATTTTGTTAATACAGGACATCATTCAAACTGCAAAGTGTTTACTTATTTGTGTACACTCGCAATAAAATACAACATTGTGCTTTTGTCAAACTATAAACTCTTGTCAAACTGTAACCTACAACTGTCACCCAACCAAAAACACACGCACAGTTTTAAAAGCAAAACATATTTATCCAACTCCATTTCAAAACAGTCTGTGGGTTCCATTTTTTGGACATTCATCATATCGCATTGGTTTTTATTTCTTGTCCTCAAACAGAGCTCTAATCTGTTTATTTTTAAGTTGCACATTCTACATTGATTAAAAAAGATGTTTTTGATGGTAGTATGATTTTTATACGGAAATCAATTATTTATAATTCAGATGAGAATAAAGTTAGGGTTAATTAAAATTAAGGAAAACAAATACATTGATCTGAAATATAGCAAATTAATTTTAAATTCATTCAGGTACAATTACCAAACATATCTCGAGGTCTTTTTGTCTTTTTATTAATTTAATTAATAAACTAATTGTATAAAACTATTGTCAGTGCACTACAAATAAACTGGTTCTAAGCCTTTATTAATAAAAATTCAAGGCTTAAGACATTTATAAAAATGCCTTCTATATTTTTGTTTTGCTTTTCACTTCATCGTACCGAACCGTGATGTCTGAACCAAGGAATGAACCGAACCGTGACTTCTGTGTACCGTTCCACCCCTAGTTTTGTCGTCATACCTATAAATTACGTTAAGCTATGCTAAAAGTGGTACTGCCAGACCCGGAGATCGGCTGAATGGTTTCCAAAACGGTTTGCAGGTCTGCATCTGGAAATCCAGGTAAAACTATCTGCGTGCACGCGCGTTCCCCCAGTTGATCCGTAACACTGGCAATATGAGCTCACCCTTCACCTTAATCAAAATGAAAGTCTTTAATTTTCACTTTGCAGGCCTGTTTGATGCTGGGATACGTTGTGGTCAAAAAATAAATAAAAGACCGCTTCACTCGACACTGAGCAACAAACAAAAATACAGTCGTGCTCAGAATTAATGGCACCCCTGGTAAATATGATCAAAACTGGCTGTAAAAAAAATAAATCTGCATTGTTTATCCTTTTGATCTTTCATTAAAAAAATTGCCAAAAATCGAACCTGAAATTGAAGTAAAATAATTGAAGGGGGGGGGGGATCACATTATGAAAAAATGTTTTTCTCCAAAACACTTTGGCCACAATTATTGGTACCCCTAGAATTTTTTACGAGTAAAATATCTCTGAAGTATATTCCCATTAATGTTTACCTTTTTTTTAGCACACCAGCATGACTAGGAACATGAAATTGTCCAGCCATGACTTTCTGTTTCACAGGAGTTTAAATATGAGAAAACACAAAGGCCTAATTCCCTTAATCATCCATCACAATGGGTAAAACCAAAGACTATAGTTCTGATGTGCATCAAAATATTGTTGAGCATCACAAAATAGAAAGTGTCTGTAAGAAAATAGCTAAAGAGTTGAAAATCCCCATTTTTGACCATCAGGGCAATAATTAAGAAGTTCCAATCAACTAAATATGTTACGAATCTGCCAGGAAGAGGACGTGTGTCTATATTGTCTTAATGCACGGTGAGGATGAAAGTTTGAGTGGCCAAAGACTCTTCAAGGATCACAGATGGAGAATTGCAGAGATTAGTTGAGTCTTGGGGTCAGAAAGACACACAAAAAAAAACTTTAAAAAAAAACCTACAATCACCACATGTTGTTTGGGAGGGTTTCAAGAAAAATCCTCCTCGCTCATCCAAGAACAAACTCCAGCATATTCAGTTGTCAGACACGACTGGAACTTCAAACGGCACAGGGTTCTGTGGTCAGATGAAACTAAAAAAAGAGCTTTTTGGCAGCAAACACGCTAGATGGGTTTGGGTCACACAAGGATAAAAAGTACCCCATGTGTACAATTTAATAAACCGTAGGATCTTTACTGTTGTGGGCATATTTTTCTGCTGGAGGTCCTGGACATCTTGTTCAGATACATGGCATTGTGGATTCTATCAAATATCAAAACCTGACGCCTCTGCTAGAAATCTTATAATGGGCCGTGGTTGGATCTTCCATCAGGACAGTGATCCAAAACAAACATCAGAATCAACACAAAAATTTGTTACGGAGCACAAAATGAAGCTTCTGCCATGACCGTCCCAGTTCCCTGACCTGAAGAGAAGCGCCAACATGGATCTGGGAATCTGCAGGATCTGGAGAGATTCTGTACGGAGTAATGGGTATCTGATCTCTTGTCAGGTGTTCTCCAAACTCTTTTGGCATTATAGGAGAAGACTCAGAGCTGTTATATTGGCAAAAGGAGATTGCAAAAAGTATTTAATAAAAGGGTGCCAATAATTGTGGCCAACGTGTTTTGGAGAAAAACATTTATTTCATAATGTAATTTCCCCCACACTTTCAATTATTTTACTTCAATTTAAGGTTAGATTTTTGGCAATTTTTTTAATGAAAGATCAAAAGGATAAACGATGCAGATTTATTTTTTACAGCCAGTTTTGATCAGATTTATCAGGGGTACCATTAATTCTGAGCACGACTGTATACCTTGAAGTATCCAATCAGAAGAGTGTGTTTCACCCCCCGACGTTAGATGTCCGTCAAACCCACAATCGCAGCGATTTCCTCAAGGCCAAAGGAATTCCGAGCACTCACGTTAACTCATAAGTCATCTGGAATCATCCTCATCTGAAACTGCCAACTAAACACACAATCCATCCGAGCAAGATAGACACGGTTCAGTCTCTGTAAATAGTCCATTTGCTGTATTAGTAAATGGAGGCTGGAATAAACACAACCAGTAATATTTTGTGGACAAATAATTCTTACCCGTCTCTGTAGTATAAGTTTCTATTCTCGTTTTGACAACTAACTCCGTAAACTATAACACATTATAGCATTATCTACACTATACTTTTTGTGAGACAATATCACAACAGATGATCGCATACTCTTCTCGGTCTCTCGTGCTCTCCTCATTCTTCCTCGTTCACCTTTGCCCTCAATTCTTCCCGCCCCCTTCACCATAATCTAGAGCACTGATTGGACAAATAAACCTTGTAAATTATTACACTGGGTAACACACAGATAAATTCTGTTGGAGAGAATCTGTCCACTCTGCAGCTTTCATTCCAAATCCTGTAATATTACATTTATATTTAAATGTAGATTTAACCATGCTGAAGTGCATGTATAATTATCAAATGCCATTTAGGTAATAAAAATTTGTGCATGTCATTGGATTTTTTTTTATTTGTTACCTTTATCTCTTCATCTGTCAGAATGTCTTCTGCTTGTACATCATTTCTGTGTAATGCTACGTTCACACCGGGCGCGTCAGGCGCGAGTGATTTCAATGTTAAGTCAATGCAAAGACGCGTTACGCGCGTAAAAAATTCCTGCGGCGCGAATGAGGCGTAGAGCGCGGCGCGGTAGACGCGAATACGCCTCATTCGCGCGTCAAGTTCGCGCGAATGGCGCGAATTGAAGCGTCTGGCGCGGAAGCGCGTTACGCGCGAATGATTTAGTTAGTGCTATTTGTGCATTCACGCGTTTGACGCGAATTCGCGTCTGCCGCCCGAGTTGAAAAATTTGAACTTCTGCGTCAATTCGCGCCGCGTTAACCAATCAGGAGCCTGCTTGCTGCGGTCACGTGGTGAAGTGAAAGTTTGTTATTTTAATAAATTATTTAGTAATATTACTAAAATGTCTGGTGTGGTTCTAATGCACAACAAAGCAAATCTTTCACATAAAAACTCGATTTTAACATATGAGAGATAGTACTCATTTTGTATTGAATGCTATTTATTCCATATCTATTTTAGATTATATGAAACATTATTATTTTAATGTAAAAACAACAAACACATAGTGTATAATAAATAAAAAAATCACAGGACAGGTTTCACTTTTGGAGGCTGGCTCCATTTATTATCAAATAAATGTGCGGGCGAGGGTGAACCTCGCGCCGGGCTGTAGAGCGCGGGCTCGTCAGGCAGCGACCACTCGAGGCCGAGGCTTTACACGGCCTACGGTGTCCTCGTCAACGTCCTCACCGTTAGGTCCACCAAACCTAGCTCCTGGAACAAATGGTGAAACTCCTGAAACCCTCCGGAGGGTCTGGTGGACCCGAGTACAGCGACGATGTCCCCTACGCAGCTGTTTCTGCTCTCCAGAGCATATACGAGCGGTGACTCTCTCGAATAATGCTAATGCTCGATAAACATCTAAAAAGATGGCCGCCGACGGGTTTCGAAACTTTCGCCTCTGACGCGCGTAAATTTCGCTTCAAACTTTTGTTTTTACGCGCGTCAATTTCGCCATTGACACGCGAATTAACACAAAGTGGTCAAGCGTCAAACTAGACGCGGTAGACGCGAATTTGACGCGCTATTCGCGTCCGGTGTGAACGTAGCATAAGACAAAAACAAACATTGCCTAAATTTAAACCACATCTGTACATTTCATGTTTTGTTGTACAAAATACACCACTAATCACCAAATAACAACACTGAATTCTATTGTATATACTATACATATTTAAATATATTAATCTCTGTTCGCATGGTCCTCAATGAATGAATAATGGAATAAACAGAAATTGTGTATTAATAACATTGTAAAAAAAAAAGTTCTTTCTCAAAAATTATTGGACACATCAAGGAAAATGCCTACCTAGTGTTAACGTCACTTGCTCCTCTTGCCATTACACTAGTATTAATAAAACATAACTATAGCAATTATAACTTTATTATTATTATAATTTAGCCATGTGCGACATGTACTAGACTATTCTTACAAATCACAAGTTATGTTGCAGCCAGAAAAGAAATCCTTCGCCGTACAGTCCCCTGCAACACCAGCACACTGAAAATGCAGCCAGTTTTGACAAACTGTGCACTGCACACATTGGTACTCCTTGACGTGGTCATGGAAAACACTGTTGGAAAACACTATTGGAAAACAGAGGTGTGACAACTTTACCAATATTACACAATCCCTTTTAAAGTACTATCATGTTGGTGCATTTAAAAATATTCATAATTGTCACAGAGAACCAGGCTCCACTGTCCCCACCACTCAACTTTGAGTCACCTGTTAAGCACACCAGTATAAAGACCACATACCTTCAATCACTCAATGTCTGGCTTCATCTATGGATACAGACTGCTTACCTGCTGTGCTTACTTCAAGTTCACAGCTTGTAAGTTTCTAATGATCTTCTTTGTGTATCTCCCTTGATCTCCACATTGTCTGCAACTGTATTTCCTATAAGGTCTCTCACAATACTCCTTTGGACAGATATTAGGATACTTGGACAGATACCAAGATAATTGACAGATCATAGATTCTAATCTGCTTAGCAATAAAGTCAAACACCTGCAAAGAAATACACCTGCCATCATTCCATTCCAAAACATATAACAAAGTTTTAGCTCAACTGACTAAGTTTACATGCAAGTCAAGGTTATGGCTTTTGCTACATCTACATGATTTATCATTGGCTTTTGAACAAAACAACTTCTGCCAAAAATGTCATACAGACATCCATGCATTTCTATTCAAGCCAAATGATAGAGTACACCAGTAAATAATGGTGCTTACCCCAAAGAATGAAATGGTTCCCCCTCTCGGGAGAGTGACCACCCACAATTCTAGGGAGGAATATTTTTTCAGAGACCTACAAAACCACAATAACATCAGGTAGGAAAACAGCCATTGTTAAGAGCAGATGTGTGTTTTTTTATTTTGTTTCATTATACCATAAAGAAAATTACTAAAGGACATAGAGGGATGCGTTGCACAAAGTGGTCACTGACTGCTCCGCTGCCTGACCATTCTCGGTGCCACAAAATAAAATCAAAATGCCCCAGAGATCCATACTATTAAATATATTAATCTCTGTTCGCATGGTCCTCAATGAATGAATAATGGAATAAACAGAAATTGTGTATTAATAACATTGTAAAAAAAAAGTTCTTTCTCAAATTATTGGACACATCAAAGGACATAGAGGGATGCATTGCACAACCTGGTCACTGACTGCTCCGCTGCCTGACCATTCTCGGTGCCACAAAATAAATTAAAATGCCCCAGAGATCCATACTATTGTCATGGTGTGGTGTGGGTTGAAGACGACTCAAAGTCCAAAGGCTCCAATACAAACGATTTACTTATATTTTACTCACAGGTACTTTCAGGTAGGCAGGATAACAGGCACGATAACACACACACTAAACATAACTATGAACAAAGTAGAACTGACAAGGACTGACTGAACAGAGGGAAACTAAATACAGATACCAATGAACACTAACGAGGTGAGGACAGGTGACACGGATGATGATGACGATGAACAGGTGTGTAATGAGGGAGTGAGTTCAGGTATGAAGACATGAGGGATTCTGGGAAGTGTAGTGAAGACAAAGACAGGATGGTGCAGACGATGACTGTGACATAACGCCCCCCTTCAAAAAGGCGCGACCTCCCCGACGCCCCTTCGGGTGGCCATGGCGGTGAAGATCCTTCGGGTGGCCATGGCAGAGAGGATTTTTCTAGTGGCCGTGGCCCCTTGGGCGGCCATGGCGAGGACCTATGCCCCCCCCCCCAAACATTCTTGGGGAGAGTGACAGAGTTAGGAACAGCCTCTGGGACAGGGACTGGCTGGGCAGACGGGACGTGGAGTGCAGGTTCGGCAGGGCTGACGCGGAGCGCAGGCTCGGCAAGGTTGACGTGGAGCGCAGGGTTCTGTGCTGGACGTGGTCACCAACGGTGAGGGCTCTGTGCTGGACGGGACCAGCGGTGAGGGCTCTGTGCTGGACGGGACCAGCGGTGAGGGCTCTGTGCTGGACGGGACCAGCGGTGAGGGCTCTGTGCTGGACGGGACCAGCGGTGAGGGCTCTGTGCTGGATGGGACCAGCGGTGAGGGCTCTGTGCTGGACGGGACCAGCGGTGAGGGCTCTGTGCTGGACGGGACCAGCGGTGAGGGCTCTGTGCTGGACGGGACCAGCGGTGAGGGCTCTGTGCTGGACGGGACCAGCGGTGAGGGCTCTGTGCTGGACGGGACCAGCGGTGAGGGCTCTGTGCTGGACGGGACCAGCGGTGAGGGCTCTGTGCTGGACGGGACCAGCGGTGAGGGCTCTGGCTCTGGGCTGGACGGGACCAGCGGTGACATGGCGTGCCATGGGAGGAAGCTCTCCAGACATCTGGAGAGGGCCTCTCTCCAGTCCAGACCGGAGAGATCTGGGAGCTCCCTCAGATCTACCTCCTTAGCCCCCAGCCGGTAACACGCCTTATTGCCTCATCACCCAGAGAGCATGAGGCAGCGAGAGGAACAAACTCCCAGGTGTAGTGGAACAGATCGCGGCTATCCAGGGCCAAGGCCGCGATCTGTCCAGCGAGCTCCCAGCTCATGATGTGGTCGGTTCTTCTGTCACGGTGTGGTGTGGGTTGAAGAAGACTCAAAGTCCAAAGGCTCCAATACAAACGATTTACTTATATTTTACTCACAGGTACATACAGGATAACAGGCAGGATAACGCACGCACGCACTACACATAATTATAAACAAAGTAGAACCGACAAGGACTGACTGAACAGAGGGAAACTAAATACAGATACCAATGAACATTAACGAGGTGAGGACAGGTGACACGGATGATGACGATGAACAGGTGTGTAATGAGGAATTGAGTTCAGGTGTGAAGACACGAGGGATTCTGGGAAGTGTAGTGAAGACGAAGACAGGATGGTGCAGACGATAACTGTGACAACTATAACATAAAAAGTATCATTAATATTTGTGTAAATCTTGGTGTAAAAAGGTCATAGAGGGGGAAATTAAAAGTTATCGAGATTCGAGATTCCTTTATTTGTCATTTTCATGGTGTACATAAAAACGAAATTGTGTTTCACACATCCACCACTCAGTAATTCAGTGCAATAGTAACTAATCAAAAAAGCACAATTTAAATATAAATATACTGAAATACACTAGAAAAAGAATAAAATAATAAAATACATAAATAATTTCAAATTTCAAATCACGTTCTCTGGTTAAGCAGTCTAACAGCTGTGGGGAAAAAGCTATTTAATAGCCTACTAGTTCTTGCTCTGATACTTCTGTATCTTTTACCAGACTGAAGGAGTATGAACATGTCACGTGAAAAATGAGTGAAGTCCCTAACAATGTTATTTGCTCTATGCACACAGCGCTCTGTGTAGATGTCCTGAATACGTGGTAGTGAAGCACCAATGATTTTTTCAGCAGTTCTCACAATTCTGTTCAGTTTATGTCTCTCGTCTGCCGTACTGTTTCCAAACCAGCAAGAGATGCAATATGTGAGAATGCTCTCAATGGTGCCTCTGTAGAACATGGTTAAAGCTGGAATAGGGAGATCCACCTTCTTCAGTCTGCGAAGAGAATGAAGACGCCGTTGGGCCCTCTTGATTATAACTGTTGTGTTTTCTCTGGAGGTTAACTCATCGGTCAGATGGAATCCCAGGAACTTAACACTGTGTACTATATCCACCTCTGAATCATTGATGGTCAGTGGCAGGTGGTGCCGATGACTAGTCCTCCTGAAGTCGACAACCATCTCCTTGGTTTTTTTGGTGTTAAGAGCAAGGTTGTGTATTTTACACCATGCTATCAACTGCTCCACGTCCTCTCTGTAAGCCGACTCGTCATTATCAGTAATGAGGCCAACAACTGTGGTATCGTCAGCAAACTTTAAAATATGATTGGTGTTAAAACTAGCAGAACAGTCATGTGTCAACAAAGTAAACAGTAAAGGGCTAAGTACACACCCTTGTGGTGATCCCGTGCTCACTGTGGTTGTCTTAGATGTTTTGTTGCCTATTCTGACTGTCTGCCGCCTCTCCGTCAAAAAGTCCAAAATCCATCTGCACATGCCAAGATCCACTCCCAGCAATAGCAACTTTTCAATGAGTTGTTGTGGCAAAATTGTGTTAAAAGCAGAGCTAAAATCAATAAATAAAATTCGTACATAAGTATTCCTGTTCTCCAGATGTGTCAGACTGAGGTGGAGCAGAGTAGATAGAGCATCCTCCGTTGATCGGTTTGCTCTATATGCGAACTGCAATGGGTCCAAACTGGTTGGGAGACATGATTTGATGTGATTCATAACAAGCTGCTCGAAGCATTTCATGGCTATTGGGGTCAGGGCTACGGGACGGTAATCATTCATGGTGGCTGGATTTGGCGTCTTGGGCAGAGGTATTATAGTTGCGCTTTTAAAACAGATGGGCACTCTGGTTTGGCTGAGAGAGATGTTGAATATGTCTGTAAAGACATCTTTCAGCTGTTCTGCGCATTTCTTCAGCACACAACCTGGGATGTAATCTGGACCAGCCGCCTTTCGAGGGTTAATTTTAGAAAAGACCCTCTTCACGCTAGTGATGTATGTCTCGAGACCGGTCTTGGTCTCGAGACCGGTCTCGAGACCACTTTTACGTGGTCTCGGTCTTGTCACGGCCTTGACGGTCTTTGGTCTCGGTCTTGTCTTGGTCTCGGACCTCTCGGTCTTGTCTAGGTCTCGCTGTCTCAGACCGACATAGTGGTCAGGGGATTGAGCAATACAATACTACAATATCCACGACGATATCCGCAATGTATTGAAGCGCGCGTCCGAGTGAAAACAGTGCGGTGCGCGCGAGCCACGCGAGAAAACACTGTATCCGCGCCACTGATCGCAGCGGCAACGAGCACTTTGATCACTTGATTTAAAAAACACATATCATGTACAGTTTTTGATATATTAATATTTAGTAAAACACATATCAGTGACATGATGGGTTTTACCTTCATTCAGGAGATTTTGGGTAACTGCACAACTGACAGATGACTTTGAGCGCACCGCCAACGGTGTGTGTGTGTGTGTGTGTGTGTAACCATAGCGACAAAAACGACCAACTTTCGGATCCTGCACTTAAGCCTATAATTTCGTTTTTAAAAATATAATTATGTATTTAAAAGTTGCAGAATGGATTCATTTGGAGACTTCGAAATCAGCAGAGATAGGCAGGCAAATGCAAAACAACATTTGACAAGTTATTGCTTAGCTTCAACACTAATGTTTTTTTCCCCTCCGGTCTCGACTTGGTCTCGGTCTTAGTCTCGACTTGGTCTTGGTCTCGACTTGGTCTGTCTTGGTCTTGGTCTTGGTCTTGTCTTGGTCTCGATACCATCTGGTCTTGGTAGTGTCTTGGTCTCGGTTTAGGCGGTCTCGACTACAAGTCTACTTCACGCTATCAGACGTCAGCTGGACTGCCTGGTTGATAGGAGGCAGCACCTGCCTTTGTGCTGTAATCTCAAACCGAGAAAAAAAAGGTATTAAGATTATCTGGTAAAGAGGGATCATTTTCCGTTGTCCGAACAATAGGTTTATAGCCTATAGCTGTCTGAAATCCCTGCCATAGCCGCCTTGTGTCCCTAGTGTCATTAAAATTACTTGACAGCTTTTTCCCATACTCACTTTTAGCCTCTCGAATTGCTCTCTTTAGATCATTTCTTGCTAAATTGTACGCTTCAGTGTCACCAGATCTAAATGCAGCATCCCGAAGCCTTAGCAATGATCGAACCTTTGATGTAAGCCAAGGCTTATCAGTTGAACGCAGCTTGACAGTTTTTGTGACAGTCACATCATCAATGCATTTGCTAATAAATCCCAACACAGTCTCTGTATATTCCTCTAGGTTTATACAGTCCTCAGATGTTGCTGCTTCCTTAAAAATATTCCATTGTGTACACTCAAAGCAGCCCTGTAAGGATGAGAAAGCCTCCTGTGGCCACACTCTAATCTCCTTGACCACTGGTGGCTCCTGTCTCACTCTGGGTCTGTATTCAGGTTTCAACAGAATAGTCAAATGATCAGAGCTGCCAATGTGAGGTAATGGTGCTGCAACATATGCATTCTTGATGTTTGTGTATAGATGATCAAGTGTATTTTTCCCTCTTGTTGCACATGTAACATGCTGGTAAAAATGAGGTAAAACAGACTTCAGATTAGCCTTGTTAAAATCCCCAGCCACGATATAAAATGCATCTGGATTGGTTGTCTGTAGCTGACTCAGAGTTTTATAAAGTTCTCCCATGGCCTGCTTTACATCTGCATTTGGAGGGACATACACTGCAGTAATAGAAATCGCTGCCAGTTCACGTGGTAAATAAAAAGGTCTGCATTTCACAGTCATAAACTCCACATCAGGAGAACAGGATTTAAAAATTGTCCTTGCATCATAACACCACGAATTGTTTGTGTAAATTGCGAGGCCTCCTCCTCGGAGCTTACCCGATGTTGACATCACTCTATCCGCTCTATGGAGTGTTAGCCCCTCTAGCTCAATTCCGGAGTCTGGGATTTTGTCCGTCAGCCACGTTTCTGTGAACACAAAGACGCAACAGTCCCGTACTCCACGCTGTAACGATCTCCAAATACTGATGTAATCCATTTTAGTGTCCAATGAACGAACATTTGCCAACAAGACCGAGGGAACAGCCGGCTTGCAGGGGTTAGCCCTTAGCCTAGCGCTCAGGCCTCCTCGCTTCCCCCGCTTATTACCATGTTCTCTTGAGCCAGCTGTGCTACTCGCTAGTTAACCCCCTGGGGTCGGCTATCGCGCCGGCGCGATTGTCTCGCTTTTTTTCTTATCAGTGTAAAAGAGACTCAAAATACTCGGTTAATTTTGATCTTACATATAAGTGTTGTACATCATTAGATCCTGTTAAGTTTCTATTTTTTTTGTGGATACTCACAATAAAAACAAAGTGTTGTGCTATTCACCAAATAAAGAAAAACAAACATGATGCGAGTTCTGCGTTCTCTCTGTCAGTGAAGTCCATTCTGAAACGCGTCCTAAGATTAACTGTAACTCCACGATTACTTGTCACACAGGCACGAGAGGTTTTTCTTTATGAAGCTTAAATTCTCTTCTTTTAAATGAAGTAATTTATATAAAAAACAAATATTCTCAGTTTATGTAATCTGTATGAAAAGAGAGTGCTGTCAGTATTTTTTTCCCCAGCTCATTACACTTCATTACGCGTTAATCTGACACGCCCACGGAGGACGCGCGCTATTCAAACGCAAATGTTGAGGCAAGCCATGACAATGCCCACATCAGCCGTTCCACCACGGCGGTAAAATGTGTGGTGTATTTGCTGCCTTTTACCGCTAAGAGGCGCTACAATCATAGACTCTGAAAAGTGTTCGTTTATTCCGGTTTATTCTCTCTAATGCGTAATCTGCTGCCGCACCGCGCTGATTCAGAGCGATTGAAAGCTGGTAGCAGAAGAATTCAACAAGTGAAATGTAGTTAAAATAATTCATAATCACAATACTGAAATTAGGCTACTGAAATGTAATTGAATAAATAATGAAAACATTTCAACATAAAACATTGCAATAAAAACATTTAGGCTACATGAATGAGGCTTTACAACTTTATCAGCGTACAGAAGACAGCTCAGTGATCAACGCAACGACACGAGCTTCAAGGAGCTTCATTCTACCCGAGATCGAATCTCAATGTAGCATACATGTTGTTAACCGATGTTGTCCTACGTTTATATTTTCCCACCTTGATGCTTAAATAGGTAACTGTTTATATCTGTTTACTTATTTAAAGTCAAGAGTTTTGTTTGATTATCATTACAACATAAATTTGCTACATTCCTGTAGAACCGCAGCCGCTGCACAAACGACAAAAACTGATGAAGGAAGATTGTCAGCCGATTGCATCAGAAAATGAAAATTAAGAAGCTCGTCTTTAGTCTGCTAAATTATTGTGTAATGTAAAAGAACACAAAAATTACTTATGTTTGAAACCAAGTTCGAACATTTCAAGGTTTAAATAAAGTGTCGGGACAGTTTTTTTTTTTTTTAAAACAGGGTTGCATCGGTTTAGAGTTTATTTCTTTTGCGATGCAAAATAAGAAACACTAGGCTAATCTTATTCTTGCGACATTTTAAATTCGTATTGCCAAAGAAATTACAGCTAAATTAAACAATTAAAACAGTACAAAACGAAAATTGTCCAAAGAAACATATTTAAATTAAAAACATGCGTTTCTCTTTGCCTCTCTCGCGCTGGATCTCTTTTTAACAAGTTTATTTAGTCTCCCTCGCTCTGATAATACTACTGTATATGTCGCTGCGTGTCAGCCATACAAATCACGAAAAAATTATTTAGCCTTTAATTGTTGCTTCAAAGACACAGCATGCCTTGTTGAATTCACCGTACAATAACTTCAATTGAAATTTTGTGTGAAAAAAAAAACTTTAAATAGGCTACAATAAATAAACTACAATATTTATAATATACTAAAACTACTATTATAAATTTATATAAAATATAGGGCCTACATTTGGACACAGATTTATCCTTACAATAATTTTGCCTGCTCATCAGGCTGGCTATCCGACACTCTCCATATGAAAGAGGAACATTAACACCTTTGTCCAGCAACTGTCCCTCCAACCCCCCACAGGCTATCGGAGTCTGAGGCTGACTTAACACAAAGAGAAGACGCAATTCACACTTAAATCGCTATTCTAGACAGTGTTGATAATGAAGGAATTAAATGATTTAAGTTACATGTAGCCTAGTGATATTTCTGTCATAAAAGTTTATTACTAAATATTTCATTATTTCAATAATTGATGAAATAAAACTGGTTTGGGGCAGCTTTTTCCAAGCAAAACTAAATATAATCTGAAAAAACGCTTGTTAATTTGTTGTCATGAACAAAATGTTCAACTCAATATTAAAGTCTACAGGGATCTTTGGATCCTTACAACCAGGCATGCAATTTGTGAATTAAGTTTTTATTTGATTTTGTATTATTCAAATAAATATCGAAACACGGTGCTTCGTGGTAATGCTGCTAAATTAAATAACATTTATAGAACAATTATGAACTTAAATGAAACAATATCGCAACATTTCGACAAATACATTATTTGATCTGTTTTTACATTTTAATTCAGGGCGATTTAGCCTACATTTAATTAGAGCAAGATTTTCACCCTTGTCTTGTCATTTTCTCATTGGGAAGCGCTTACATTGCATGTTTGAGTAGATCCTCTGTTCCTCTAGTTTTCATATGGATTAGCCTATAATCAGATAACATTTATTAGCCTAAATATTTAGACATTTAAAGGCTTTAGACATAGCCGATTTCTTATCGTAACTGAGCTGAAGTGGCTTTCGGTTCATTTTTGTGACGCGCAGTTCCCGAAGACAGAGACGACAGATAGGGTAGACTGGGTACAGTTGAGACACTTTTTGCGTTTTGATTTTTCACACAAAAATAGATGCTGAAAAGACGTGAATTTCCACATGATATGCCACATGACATTTCATGAGCTTGTAGACTAAGATATTATCAATCAATATTACTCATAAGTAGTTTATATTTTCCACAATTAGCTCATAAAAATAAGGTGCTTTTTGTCTCAACTTTGTCTCAACTGTACCCATATGTGGTACAGTTGAGACAGTACCATGGTACAGTTGAGACACCCATTTTTAATGATGTTAAGGTAATCGTTCATTGAAAATATAATAAATAAAGACAAATAAAAAAAATAACAATTGGGCAACATGTTTGTTTATTCATCCATTCAAATTCATTAATGTTATTTAAATTAGCACTGGTTAAATTTTATAAAACAGAAACAATATATTTTATATATTCATTAATAATACACAGTTTAATTATCACAAATACCAAATTTTTATTTCATTTGCAGCTTATGCTGGCTAATTATGACATTTAACCTGTTATCATAACACTGAACAACTAAACAGTGTGTTTCCTAATAGAACTCTATCGCGGGTACAGTTAAGACAGTGTGTCTCAACTGTACCCTGATGGCCACCTCGCGCATTTCTCTAGATTTTGCAATGACCATGCCTGAAACAATCCCATTAAATATATACCCGTTTTTCGGGCACAGAATAACGTTTGTGATTATACCAGTTACGTTTAACAGTCACATAAGGATAATAAGCTATTCATTGTGGAGTGTGCATGGTGAAGTGAACGTCTTCCCTTAAAAAAAAAACTTTTGCCGATATCTTCGGAGCGGAGATGCGTCCATTGATCAAATTTCCCACGATCAAAGAGGACACTAATACGCATGTGCACAGCAAAAATCACAACTTGTGCTGGCTGCGCACGCAAGTTGTTTAAGGTGTCTCAACTGTACCTATGTCTCAACTGTACCCAGTCTACCATACTGTTTTTGTCGTTAGCCTAATAATATGAATACAAGTTTACAGTTTTGAACGATGTAAGCTACTCTACTCTTATCTGTATGACCAAAAAATTACGGAGTCGCCTACTAAGTTATTTTAGCTGTAATAATGAGAAAAATAAATTAATTTAAATGAACGCGCCGCCGCGTTTGTCAAACACTAACTCACCATGCCAGAATAAAACCCGACTTTAGAAAAATGCATAGGGCCACTCGGCGTGGTGTGCCAAAACACTTAATTATAAACTTCAATATTTCATTCAAAATAATCTCAACACGCTTTGTGAAATTTGAAAAGCCGTGCATGCATTAAGGCCACTGGAACTAATGAACAACTGAAACGCTGGTTTTGATTTTATTGTTTGTCGTTTAACCCTCTAGGCGCCACGGTCGAGTTTACTCGACAAGATGCGGCACTGAATAAAACAGCCGATTTTGTCAAATATGGTGTCAAATTTCGTTCGACCTCCCCTGCACTAGATGGCAGACATGTCATACTTCATCCTCGAGTCAAAAAAACGTCATGCTTCTATATAAAATCTTCGAGCTAGAGCGCATTGAATCAGTGCGATCAAAAGCGCAGCTAGTGTGAGAGTGAGACATTTTATCAGAGCAATATTGTCAACGTCAGCGAGTATTTGCATTAGATTATTATTATTATCATAATAATTATTATTATTATTATAATTATTATTATCTAATGGCATCAATAAAGCTTACCTGCAATGATGTGTTGGGTCTTTTATTCGCGGACCCTGATTCTGAAGGGGAATATTTGCCTTCAGAAGATGACGGTGATTCTGAAAGTGAAACTATAGCCCTACACCAAGCACAAACGGTGAATCCTTTGCCCAATGTAGATGGTCCTTTGCCCAATGTCAGTGGTGGGAACAATGTTTCCCGGGGTCGGAGTGTTCATCGCGAAGTTAGCAGGCGTGTTAGTGTTGTGGGGAATGAGGCGGGAGATTTTTACCGCGCTAGCCATGTAGCTTTGTCATCTGACCGTGTGCCTCCCCGCAATCGCGGTGACAGTATTGTGGTGGAGACTTTGTCTAATGCCACTGGGTATGTTAGACGAGGTCGAAGTATTCATAGGACAGTTAGGGGGCAACGTGGAGGCAGAGTGGGGAGTCGCAATGATAATGACAGTAGTCCGAGCTGTGCACACTCGGCGCGCGCGCGAGGCAGATCTGGCCGCGCTGCTCGTAGCAGGAGCAGAGGCGGTGTGACATGGGGCAGAGGGGCTATTGTGCATAGTCTATCGCAAGCTGATGGAAATGCCGGCTTTGAGTACTTGGTCAATGAGGATGAGTACCAAAGTTGGATCACGCCCTTTGATCAGCCAAATGGATATCTGGGGGAAAGAACACTCTCCAATGCCAATTCGCCCATATATTTCCTATCACTCTTTCTCTCTGATGATTTCTGGAATTTACTTGTAAATGAGACAAATCGCTATGCCCATCAGTTTTTAGCCTCCCATCAACTCCATCCACACTCCAGATTTCATCAATGGTCTGACGTAACTATCAGTTAAATGAAAGCCTTCTTTTCTCTGCATTTGAGTATGGGTCTGATAGAGAAGTCAGAGTTGGAGGATTATTGGGCTGAATATTGGCCAACAGCAACACCTGGATTTGGCAAGGTGATGTCCAGGAATAGATTTGAAATGATTTTGTCTTTCCTTCACTTCACCAATAATGAGGAGTGTGTTGACAGGGGTCAGCCAGGGTATGACAGGCTATTAAAAATCCGCCCAATCATCAATTTGGTCATCCCCCGGTTTTCAGCGATGTATGGTCCATCTAAGCAGCTGTCATTGGATGAAATGACCATTGCGTTCAAAGGGAAATCAACACTAAAAATGTACAACCCAAACAAACCATACAAATATCGCTACAAAGCATTTGTTCTGAGTGAAGCCAAGTCAGGCTATGTGCTACAGTGGTCCATGTACACTGGACAAAGTAGGCCTAATGCAAGCGATTTCGGTGCTACACACCTTATTGTCCGTGAGCTGATGGCCCTGTATACAGGGAAAGGGCATGAGGTGTACATGGACAGCTATTACACCTCACCAGCCATAGCAGATGAGCTGGCAAGCAATGATTCGGGTTTGTGTGGGACTGTCAGCAGTAAGAGGAAGGGGATGCCAAAGGGCCTCACCCGTGAACAATTACCGTTGCGCAAGGGAGATGACCCAGTCTTCATGAGGAAGGGGAAAATGCTAGCTTGTGCATGGCATGACACAAAGCGCCTCACAATGCTCTCTACACTGCATTCCAACACATGTGTCAGAAAGCGCATCAGGACCAAACACACTGATAGTGGCTATAGGGAGATAAATAGGCCTGTTTGTGTTGATGACTACAATTCATTCATGGGGGGTGTCGACACAGCAGACCAGAGAATGAAGACCTACCTCTTTCCCCATAGGTCAAGGAAATGGTACAACAGAATTTTCAATGCCATTCTCAGTGTAAGCATGGTGAATGCCCACATCATTTACTGCCGCTGCACTGCTACTCCTCACAAGCCCCTGAAAGTCTTCGTGCAGGATGTCATCACTGCTTTACTGGAAGGCTTCTCTAGGAAAGAGAGCAACAAAGGCCGAAAGTCGTCCTCACTGGGAGACTTGCCACAGAGACTCACTGAGCGGCACTTTATCTGCCAGGCTGATGGTTACCCAGATTGTGTAGTTTGTTCTGATCGGACCCGCCCTAAAGGCCGCCGTCAGACAAAATACATGTGCAGGCAGTGTGGAGTGGGTCTTTGTGTTGTGCCTTGCAATGAGAGGTACCACACCATGAAACACTACAAGAAATGTCACCTGGATGGATAGGGAGTCATTATCTCTACAGCAAAAAGGCCTGCTACATAAATTCTTTTTTTTTTTTTTTTCTGCCATTTATTAGTAATGATTTACATTGTGGATTTACTATCTATTTCCCTGACCATTTAGTAGTGTACAATATGTGCTCATGTCCTTGTGATGTGTGCGTCTTTGTCAGCAAAAAAAAACAACAACCAAAAAAACATCAACAAAAACCACAAAAAGAAAAAAAAATACTAACATTGCCTCTCGTCTTGTCTCGTCTGTCTCTCGTCTTGTCTCGGCTGTCTCTCGTCTTGTCTCGTCATCTCACTCATGATCTGTGCCTTGCCGTGGCGAGTGAGCTTTTGAACTAAACAGGTCTTGTCTACTTGTGTTTGTATGTCATATGAATAATATATATGTGCCCCATACATGGAATCAGAGTGCCTACTGTATTTAGTAACTGGAAAATCTCTACAGCAAAAGGCCAACCATTACATGCATTCGGTTTGTTTCTACCATTTATTAGTAATGATTTACACAGTTTGTTTACTATTTACTATATACATGAGCATTCAGTATTGTGCAATATAGCATACAGAAGGTGAGGGACATTTTGGGGGGAAAGAAGTGCTGCATTTTATCATTTAAATATGTGACTTTTCATGAAAATTCTATAATCCAAGATGGCCGCCACCCTATGACGTCATGATATGCAAATTAGATGGGAAAGTGTAATCCCTACATAAACTTTGGGTCATCCTTAATATTTCTCTAATTTACAGAAAGTCTCTATCTTTTATAATTTTTAAGATATAGCCTTTTGAAATTAAGATGTCAAAATCGAACGTTTTAGGAAAAAACCTCTGGCGTCTAAAGGGTTAAACGTGCCTGTTGCATATCTCTATTTTATATTTGATATTGGTCAGGTAGCCTATAGCATTGATTAGCTGTGGAGGGAGGGGTATGGGGATTAAAATAATTCAGCAGAAGCAGGGATGTTTAGACCAGAAGGAAATCCCAGTCCCCCCTGGCAAATCACACTTTACTTAAAACCATGTTTTTAAAAACTCTAGGTTGTAGGGAGCAGACCTCTCTGCCATGCGCGCGCACGGTTTGGAGCACAATATCTTTCTCGCATGCACGCTCGCTCTAGATAGATTACGGGATATTTTAACTAATTTGCGGTATAATAACTAGTCGATCACGAGTGGCTCAACAGGTATCTATAGATAAACTATATCCTTCAGGAATTTGACCGACCGGGTTGACACTTCAGCGTGAGAAATCGGGGGTGTGGCGTGAGAGCCTGGAATAAAAAAAATAATATATATATAGCCTATATATATAGGCTATATATAATTTATTTTTTTACAGAACTGCTTTTGAAATTACGATTGGTAGCCTATTATTATACAGATGCAAAGTCGTTCTGTTGGATACTATTTTGTTTTTTTGTATTTTTACTTAGTGTAAAATGGAAATGCATGATAATTGTATTTTATAAATATAAGCAAAAAAAAAAAAAACTGTATGGTGTAACAGAGTTTTAGAGCTAGACAAATCTCTTTGCAATAATAAATATAAAATTTACAGCAGACCATGTTTGTGCGGGATTTGAACCCATGTCATCTTGATGATGAACCGTAAGTTCTACCGCTCAGCTATGAATTTTCTCACTGAGAAATACCCAAACGTCTGTTTCTGACATGAGCGAGAAAACGTTTTGTCTTTAGCCTGTGAGAGTGTAGGCCTACTTTAGCCTTTTAAAGTTTTAAAAGATTATATCTTATCTGTATGACCAACAATTTGTTGTAGGCTTATTTGGAAATTACCATAACTTGTAGTATTTCATCCTTAGGCTACTGTTAATAGACATTAGCCCCACTTACGTTTTGCTAAATGTCCCTTTGCGCCACCTGGTGGTCATTTCGCGAACGACTTTGCAATCCAACTGGTTTATTTTTACCGCGGTGGATGGCTAAAAATGGTATGTGGATGGCTAAAAGGTGTGACTATAAATGTGCTTTTGGCTTTCATTTAAATTTTGATTGTTTGCATATATATATATATATATATATATATATATATATATGTGTGTGTGTGTGTGTGTATAAACATTTATTTATTTATATACACTACCGTTCAAAAGTTTGGGGTCGGTACGATTTTAAATACTTTTAAAAGAATTCTCTTCTGCTAACCATGGCTGCGCTTATTTGATTAAAAATACAACAAAAATCAGTTATAGTATTAAATATTATTCCAGTGTAAATCAGCTGTTTTCTGTGTGAATATATAGTAAAGTGTAATTTATTCCTGTGATCAAAGCTGAATTTTCAGCATCACCAGTGTCAGTGTCTTCAGTGTCAAATGATCCTTCACAAATCAGTATAATATGAGGATTTGATGCTCAAGAAACATTTATTATTATTATCAATGTTGAAACAGTTGTTGGTCTGTCAGTTGTACAGTTTTTTTGTTTGTTTTAGGATTCTTTGATGAATAGGAAGTTCAAAAGACTTTTGTAACATTATAAATGTCTTTACTGTCACTTTCGATCAAATTAATTATTCCTTGATAAATAAAAGTATTGTTTTCTTTCCTCCAAAAATTAAAATAAAATTCTCACTGACCCCAAACTTTTGAACGGTAGTGTATATATATTGTCCTTGCATTCTTTCTTGTGTGACACCCCTGAATGAAAGGCTCATTAGTATGCAGTCTGCTCAGGTGAGAACTGCCTAATTATTCATGAGGGGGTTGGGCCGTTCCGCCCATCCGCATATTGCCTTTGCAAACAAAAAAATGTTTTTCACAATTTAAAACAATCTATTGTTTTATGTGAATGATAAGGCAGAATGATTTTCAGATCAATTTGAAGCAAAAACTCTAGGCGACCACATCCACTAGTCAAAAGTCTTGTGGACAAATATTTAGTATGTTATTTGTGGCCTTATATTATAAACTTTATTTTTTAGTTTTTTTCAATAACCACGCATAAACAATATTCTCTCAAAAATACAAACATGTACATACATGTTGCTCACATATTATGGTAGCCCTGTGTGTGCTAAATAGAGTGTAATTTCACCTGTGCCATTAATATGTTTATAAGCAACTGAAAAAAGCACAAATGTCAGAGCATGCCAAAACATCTCAAGGACCCCGAAAACACCTCAGACCCCAGAGGGTTAACTGCCTGTAATACAATACAATTGTTAACACTTAATAATATAAACATAATTTTGTATTAAGTAAAAGGACAGCATTTGCGCTTTACATAAACAGGAGCTTTGTTCATTACAGTTTAATAAATTTCAGATGTAAATTACAAAACAAGAGTACTAATTTACACTTACATCATCTCTTAACCACGGCATGGTCAACGAAGACTCTCCCAACAACTCCGGTGGGCAAACACTACAGATTTCCTTTATTAACACTGGAAATCTCCTGGAGACATAAGCCTGGCTTTAATTTTCATCGCAATCTCCAGTTAATAAGATTTCCATTATATACACATAACAAAAAAATAACAAACTGTTAACTCTTATACTTTGCAGCGTAATTTAAGACAAAATGAAAAAGGCAAGTAATTAAGTAAATACCTTGTCATTATCATTTATATCATTTATATAATTGTGCTACAAAGGAAGACTTAGTGCTGTCAGGTGGGATGTTCAGTTTGCCACCAGAAGTAGGCTGGAGAGGTTTCCTTCCCTCAAATTTTTTTAAATTTTTTTATGAAAAACAGGTTGTTTACTTCGGTATAACATTACAATTTTCATTTTATTATTTTAGTTCTTCCACAATTTATACATTCTTATTATTTTGTAGTATGATATATTGATGGAACCTCCTAGCATCCCATGCAACCCAATAGACAACTGTTTGGCCTCAATTTCAGCCTTAAAAGTCTGGTTGATTTTGTCATTATGCAGCTCAATTAACACCCTGTTTGAAGTGTGCCTCATTCATTTGGCACAATGAATACCATACAGCTGAAAGTTCACGATTGAACTGCTCTGCAACTGATGAGTTCACTTCTGTTCTAAAGGTGGGGCAGATGTTGAGGCTTCTCAACTTCTCTTCTGGACGTTTTTTTATTTTTCTGGCTGAACCGGTGACAAATCAGACACAATTATTTGGTATATGTACCAAACAATCCTTAAAACTCACTCTGGGATCATCCCCCAGTGAGGGCAAGAAGGTCTTAGTAACCATGACTACGATCAGATAAGTTGGTTTTTGTAACGGGGTTCGTTGTTATGGGAAGAAGGAGGCGGGAACCAGCGAACATTCAAGAAGTTTAATAAATAAATAAACAAATACAAAAATGAAAGTAAAGCCAGCAGCCCCTCACGGACGACTGCTGGCCACAGAAACAAAACACAACACATAAGTTTAGGCCCATTCCTCTCTCAATCTTCACAGTCGTCCTCTCCTCCTTTATGCTTCCGCTCCTCCGTGAGAGATGCGAGGCCGGTGCGTCTCACAGGTGTCGCTCATTATCAATCACGCCACCGGCCTCGCGCCGCTCTCACGGCACTCGGCCTCGTCCTGCTCGCCACAGTTTTATTGCTGTTAAGAATGTGGTCAGGGCCCCTGCCATTAGAACCTACAGACATTAAAGCAGACTTCCCTGCATTCATTTATCGATGAATGGATCTATAAATGAGCATGGATCCCAGAACAATTTTGTGAATGATTTACTGTCTTGTATTTTATGTATATTATGTATTTGATACTACGGTATGTATTTTATTATTCAACCAACGGTCATTGTAACCTCAACTACACCGTGTTTGGTCTCTATAAATTGGTACTTTGAAGATCGGAATGACTGTGTACATGATATGTCGATAACAACAACATATTAGTATTACAATAATCTTTCATAGTTTCTTCACCAACAACCAATCCAGCTGCACATGCAAATGAGCACGCTTGAAACAAAAGATCCATGAATCGAATTCTCCCCCTTGGAAACTCCACCTTTCTTATTGGTTGAGCCAGCCCTGAGAGGCTGGGACCTTTCTCAGGCTTTAAATTGCACCTCCACAAGCCCTTCCCTCTTGTTTCCTGCTTCTCGACTGCTGGTTGATGTCTGTGGGGACCCCCACCATGACCACAGCCTGCTATGCTTTCACTCTCCCAACAGAGTCAGACTGTAGTTTCTTCAATCCAACTCAGAGGAAAACTGCAACTTTGCCATTACTGAATGGGTAACCATCAACTCTTCCGACTTCCTCACTCCTTGGTTGCCTTCGTGGCCTCTCCGGCCCAGGGCCAGCAGGTCACAAGCTGCATGTGCCCAGCCATGTGCTCATGGAGAGAGAGAGAGAGCTTTCAAGCAGAACAGAGTCGAACTAACCAGGCAAGTTCATCATATCTTCTTCATCCAACAGAGAAGAAAACTATTGCAACTTCAATGTTTGACACTCTCGGAGCCATCAACATCCTTTTCCAAGAACTTTAAAGGTGCTCTAAGTGATGTCACACGTTTTTTAGGCCAAAACATTTTTTGTCACATACAGCAAACATCTCCTCACTCTCCGCTGGCTGCCTGTCCCCTGAACACACTGTAAAGAAACGCGATCTCTGTAGACAGCCCAGGCTCCACAAACAGCAACAACAACAAACTGCGGAGACCCGCTCCCCAAAACATAACAAACTGTTCCAGCCAATGACCGACAAGAAGGGTTTGGGGGGTTAGTGTGCGGATGAGGAGGAGGGAGGGTCTAGCTAGCCTCCGTTTTGTTTGACAATAGTTCGAACGTCAACAAGAAGTGACGTCACCCAGGATCGCTTAGAGAACCTTTAATAATTGTTTCCACTGCAAATGCCATGCAAGTATCAATTTAATGAGGTACTCTGAAAATGATAAGCTGATGGTTCTTTTCATTGTTAAATATGTTTAGATTAGTTATGTTTGTGATTTAGTTAATACAACTTGTGGACAATACGTATTTGGTTCTGATTCTTTGCTTGCAACTAAGTTTACTTTTCGATTTAGATTTTGACTACAGGCTCTTAGTACTGTACAGTAAGAAAGACATTTCCCTTCCCCGGAAATGAATATTTCTTAGAATTAATAAACAATTAACGCCGAGTGTTCACGGGACGAACAGGTGGGTTGATTGTAATATTAATTTTACTACATTAAGTTAACCAATTATTATTGATTATTAATATTTCAGTAGAGTTAATTCGTTATCGCTACACCGGTCATATAAGGAGTACCTTTCAGATGTCCCTGTAATCGGATGCTTTGCTGTCATTCTGTCGCTATCCTTTTCTTCTATTAGAGGTAATGGGGACCTCAGGTTCTTCACCCACTGCATATCAACCTTTAAATTAGGGATGCACCGAATGTTCGGCAACTGAAATTATATAAACAGAATAAATAAAAAGACCGAATAAATTTTACCGAACAATTACGTTTTTGATGACGCGATCAAATAGTAACCAGAGTGAGAGGCGCGAGCTTTATAAATTCAGCAAACATGCCCCCTTTGAGCAGATAACAAAAGAGATAAGCTCATCTGACGCATCTGTGGCAGAAGTTATACCCTTACTTGTAGCACTAAAGCGTCTTTTAACCCTCTGGGGTCGACAATCGCGCCAGCGCGTTTTGCTGGATTTTTTTCCACATAGCAGCAAAATAGACTTAAATAATCCGTCATTTATGGTCATACAGAAATATGAAAAAATAAACTGTTGAATGTCTTCTTTTTTTATGTGTCCACTTACAATCGAAATAAAACATTGTGCTTTTGTAAAATAAAATAAAAATAAACAGGGTGTGCTTTCTGGCTCTCCGTCTCTGTGAACTTTTTTTCTGGAGCACGTCTCTAAACTACATTAATTTTACTCAGCGAATACTAGTCACACAGACAAAAGTAATAAATCTTTATAATCATTTAAGTGTCTACTTTTAAATTATCTAATTCAAAACGAAAACAAATATTCTCTTTTTATGTAATCTGTATGAAAAGAGAGAGTCAGTCGTTCTCATGGCAACTCATCTGCTAATCGCAACGAGAGCACGCGCTATTCAAACGCAAATGTTACGCAAATGCTATTCAAACAAACTTACCTCAGAAGTGCTGGTTTCGGTTTCATTTGGGGGTGGGGGGCAACGGATCCAGTTGAGGATTGTGAATAGTAAATTCTTTATTCTTAAGTGCTTTGTTCTAATCGCGATACAGTGTATGTAAACCGCAAAAGTAGACTTATGTCTAGGACAGTTATTCATTTTTTTGCACTTTACAATGCACTGTGACAGTCGTCAATGATTTGTGTTTTTCCTATTCTGTTCTGGGGATGGCGCTGTTGAGCGTATAGGGGAACTAGGTGGGAAGTTATTTAAGGAAGTGTGATTGCGTTTCTCTCTCTCTCTCGCGCGCGTTATGGGAATTTCACACAGGACGCGGAATAGGCCTATTTCACAAAATGGCCCCCGAGACCGGAAGTAGGGTAAACTCTTTTCCGGGGAAAGCGCTAGCAGTTACAGTCGGAGGACAAATGCGGAAACTATAAGCGGTTTAGTCCTGTTGCTTACCTTTTTATGGTGTTTATGTCAACCCAAAGAAGAAACAACCCTATTTATCACTTCACAGCTTTCCGTGTTTTACGGGTTTTCATGGAACAACTGGGGAGAGGTTAAATCACGCCAGACACAGACGGCAAAAAGACTTCTGGTCGCGCCGCCGCCCGCTACGATCGCCATTCATTTTCAAAATGGACGTTGAACAGCTTGTTTTCTCTCTCAGTCATTCATATAACGTTATCTGACAAAAGTAAGAATATCAGATGTTGTCCGTTTTGTTGATAGTTTTCAGGGAGTTGTGAAAAGATCGAAATTGGACAAATTCTTGACGTTTGCTTAGTGCTTACAAAAAAACAGTTCCATTCATTTAAATGGCATGACACTTAATGACTAAGCTCACATTTAACGTTAATATATCGAAAAACAATAAATAAATAAATTGAAATGATGTCTGATTGTAGGCTATGAGTGAAATCTAGTGGCTTTTGTTAAAGGCTATGAGTGAAATCTAGTGGCTTTTGTTAAAAAAAATCATGTTATTAAGTGTTAGTCCAGGAGATTGCAGCAATCTTCCACTAGATTATGGCTCCTTTTTCATGTTACCATGAATGAAACTAAGAATTGTACATCTTTACAGTGAATTTGACCTAACGTTGCTAGTATGTCTAATAATAAAATTAAGGCAAATAAAAAAATAGTTAGACTAAAAACATGAATGAAGTGATTGATATTACATGTTTAAAAAAAAAATCATGTTACAAAATAATATTTAACTGTCTGGGGCCCCCTTATGAAAAGAAAATATTCCCTATATATGAATTATCAATATATGAAATGGTTTAATTTGAAAACATACAGAATAATATATGGTGTTAATATATTACAATATATTGAATGAAACATGTCAAGTCACTTTTTGCAAAGAAACAAGTCATTCTCATATATTTAAAAATGTGAGAATATATTTACTAATATATAATGTATATAATGTAATTTTATATTCAGTAATACACTAAATAATATATACAGGGATTAAAGTTATCCGTCGCTACGACGGACTTCCGTTAATATCAGGTTTCCCCCCTGTCCTTATGTCTTAAATTACCCTTTTCATTATTGTAAGGCCGTAAATATGCTTATATTTCTTAAATAGTGTAATGTCTTCATTTTAGTTCGAATGGGTCGGAAGGACGAGGTGTTCACCCGCTTAGGGAGATGTGACCAAAGCCTGGACTGGAGCAAAAGCCCGTTCCTCTCTGCACAGAAGCGTTCTATTATCACTCCGCTCCTGATCCACTCCGGGTTTTCCAGTCCCACTCACGGGAAAAACTGCTCCGTGTTCAAACAACTTTAAAAGTTATTCCAATATGTTAATTTTTTTATATCACAAACGTCTGAATTTATAAGACTATGTAACGGTTTGGAAAGTATTTTATACGTTTAATAAATGTCCCAGCTGCCCTTTTGCTTGCACAAGTAAACAGCAGGCCTGGCAAAGCGCACCCAGGTAAAAAGGAAAGAAAGCTACAGAACACAACTTCTACAAACAATTTTAATTTGCCAACATTTAATAATAATAAATAAAAGTGCATGACGTGCAAATCGGATAACAATCAAGTGCAATATAAACATGTTTTGTCAGGGCATCAGTCCCGAACCGGCATCAACACTCCATTTCAACATCTGCTTCCTCCTTCACACGCACCTGGCGTGATTTAACCTCTCCCCGGTTGTTCCATGAAAACCCGCAAAACACGAAAAGCTGTGAAGTGATCAATAGGGTTGTTTCTTCTTTGGGTTGAAACATAAAAAGGTAAGCAACCGCTTTTAGTCTCCGCATTTGTCCTCCGACTGTAACTGCTAGCGCTTTCACCGGAAAAGAGTTTACCCTACTTCCAGTCTCGGCGGCCATTTTTGTGAAATAGGCCTATGCGCTGCGCTGGCCGCTGGGTTCAACGCTGCCCTTCAGATACAACGCGATTTGCGATTTTGCCAGAGCAAAGTAGGCGGAGTTTTCAAAAACTTTAAGCGGGAGTTCTATACGTCAGTATAATAAGGTTAGTTATTTTGATTGTTGTTCCTCCTTTCGGTCAGCAGTAAACTATGTATCTGTCCCGTGCTAAGAAGCGAGCGATAGCACTAGTCCTGCTAATGAGAAGAAGAGAGAGAGCAGCAAGGAAAAAGAGGTTGTGGGTGCATGAAACCCTCAGGTCCAGAGAACAGTTTGGGGAATTCAGGCTTGCAAAGGAGCTCCGTTTCCACAGCGACCGGTTCCAGGTGTACTTTCGCAGTTCGACAGTTTGCTGGGCAGAGTCGGACCTAGAATCTCAAGGATCCATACAAGCTACAGAGAGCCAATTTCTTCAACAGAGCGTCTGGCAATTTGTCTGAGGTGGGTGATTTATATTAAAATAAAATTTCATTGCATTAGTTTCTTAATTGGAGGTGGGTAAAAGTTTTGCTGTTTTAATTGTAGGCTACTGATATTTATATTATAATGAACATTATAATGTCATTAATTTAAGATACCTGGCAACTGGTGACTCCTACACCACCATTGCTTCTAGTTACAGAGTGGGCATCTCCACTGTGGCAGGCATTGTGCCAGAGATGTCCAAGGCCATTTGGGATAGCCTGGTGGATGAGTTTCTGCCTGTACCAAAGACTGCTGATTGGCAGGAGGTCGCCTTTGGCTTCAAGGAGAGGTGGAACTTCCCCAACTGTGTGGGTGCAATGGATGGGAAGCATGTGGTAATCCAAGCACCACATAATTCAGGCTCCCAGTATTTTAACTACAAGGGAACATACTCTGTTGTACTTCTGGCGGTTGTGGATGCAAGGTATCTTTTTAGGGTAGTGGATGTTGGAGCTTTTGGTCGGAACAGTGACGGGGGACCCTTGCTGCCTCTGCTTTTGGACAAGCACTGCGGGAAGAGAAGCTCCATCTCCCAGAAGATGCTCCTCTCCCAGGCACTGATCACCTGGGGCCCATGCCTCATGTCTTTGTGGGTGATGAGGCCTTTCCCCTCAGGTAAGTTATAATAATATATATATATATATATATATATATAGATTATACATATTTCTAGATTATATGTATGTGTATATGTATAATCTAGAAATATATATATATATGAATATAGATTATACATATATATGTGACCTTGACAATATGGCTATTAGAAATGTCGACCAAATTGACTACGCCACCCCCACTTTTCTGGGATGGGGGACCCTAACAATGATATTTTTAACACAGGCGGTTCAAATAAATGAACTAGAAGCCAGAGTACAAAAGTTGATAATTTATTAAAAATGACAGGCACAATCCTTCTCCACAGGTATTGAAATAATAACCTAATTGGTAACAATGTTGTTTAGCAGAGATTTCGAAACTAAAAAAAATAGAACAAACAAAAACCCCAAAAGAACCAAAAACAACCCACAACAATTCAACTCAATTTAAGAAAACGTTAAACAAAAAAACAAAAATGAAAACAATACTCAAAACGAATCAGGATTGATTAATTAAAGAAATACAATTAATTAAAGAAACAAACAGTGAATCCAGAATTCAGATTTGATTGAACTGACAAATTATGACTAAATTGTATCAGAGAAGACAATGATAAATTTAATTGAGCTGACAAATTATAATTAAATTATATAAGAGAAGACAATGACAGATAGAACACTCGAAACAAATCAAACTCGAATCATAAATTGGAGAACACACCACATGGGAGGAAACAAAAATCCAAACCAGATAAAAGTCAAAACCAATCAAACCTTACGTAAAACACACAAACCTATAAGACCTCCCATACAGTGGTATACCAATAAATAAGACAGAAAGATTTCACAAAATGACTACCATAAAAAAAACACAAAAAAGAAAAAGGCATAATTATCCAATTAACGAAAGATAAACAAAACAAATTAATCTCAATATTTCAGTGGGAAAAGAAACAATGGCTACCACCCAAAGGAGGTTTTAAAACCTGTAATTAAAACCAATTCACACTTTTATTACACATAAGAATCAACATATTCTCACTTAAAACAACGTGTAAAAAATACTCACGTACTCGATACTCTATGGTTCACTTGGTTGACGGGGACATAACAGTCTCAATGAAAGGCAGAAGTGGGTTTTAACGCAGTCTGTTCCGTACAAACGTCCATAAACGCTGGCATATAGACACGAGTGATCCTAAAATACACGTTCTAGATCTTTAGCCCAACCTTTTAAGTCAATCATAAATAAACTTGACCATGCACTCACATCCAGCGGCCAAACCCACCCGCAAAGTTGCACGCACGCGGCGTTCTCAGACCAACATCAGCACAGGAAAAATTCTAAAGCACATTTGCACGTAGCCGAACCCAAACGCAGAGTGGCACGCACCTGCGTTCTCAGCTCAACAGGTCATCAGCGCAGGAATAAACCTAAAACACATTTGCGGGCACATTATACTAACATATCTTCTATTAAGATCGACACCAAAAAAACTCTTTACTCACACTGATTTGTCGGGCACAGCAGTAACACGCAAGCAGTTCTTCCAACGTGGCAGTATAGGAGAACCCTCACACACACACTCATTCATCGAGCGGAGAACGAGAACAAACGCTGTTTCCTTGGCGCCCGCGAGACTTTAAACGCGGCCGGCCCTATCACATCACATGACCACTTAAAGGCATAGCATACTTATTCTGGTTACATATATTTCTAGATTATGCATACATACAAATTATATATATATATACATATAACATCTAAATCATCTAAATCAAAACACGAATCATGAACTCAGTTCTTATATATATATATATATATCTCAAGAATCTAGACCTCAGGAAAACTCAGCCCTGTGTAAAGTAGTCAAGAACTCGATTTCAACTTGACTCCTTTTTTCTCGTGACAGGTTTCTGAGACGTGGTGCCAGACTCAAAAGAAAAAGCTCCTCCTCATCTGAAGCCTGATTGAGAACTGCAGGAGTAGACAGGCAACTGGGAGCTACATCAGTCAGGAAAAGGGTAAAGGTTTCAGTTGGGGCACCAGGTGGTGATGACTGAACAGCCAAGGGTGATGAGGTAACCTGGGAGCTAGTTGATCTCTCCTCTAGGGATGGGGACATATTGGATGATGTGGCCCTCTCTCTGACATGAGGCTCCAAGAAACTCATTATGGAGAAATACCTCCATGTGGTCTTTTGTTCTGCCCCTGCACCACTCTTCTTCTCCCTCATAGTCTTTCTCTCCTTTATAAATCTGTCCCTGAGATTTTTCCATCGCTTTTTACACTCATCCTTGTAAGTCCGTCTAATTTGATCCAATGGCGGCATTCAAATTAGCGGTGAAGGTCTCAACGCGTGTTCCGTCTTTTCCCATGGCAAAGGAGATTTTTAATTAAATGTAATACATTTTATCTTATGTATTAACTCGTTTCATCTGACTCCATAAAATGAAAAAGTTTTTCAATGATATCTGTGCATCATTAAGTATACGTTAATGTTTGACTATTCCTTTTAACTCCAATGGAAATAAAGTCAAAGTCTGTTAGAATAATCAAATATAACAATTTATTATGTCAGGTAAAAGTATTATAACAATTCCATAATCAATTGAAAGATAATCAATGCAAATCATCAAATGTTCTAGAACAAAGAGGAAAATCTTTTACCCGACATGAAATACATGAATGCTGAGTCTCGGCGACTCAGCGTCCACGGGCCGATCTGAGATACAGAAAGAGCCACGATCCCTTGCTGCATTGCATTAAATAGCCAGACCTCATTTCATATGTAAACCTGTGTTCACAGTGGAAATTTACTGTTCACCCCCCCAGACTTACTGGGGGCAGAAGTTGATTTACATGGTACCATTTGCTAACAGTGGAAATTAGCATTGAGTTCACACCTTCTGGGAGTAGGAGACCACATTCATTTGTGTGCCAGATATCCCTAAACTTCTAAAAAAACCTTATTACCTTTTGTTTTACTCTTTTGGAATGAGACATCTGAACCACTCACTCTGGGACATTTAAAATGATACTAAACACAATAATCATTCACATTAAACCATACATACCGGTATATTCTTATGTGAGTTTCAAGTGATCTGCATGAAGGGGAAGGAGTGGGGGATGAGGGGAAGAAATGTGAGAGGTGTTCAGATGTTAATTTGCAAGCAAGGTCCTTTGTCTTACAGATCTGTGGTGAGTTTGATTCCTTCAACCAGTTTTCCAGTCTTACAGATTTCCCTCCTTGACCCCGTGGGTCAAATTCGAATGAAAACTTACGGGGTCACGCGGTAAGACGTTTGTTGTAATCCTTAAGATGTAACTCAAAATTGTCTTTGCAATGTCCGTATCTGTAGAAGCTCAGAGGGCTGTGTTCCCCTGCAGAACACCTGGTCCCACCAGGTGTATGTAGCTTGAGTCCAGCAGGTGGATGAGTGCGTTCAGGCTTTCTTCCTGTGATGTGAGCAAAGTTCATAGAGTCAATCTGGACCTTTTGACTTGTTCAGTTGATGTGTCATTCCTTCATGGAGAAACTTCCGCTTCCCTGGCACCTTCCCCATGATGATAATCTGTCCCTTCTTGACCAATCCTGTCACCTCCAGCGGTGCGGTTGTCTGGGCAGACCTCAGTGGATGAAGGGGTTCTCCTTGGCTTCACACTGCTTTGTGTGAGACACCTGAAAAGCATCTTAAATGTCCGCTTCTCGATTGAACACATATGAACTTGAACTCGCGAAGAAATCCTTAGAAACGCATAATGCAACAAAACAAAATCATGTCATATTCAATGTAAAATACCATGTTCTTGTCAGCAGGTGTGAATGGTACATCTGTCTCATATGTTTTTCAAGGTCCTGAATGGTAAGGATGTCTCATATTAAATATCCAATTCTTAAATATATATTATATATATATATATTATTTTTTTGGTCTGAATTATACAAAGGAAATGCAGCAAGAGGTCAGTGTAATCAAAGCAATAAAATAAATGGTATGCATCAATACGTCTTGTAATAACAATAATATTCAAAAATAAAAAAAATATGAAGAATCACTGTTTGTTCAGGAATCTTCCAATGTAAGCCACTTATGCAATCTAAGAAGTGACTTGGAACATGCTTAAATGTATTCAAGAATGGAGATTGTTCATTCCTTGCAACAGGTGTGAGATTGTGTGTTTGTGTGTGTGTGTGTGTATGTGAGTGTGATAGTTTGTGTGAGAGAGAGAGAGTGTGTGTGTGTGTGTGTGTGTGTGTTGTTGGCTAAGTCACAGTCAATGACAGGGTTGAATTGTAAATTCTGTAATTGTTTGAAGCGCTCACACTTCAGATCTATTTGTTATGATGTTTCTGTTATTAGTGGTTGTTGAGAAATCAGGGGCCCTCTGACCTTCCAACCACCCTAACAACAATCAGAAAGTTTAAACATTTTTAAATTTAATAGCAGGTCTGCCTCTGCTTTAATTTTGTTTTTGCATCATTGATTTGTGACTGTAGCCATTCATATGTATATTAAAGTGTTTTCCCATGAGTTGGCAGAGTGTTGTGAATAGCGTATGCTATGTGTGCCTCGGTCATCATGGGATCAGCTTTACCATCCTATGTGTGTGAAGCTATCTGGATCTGTTAGTGTGAAGATGCACAATAGATCTTTAGTGAAGTGACACTTTTGGACTCTATGTCATCTTTATCTTCTCATGATGTGTAGTGTTCAGTCTGAATAGACTTGATCTATTCCAGGTCATGATGCTGTGAGGGTGTAGTGATGGAGGTGTGTGTTCAGTGTTCATAGGAGATGGGTGGAATCTACTCTATAACAATTGTGTTGCAAATTTTAGTTCCAGTTCTAAACTGGGAGGCCATGCTAATGTAGTGATGTGCTATTGTGAGATGTACAGTGGGGGAAATAAGTATTTGACCCCTTGCTGATTTTGCAGGTTTGCCCACTTACAAAGAATGCAACGATCTATAATTTTAATCATATGTACATTCTAACAGTGAAAGACAGAATCCCAAAGAAAATTCCAGAAAATCACATCATATGAATTTATTTAAATTGATAACCATCTGATGAGGAAAAACAAGTATTTGACCCCCGGGTCAAACAGCATGTTAATATTTTGTAGAAAAGCCCTTATTGGCCAGCACAGATGTCAAACGCTTTTTATAGTTGGTGACAAGGTTTGTGCACATTTCGGCAGGGATGTTGGCCCACTCCTCCCTGCAGTCAGCCTCCAAATCTTTCAGGTTCCGAGGTTGTCGCCTGGCAACTCGAATTTTAAGCTCCCTCCAAAGATTTTCAATTGGATTCAGGTCTGGAGACTGGCTAGGCCACTCCAGAACCTTGATGTGCTTCTTCTTCAGCCACTCTTTTGTTGCTTTGGCGGTGTGCTTAGGGTCGTTGTCGTGCTGAAACACCCATCCTCGACCCATCTTCAGCTCTCTCACTGAGGGAAGGAGATGTTGGTCCAGAATTCCACGATACATGGCCCCGTCCATCCTCCCCTCAATACGATGGAGTTGTCCCGTCCCCTTGGCTGAAAAGCACCCCCAAAGCATGTTGCCACCACCATGCTTGACGGTGGGGATGGTGTTCTTTGGGTTGTACTCGGTTTTCTTTGCCCTGCAAACACGACGAGTTGAGTTGAGGCCAAAAAGTTCTATTTTGGTCTCATCTGACCACATCACCTTCTTCCAGGCCTCTTCTGAGTCGTCCAGGTGGTGAATGGCGAACTTCATGCGGGCCTGTACATGTTTCTTCTTGAGCAGGGGGACCTTGCGTGCGCTGCAGGATTTCAATCCATGACGGCGTAGTGTGTTACCAACCGTTTCTTTTGTAACTGTGGTCCCAGCTGCCTTCAGTTGATTCATCAGTTCCCCCCTTGTGGTTTTGGGATGATTCCTCACCGTTCGCATGATCAGGGACACCCCACGAGGCGAGATCTTGTGTGGAGGCCCAGACCGAGGGAGGTTGGCGGTGGTGTGGTGCTTCTTCCATTTCCTGATAACTGCACCGACAGTTGATCTTTTCTCTCCAAGTTGCTTTCCGATTCTCTTGTAGCCCATCCCAGCCTTATGCAGATCAACAATCTTGTCCCTGATGTCCGTAGAAAGCTCTTTGGTCTTGCCCATGGTGGTGATGTTGGATGCTGGTTGTTTGGGTGTTGACCGGTGTCTTTTATACAGGTAACGAGGTGAGGCAGGTGTATTTGATGTAGATAATTGGTTGGGATTGGGGCTGTGTCTTAAAGAAAGACTAACTGGCTTGTAGGAGCCAGAATACTTGCTGTTTGGTAGGGGGTCATATACTTGTTTTTCCTCATCAGATGGTTATCAATTTTTATAAATTCATATGATGTGATTTTCTGGAATTTTCTTTGGGATTCTGTCTTTCACTGTTAGAATGTACATATGATTACATTTATAGATTGTTGCATTCTTTGTAAGTGGGCAAACCTGCAAAATCAGCAAGGGGCCAAATACTTATTTCCCCCACTGTAAATGGCCTCTTGATAGGGGTGTAACGGTACATGTATTCGTATTAAACCGTTTCGGTTCGAGGCTTCCGGTTCGGTACGCATACAAACCGAACGATTCCTAGAACCACTTTTCCTGCCGACAAAATTCGCGCTGGCGCGATCACAACAACGACGTTGCGCAGCATCAAATGGCAAGCGTAATGAAAGCGGAACGAAACTCCGCTACTCATGTGCTTCACGGATCGTTTATAAGTTCGGACCAGCAACATCTGTGCAGCGTGAGTCGATCTTGATCAAGCGACACTGTTACAACACAGCGCTGAGAGATCCAGTAAAGAAAACATTTGAATTCGCCACTGAAGTAATAACATCGCTGCGAGATCTAGTGAGAAGCATTCACATTTCTCCGTTATTAACCGTAGATCTCTATTAGATCAAACAGCGCTGACGTGGACACCAGGAGAAACATTGTGCCGTGAATGAACTAGTAATACTTTACGTCCACAGACCAGCAACATTCACCATGGATTTAATGTAGTAACACTAACTGTAACCAGTTTGGCTGGAATAGTGAAATGCTTTCAAGTACTTCACACATCTTTTTCCAGCTCTTCAAAACTCAAATAATATATAAATAAATATATATTTAAATGTTATTTTTAATGTGATGACCAAAACGTTATTTGTTCATCTTTCAAAGATGACCCCCATTTATAAACCTGAAAGTTTCAAGATGTAGGAAAACTCAGTTATTTAAAAATAGTTTTTCTTTTAACAAATAGGACATTTCTCTGGCATTTCTTTCTTTTTGCTGTATCGAAAACGTACCGAACCGTGACTTTAAAACCGAGGTACGTACCGAACCGTGATTTTTGTGTACCGTTACACCCCTACCTCTTGAATTGTCTTTTCACCCATCTCCCGAATCTCAGGTTATATTCTAACAATCCCGCTGTCCTGGCTTTTATCCAGGTGAAGTCCGGCCCGTCCTGGCATCCGTCCCCTAAGGAATTGCAGAAGTAAACCTGACAGAAACAAATGCAGAGAGAACCACAGTTAATTCTGATGTTTTCAACAGTTTCAAATTCAGACATGTGGGATTCTTTTGCTTGCTCCATTATCATGTACATTGCAATTTTAATTCCAGCTGTCACATGAAACCGAGTTTTCATTGACCAGGTCTGAATTATTGCTGTTGCTTCAGTGCAGTGTGCGACACCTTAAAGCTGCTCTTGCAGTCGAGCCTTCACAGTCTGCTGTGTCATGAGCATTAAGATCCCAGTTCTGCTGGGGACATTCTCTGGCTTTACCTCAAGTTGCTTTCATTACAGCCAGATCTGTGGGCATGAATTAGTTCATGGTGTCGTCACACGTTTGGTCAGTGCAGGTCTCTAGTTACCTGCAAAAGGCTGTGGTCTGTCTGATGTTTAGTTCACACCCTCCTTCTAAATTTGCTTCCTTGATCAGTTGGCTATTACCTGTGCCACACTTCTGGTAGTGTTTTTTAAAGGCAAAAATTAATAAAAACACACCTCCGCCCTTTTGGCACTGGGTAGCAGGTCAACGAAATCGAACTGTAAGGATTAATGTCACACTTCTCCAATTAATGCCTGCTTGGCGATTACAATATAATGTATATTAGAATTTAAGAATATAAATGAAATTATATTGTTTCTGGTCTCTGACGAGTCTCTGCTCGTTCTCGTGTCAATACATTTGAGGGAAAAATGTGACAGATTCAATGAATTTAGATGTTAAACTATTGAGCCATTTGCTATTGGGCTGCTACCCGACTAGCAAATGACGCTAATAGCTGAAGGCCTTGAGTGACCAAAGTTGTTAGCTCAGTGAGGGTTTTAGGTGCATTTGAGCTTTGGTCATTTGCAGAGCGCTGGTTTGTGTCATCAGAGTGTGGCTGTCTGCGTTTTTTGAAATAGGGTGGAGGTCTGCCTCTGCCCAATGACCAGCACTTCTCCTCTGTATGGCCTGTTTTGTGACAGGAATTACAGAGTCTGCTCAGTTTTTCACCGTGTGGCTTTCTGAATTCTCCTGCAAACGGAGGATTTTCATGACATTCTAACACAGCTACCTCACCATGCATCTGTTTTCGTGACTCAATTCTTGTTGCCCAGCTAACAATACCTTCGAATGTATTTTTTGCTGGAGAAGCACCATACATGAGCGATTGTTGTACACGCGGTCCTGCATTTGTAAGTAGTAAGTCAAGGAGAGTTACATTGTTGTGGTTAACACCTTCAATTCCAGAATACTCCTCAAACAGTTCAAACATTTTTTCTGCATATGTCTCGAACGATTCTTCAGTACTCTGTTTCCGATTGAAAATCAATTCCCATCCAACAGGACTACAACCACGTAGATCGCGAAGACATCGTTTTAGTCTATTAAAGATTTCACCCTCAGGCTCATCTTGATACACTGACTGCACAATGTTGCCTGTCATCAAAGCCTGTGGTATCTTATAGTTCAGAACATCTGGAATTGAGCTGATAACAATTTGCCAAATATCTTTTGGTTCAAGCTGAAATGCATGTTTTAGACTAACAATGCGTCTCCACCATGGTTTGAATGGCTCTTTCAAGGGTAATGGTCCGATCTCTGCTTTAAACAAGCTACATTCATTTACCGTTAGAGGACGCCGAATGGTTGACTCTGTGCCATTTGGGTGCCGTATCACCTTAAAGGCTGAAACAGGCACTCTGTTCAAAACTCGATCACATGCTTCACCTGTCTGAAAAGATACAGGATTGTTAGGGCAGGCGGGCTCATTTAAGAAGTGCACATTTTTAGTCCCATCGCTGTTGAGCTTTTTGGGAGACATGGACTTTTTAGCATTTAATTTAGTCTTAAGATCTGCAATGGTGTATTTGTGATTTTTACACTTTTCAGTCAGGGCTAACTGCTCAGCTAGTAATTTATCTAGCTGTGTTTGGAGATCTTAAATCTTTGCCTCAGACATTTTTGCCTCTGCATTTTTAGAATGCACTTCTTCACATTTAACATCCATAAGCGAAGATAGAAATGTGGTTGACTTATCTAGCCGTTTATAACTCATGAAGTTTAAAGCCTCAATTATTTCATCATGTTTTGATTTCTTCTGTTTACTACCCACTGTTTTCCACCAAGTGACAATTTCATTGTCAATAGCGTCCATGTTAAGACCCTTTTTACTGAGTTTGTACAGTGTAGGCTCGACCTTTTCGGCCCACAATGTAAACAGGGCAGGATCATTATACATGTTCCAATTTATATTTGGGGAAATTTCGTTCCCTGAAGCTTTGAATATGAAAAGGCTTTCTGGCTCAGGGCTGATAAGGTGTACATTCGCTGTTTATCTTTTCTGTTTGCTAGGTTTTGAATACCTTTTCTTCTCATTTAGTCTTTTTAAATGGCCATTTTAACGTTTGATTATTCTTTTGAACTCTTAATTTTAGTTGTATCCGTTTAGATCAGGGAATCTATATCGCTCAGCGTTCCTTCTCCCAAGGCCGCACGGCACACTCCCGTCAGTTCCAATAACCAATTCAGAGGTAATTTGACTAAATATCTGGGATCTGCCGTATTCACACGTGCAATCAGAGATATCTTTACAAGTCCCCTTGAATGCCTCCTCTAGAAATTAAATCAATGTGTCACTTTAGTAGGGACGATTGACCACCAAGAAAGAGGACAGTTTATCAACTCAACTTCCCTTAAAATGGCTTCAGGCCAAGCCCGTGGTCTTTAAACCACGCACGTTTATCCAAAGCGATCACTGACCTAAAACAGTGGATATGGACACACCCAAATCTAGGTTGATTAAACAGCGTTTGCTGATTCTAGTCGGAAATAACTTGTCCCCTCATTCAAGTACACTTAAAATGGAATCGGAATATTAGCCGTCGCTAATCTGACGCGAAAGATGTGGAAATATACGAATCCAATAATCTATGGAAAAAACAGTCTTTCAGAGTCATTCAGAATTAATTAAAACGTAACCATTTACAAATTTGGCATGCGAAACAGCTCCCATAGAGTGGAGAGGGAAAGTCTATGTTCTCTAAAGCTTTGAATATGAAAAGTTTTTTTTTTTTTTTTTTCAGGATTAATGAGATGCGCGTTCCCAGTCTCTAATTCTCATCTATGTTCCTTTGCGTGGTTTTACCGCAGCTATGGGAGTTTTCCACCAAGGATACAAAAATTCAGACTATATGAAGACAAAGTCATTTTAACGTTTGATAATTCTTTTCATTCTTTACTTATTTATTTTTTTCCGTTTTTAGATTAGGAAACTATATCGCTGTGCAGTCCTTCTCTAAAGTCCGCACGACACACTCTCGCCAGGTCCGGTCATCAAATCAGAGGTAATTTGAAAATGATACCGGATGTTAGCCATCGCTAAACTGACGCAAAAGATGTGGAATGAGTTCAAAAATGACAATATTTAGTTTTCCGAATATGAAAAGTATTTCTGTCTCGGAACTTTCAAGAATCAATGAGATGCGCGTTCGTGGTTTCTGACTTTCAAATTCATTGTGAATCACATTATAACCACATTCAGCATAGAGACACACGCGTTTAATTCAGTTCACACAGGATACGTGGCCTAGAATACAACATCAACAGCCTTTACCTAAGTGTTCCAAATACACAAACAGTAAAGCAATCCTGTGTTTAAAGAATAAACTTACAATTAGCCTATGTGCACATATAGTAGCACAAACAACTATAAAGTGTGTTCTATGAGTGCATTACAATGTTTAAAGCACAACTCCAAATTTGAAAATACAAATTATTGCTTTTTAATCCCATCTGTGTTAAAGTGGAAGCTTTCAAATGCAATATAGAGTTTGTCAAGATTAGTTTAGGTTTAGTATAGAATATCATTCAATGTGGCTTTTGTGCCCACCGTTGGGCCGGTCACACAAAGGGTTAAGTGTTTTTGAATGCAGCATGTGTCATGATTCTGCCTTAGTATTCTTGATTTTCCTAGTCGTGAGGCAGGATCATGACAGAATCATGTTTTATGTACAAGCGCATGGTCTGTTATTTGGACCATGTGCTTGTGTTGTCTCGTCTTGTTACCCCGCCCCCTTGTTATCCTCGTCTCGTGATTATTGTCTAGTCAGTTTCACCTGTCCTCGTCATTAGTGTTCCCTATTTAATCCTCTTGTATCTGCTGTCTTTTGTCGGTTCATTGTGATTGTTACCTGAGTGTTAATCCTTGTCAAACCTTTGTCAGAGTCTGTGAGTATCTTGTCAAGAGTTTTAGTCCTGTTGCGCTTTTGCCTGTAAAGGTTATTTGTGTCCCTATAGTTATCTGTCTCAGTCTAGTTAGTCTCATAGTCCTGTCTTGTTTTGCCCCCTCGTGGGCTTTGTTTTCCCAGTTATTTGTTTAATAAATCGTGTTGCCTTGACTACTGTCTGCTATTGGGTTCATCCTTCCTCACCCTCATAACAGAATGAACCGACCAACAAGGAACCCAGCAGACAGTATGTCCTCTTTTGTTGAGCATAACCCGGATGACCTTGCACAATGGTGGCGGAGGACTATTTCTGATGCAAGTAATGGCAAGCTGCCAATTCCTCCCCAGGGAGACCGGTCCCTGAGGGAGTACGCCCAGGTTGCAAACGAGAGGAGGCTTTTCCTACCTGATATCCTCCTCAACCGCTACCTCATTGCGGGTCTCAACGCTCCTCCACCCCTGGCTGAACGGGAGAAGCTGGTCTGCTGCCCGTTTGGTGAGATGGTGGATTGTTTGTCACGGAGGGAGTCGCGGGGTTCCACCTTGTCGTCACCATCACCCAAGCTGTCAGTGATCCCGGAGGGTCGTGTTATAGGCGTCGCGACGCTTGGGGACCAGGCTGGCTCCCTCACGACTCCCGAGGTTTCATCCACACCCGCAAGTCTCCGTGGAAAACGAGGGAGACGGATTTCCTGGGAGTCTGCTTCGGAGTCTTCAGCGACGGAGTCTTCCCTGCCTGAGACAGCCCTCCCACTTCCAGTCATGGACCCTGCTGCGATTCTCCTGCCGATCTCCAGTCCAGCTGTGACATCAGCTCCGCGTCCCAGAAGGAAGAGGAGGAGGAAGGGACCCTCTTGTCCTCCGTCTCTGTCTTCCCATGAGCCCGCTCCAGCAAGCGCCGTCCATGAGCCCGCTCCAGCAAGCGCCGTCCATGAGCCCGCTCCAGCAAGCGCCGTCCATGAGCCCGCTCCAGCCAGCGCCGTCCATGAGCCCGCTCCAGCAAGCGCCGTCCATGAGCCCACTCCAGCAAGCGCCGTCCATGAGCCCGCTCCAGCAAGCGCCGTCCATGAGCCCGCTCCAGCAAGCGCCGTCCATGAGCCCGCTCCAGCAAGCGCCGTCCATGAGCCCGCTCCAGCAAGCGCCGTCCATGAGCCCGCTCCAGCAAGCGCCGTCCATGAGCCCGCTCCAGCAAGCGCCGTCCATGAGCCCGCTCCAGCAAGCGCCGCCCTAGAGGCCGCTGAGAGAGTTGCGGCCGATCTAGCCGCTAATGAGGTTCTGCGAGCAGTTTCAGCTCGTCAGGAGATGCCCGTCATCATTGCGGCCAAGACCCTTTCTGATTACCTGTCTCGTCTCGTCGCTATTCTTGAACCCCCTGTCTGTCCTGCCTTGTCCTCAGCTCCCAAGCCTGTCTCTGTGAGCGCTGCACCTGATCCTATCCCGGTGAGCGCTGCACCCGAGCCTGCCGCTGTTATTGCTGCACCCTGTCCTGCCCCTTTGCCTGCTATGTCTCACGTCAGGAGTCCCGGTTCCGCATCCTCTGTGTCCTCGTCTGAATCTGTTGCTGCTAATTCCCGGTCTGTTTCCCCGTTCGTCCCTGTCTCCACCAGCCCCCGGACTGTTTCCCCATCTGTCCCTGTTTCCACTAGCCCCCGGACTGTTTCCCCGTTCGTCCCTGTCTCCACCAGCCCCCGGACTGTTTCCCCATCTGTCCCTGTTTCCACTAGCCCCCGGACTGTTTCCCCGTTTGTCCCTGTCTCCACTAGTCCCCGGACTGTTTCACCGTTCGTTCCTGTCTCCACTTGTCCCCGGACTGTTTCCCCTGTCACCATTAAACCCCGGACTGTTTCTCCCAAGACCTCTACTCATGTGTCCCCGTCCAAGCCTGCCCGGAGTTCTCGTCCTCAGCCCTCCTCCCGTGGACCCAAGACCCTCAGTCCTCCCATCCACCCTGGACCTCCCCCCATGAACTCTGTGTTTCCTCCACCTCCTTTGCCTTGTATGTTGTTTTTGATTTTTCACCCGAACCCTGTTATTGTTTATTCCTGTTTGCCATTGTTAGTGTTTTCCATGTTTTGTTGGTTCGTGTCTTTGTCACAGTCTGTCATGTCCCGTGTTTAATGTCCCCTTGAGGAGCGTCTGGTAGCCGCTCCTTAAGGTGGGGGTTCTGTCATGATTCTGCCTTAGTATTCTTGATTTTCCTAGTCGTGAGGCAGGATCATGACAGAATCATGTTTTATGTACAAGCGCATGGTCTGTTATTTGGACCATGTGCTTGTGTTGTCTCGTCTTGTTACCCCGCCCCCTTGTTATCCTCGTCTCGTGATTATTGTCTAGTCAGTTTCACCTGTCCTCGTCATTAGTGTTCCCTATTTAATCCTCTTGTATCTGCTGTCTTTTGTCGGTTCATTGTGATTGTTACCTGAGTGTTAATCCTTGTCAAACCTTTGTCAGAGTCTGTGAGTATCTTGTCAAGAGTTTTAGTCCTGTTGCGCTTTTGCCTGTAAAGGTTATTTGTGTCCCTATAGTTATCTGTCTCAGTCTAGTTAGTCTCATAGTCCTGTCTTGTTTTGCCCCCTCGTGGGCTTTGTTTTCCCAGTTATTTGTTTAATAAATCGTGTTGCCTTGACTACTGTCTGCTATTGGGTTCATCCTTCCTCATCCTCATAACAGCATGGCTTTAGCATTTAGCATTAGTTTCGTTTTTTAAGTAGCATGGGCAATACCGTACTAGCATTTAGCTTAGTCTCCTTTTGGAAGCAGTATGGAAAATAGCTTAGCCTAGCCTCATTTTGGAAGCAACATGGACAATAGCATTTAGCCTTGCTAACTGCTTCTTAGCCTGTAAATCATATCATCATGTTTTCCAAATTTAGCTTTTTATAAACAATGCATCGATCTGCCTTTTTATTTATAAAATCATGTGTTCTCCGATTTCTCCGTTTACAAACATAGATTTTTCTTTCTGTTGTTTGCCGATTCTCTTCACGTGTTGCTAGTTCGTTTCAACAAAGCCAATACCACAATGGCGACAAACATGCGGCTGATTTGAAAACTTGTAGGCTGTTTTACAGCTCCTCATCAAGTAACGTTACACGAAAAACATTTGGAAGATGTTATTCCGATTTTAGGTTTCGTTTTTTGTTGCTTAGTCAAACAAGGATATCTTTAATCTATTAACAAGGGTTTTCATTCTTCATCTGCGCTGCCGCTATCACGTCCTCACGTATTTCAGTTCCGGACTAAACAAAGGGCTTTCCTACCCATAACAATGCAAACAACATTTTCTCAACACTTCTCAAAAGGGAAGAAAAAAGTTGACTTACCACAGCGGCAGAAGAAAGAGAAGATGTTCAAACCTCGTGTTGATTTTAAAATCCCCATATTTTGCTGGAAAAGACGTTGCTCGCGAATTCATCTGTTCGCGATCACGTCCCGGGGTCACCAATTTGTAAGTCCGTCTAATTTGATCCAATGGCGGCATTCAAATTAGCGGTGAAGGTCTCAACGCGTGTTCCGTCTTTTCCCATGGCAAAGGAGATTTTTAATTAAATGTAATACATTTTATCTTATGTATTAACTCGTTTCATCTGACTCCATAAAATGAAAAAGTTTTTCAATGATATCTGTGCATCATTAAGTATTCGTTAATGTTTGACTATTCCTTTTAACTCCAATGGAAATAAAGTCAAAGTCTGTTAGAATAATCAAATATAACAATTTATTATGTCAGGTAAATGTATTATAACAATTCCATAATCAATTGAAAGATAATCAATGCAAATCATCAAATGTTCTAGAACAAAGAGGAAAATCTTTTACCCGACATGAAATACATGAATGCTGAGTCTCGGCGACTCAGCGTCCACGGGCCGATCTGAGATACAGAAAGAGCCACGATCCCTTGCTGCATTGCATTAAATAGCCAGACCTCATTTCATATGTAAACCTGTGTTCACAGTGGAAATTTACTGTTCACCCCCCCAGACTTACTGGGGGCAGAAGTTGATTTACATGGTACCATTTGCTAACAGTGGAAATTAGCATTGAGTTCACACCTTCTGGGAGTAGGAGACCACATTCATTTGTGTGCCAGATATCCCTAAACTTCTAAAAAAAACTTATTACCTTTTGTTTTACTCTTTTGGAATGAGACATCTGAACCACACTGTTGACATTAGACAAATGTGCTGTAAATAAACAAATCTATAAAGTAACTAAACATGTTTTTATTCAGACTGGTGTGAGCACTGAGGATGAGGAGCCCAGAGCTGAATCCTGGAAACGGTGCCATGGATGAGACGCTCCATCTCTCCACCGGCCCTTATCGCCTCAGATTGTGAAGCGCAGCAACAAGCTCCGGCACGAAGGCACGGTCAGCTCTGGTGAATTCATCAGAGTAAAGCCGCAGAATGGGAACCGCTTTTAAATACATGCTTGTAGTTTGAATAAAGATTTGTTTCATGTGTTGTTGAATTGTATATGCATTTGTTTATTGTGTGATGGTTACTTTTATTTGTTCTTTTACTCATTTATTCATGTTTCTTATTGTTGTCAGTATATAAAATATAATTATTTAATGTATGCATTAATTCATTGCTTGACTGACAATTGAGATGTGTATTCATGCATAACTTATATGACAAAACAAATTTCATTTTGCTTGTTTTATTAAATTATATCTTTTTTTTTTTTATGACTGGTTTCTGACTTCTCCTTCCCTGATCCTTTAACTGTGTTGCATTGGAGCTGAACCCCAGGAAGGAGGAGACGGGAACTAGCGAATGTTCAAAACTTTAATTATAAATAAACACAAAACGAAAAGTAAAAGCGGCAGCCCCCCACAGACGACTGCCACGCAAACATAAAAAAAAAAACATAGCGTAAATAGTCCAAGCCTGGTCCTCTCTCATCCTTCACTGTTGTCGCTCCTCCGTGAGAGACTCGGAACCGGTGCTGCACGCAGGTGAATCTCCTCATTAATCACGCCACCGGCCTCGCACCGTTCTCACGACTCTCAGCCTCATACTGCTTGCCACAGGCACAGAATGTGTTAAGCTGGTGTAAATACTTGATGAAAACAAGCCACATGGAAACCAGGTCAGCACCTTTATTACATATAACCAGACATTTCATAAAATAACAGTGATCAATGAAAATATGACATGAACGAAAGCTTCAAACTTACCTGACAAGTCATTGATATTGCATCGCGCTCCCTGAGTTACAAATGGAGTCCCCATAGAGCTGTAGCGTGTCTGTGTGATAAAATGTCTGTTGTCTAGAGGGAGATAATTTATTTTAATTATGATTTACTTTTGCATGATTACTTAAAGAGAGTGTATGAAAATGTATTAGGGATGGGCAAAGGGTCAGAAATGGCAAAGGCAAAAAAAATCTAAATAAATGTAACCTATACATCCACAATCTTTTGAAATGAGTGGGGTAACACTTTACAGTAAGGGTACATGAATTATTATGAATTCATGTATAAATTCATGAATGAATTAGGCATTAATTCGGATAAGAATAACTAGATAACTCGGATCATAATGAAAAGACATTGTTCATCAGTGTTTCAAAAGACCAAGTCATCACTTTAGTTGAGGGGCCACACACATGATGAAGTCATCAAAAGATTATGCTTAGTTAATGATGACTACTGTATTTGAATGTCAACAGAATTCGTGTGCTATTTGCTGTGATTGGCCAATTTTGGGGTCTGTCCATTTACCTGCAGGCTATGAAGAAGACATGAACATGCTTGGAAACTCAGATCATAATTCAGAAAAACAGTTCTCACATTAATTAATATACTGTTCTATCCTGTATGCAAGCATGAGGTAATGTGGATTTGTATATTCCTTTAATAATTCAAAGAGTAGTCTTGGATGCATGAATTAATGCTTTTTTTATGCATGAGTTCATGATAATTCATGTACCATAACTCTAGCTTTATCCACAATGGATAGTAATGACACATTTTTTTGTGAACAAAGAAAACATCATGGTCATGCGTAATAAATCATAATTCATGATGATGTACTCATCTTAGTTAATGTTTTAATTAAGGTGTTGTTCAACCATGAAGTCGTGAATGAAAAACGTTGAACTCGTGTTAGTTCCTGATGATTCATGAGATATTAATGCATGAATTAATGCCTAATTCATGATAATTCATGTACCCTTACCGTAAAGTGTTACCATTAGTGGTTATATCTTTAAATCGTTATAATTCATGTGACACAGTTTTGTGACAAATATTTCATCTTTTTGAGTACCTGAAGATATATATATATATATTTTTTATTCATAATTTATATGAATTATAATAATAATTTATACTGCATCAGTAGCAGAACCCCCAATAATTGAAAGCAGTGTCTGAGACTGATTTTACCCTAGACACAGCAAGCATCTCATCCAATCTGTCCAGTCCATCTTCTTCTGCTACTGATGCATATAATAATTATAATTTATTTAATCTTTATGAGAACCCAAAGATGATATATATATCATCTTTGAGTTCTCAAAAAAAATGAAATAATTCTCACAAAAGATTTAAAGATATAACCCCTAATTTCAAAATAATAACAAGTATAGAAATCATGCCTGCTCATCAAAATGGTCCAGGATCATTTTCATGTCATCTCCAAGGTCTTTACTCTTTGCCCGATACATTTGGATGAGGGCGTTGCTATATTTGTTAAGAGCTGACATGAAAGCCATTTAAGGTCCACACAAGTGATCCTTTTGAACTCTGTACAAACCTGAGGAAGTGAAAGGAAAAAAAATCTGTGAACAATAAAATCTATATACAATCAGGACAAAATAATGTACAGACAAATTGTAACTTACTTGCTCCTCCAAAAAGAGGCCAGGCCATCTTTCTTTGATGACAGAGACCAAGGGTTGCTCATTGACTACTTCTTTTCTCCTGAGAGGGAATGTAGTTTCCATTTTGGTGTTCAGTTTTGTCATTCTTTTTCTTGACTTCAAGCCCAAGCTGTTCCCTTTCATGTTCCAATGCAGCATCATCTAAACCAAGAGGAATGTCTGGAAGGAAGTTGAATTCTGATCTTCTTGGTTTCTTCTGGGGTACTCTTGAACCATCATCTCTTTTATTGTCAAGCTCACTACATCCAGCATTGCGTAATTTTTGTCTGTAATTCCCCATTTTAAATGTTGAGCTCATCTTCCAACCTTTGCATCCTGTGTCACAGCCAAGTTCCCTTAAGGCGGGCATGCACTGCGATTTCGGCAAGGTACCAACTCACACTGTACGAGTAGATCGCATGTGATGTAAAGCCAAAGCTCACGATTTATGTGCTCACACTGTACGGTCCGATCGTCGAGCTGCGATTTGACTGCTCACACTATACGTGGGAAATCAACACGTAGGATCCCTCAGAACCCGGATGTTTGTGGCTGTTTCAGAATAAACATGTTTTCCTGGGATAAACGCACTGCTTTGATGATATGCGCAATTCTGTGTGCAGAAAGTTTTTTTAGAAAAAGAGGCGTCGGCGTATCTGGACGCGCAGGTGGCTCGGAAGACGTGGCCAGTATGGTTTATCCATTTTGCAACGTGAACGAGGTAAAGGCGTTTTCTTCCCTCTTTTCCTTTTCTTTTGTTAAAACATCTGTTTATCTATTATTGCTCATGCACCTTAAAAGCTGTGTAATGTAATCCATACACAGTCCGTAAATCTAGTTGTCTTCCCAGTTTAGAGCACACATATACCTAGTGCTGAACAAGTAGTGTTTCAGTCAAGTGGCTCAAATAATAGGCTGTATTATGCTGCAGCACCTGATGTATTGCCTAGAACATCACTTACAGTATTGCTAAAGGCTATGACACTAGATATGAATTATATCTTTATGTCTCCAAATCCTGTTTCTGTTTGAACCCTATTTCTACCAGAAAGACTCGGGAGATAAATTGAAAAGCTATATACATTTATTGACAGCTCAGCAAGCATAAATTTATGAGTTCTTTGGCGTAGGCCCCGTCCTTAGCGAGCAAAGCGAGGTTAGCCGAATCTGCATGTCCCGCCTGAGATGAAGGCGGGGGCGCAGCCGACCCCCTGGAGGTAAGGAAGGGACCATCCTGGTGGTGGTGATGGGGAGGATGGAGGGGAAGGTACCGTCTTGGTGGTGGTTGGGGAGGATGGAGGTGAATGGCAGCGTCAGCATCTGTGAACTCAGACAAGTGTAAGTACCAATCTTATATACTGTGACTGTTAACACCTGATTGGATAGGATGAGGTAATACATGGCGCGCTGATTGAGTCTTCCTGACAGAACTTAAGCTAAAGCTTCCATTTCTACCAGAAAGACTCGGGAGATAAATTGAAAAGCTATATACATTTATTGACAGCTCAGCAAGCATAAATTTATGAGTTCTTTGGCGTAGGCCCCGTCCTTAGCGAGCAAAGCGAGGTTAGCCGAATCTGCATGTCCCGCCTGAGATGAAGGCGGGGGCGCAGCCGACCCCCAAAGAGAAGTGGAAGAATAATTCCACAAGGACGGAGCCCACCCCCAAAGAACTGTAAATAAATATACCCACCAGTCGTGGGTCCTGCGGTTCCTGAAGCGAGAAAGAATAATACAGATAAGATGATAAATATTTATTTACAAAATTATTTATTTATATATTTATATAGAACCGGCCCAATGGACCATCATGCTAGACCACATAAACACGAGGTCAGCTTGACCACAGGCCATGATAGACCGCATAAACACAAGGTCAGCCTGACCACAGCCATGATAGGCCACATAAACACAAGGTCAGCTTGACCACAGGCCATGATAGACCACATAAACACGAGGTCAGCTTGACCGCAGGCCATGATAGACCACATAAACACAAGGTCAGCTTGACCACAGGCCATGATAGACCACATAAACACAAGGTCAGCTTGACCACAGGCCATGATAGACCACATAAACACAAGGTCAGCTTGACCACAGGCCGTGATAGACCACATAAACGCAGGGTCAGCTTGACCGACGCTTACTCCGTTGCTCCGGCGAATTACTTCATTAATCCTTGTTTTATTGCTTTACCAGGCATTTATAAGCAAGCACTTTTTATTTTTATATCATGTGAACTTATCCACGAAACTATTCCTTATAAAAAACAATTAGATTGCTTTGATATCGCTACTTATATCCAACCTTTCGATTCTCGGCTACTAGCCTTTAGCCCGCTAACATTTCACACGTGGCCTCGGCCGTCTAATATTACACCCTTTCACTGAAAGGACACGGGTTATATTTGACATTGCAGTCCTAAACTAGTACTGATAGTTGTAGTATCACTGCTAATTTACAGCTCATTTGTTATAATGGCGAACATATCGGATGCGTGTCTAACTTTACCTCTGAGTGCAGGTGAGGACACTTTCGAGCTATTCTCGGTGAATCTGGAGCTGGAATCCGTGGAGAAACAGATCCGTGGTCTGCTGGAAAAGCAAGCCGAGCTGTTGGATCGGCGATCAGCACTTGAAGCAGCACGCGCCGATGCTCACAAGTTAGTGGTTAGTAACTCTTTAACTCCGAGTTCGTCTACTCCGTGTGTTTCTCTGTCCAGAAGGACGCGATCATCTCGGGCTTCATTTACTCCGGCACCGACACAACACAATGGACCATGGATCACGCAGCGGAAGACGCGAGCCAGGACCAGAGCTACTCCTCCGCCCCTCCCGGTCTTCGAGATCTCCACTCGGAACCGCTTCTCCCCTCTTCGCGAGTCGAAACGCGACGACGCCGTGATCATCGGCACGTCCATGGTCCGCCATGTCCGTGCTACCTCAGGTAAAGGTAAGGTGCGCTCTCACTGCTTTCCTGGTGCTCGTGTTCTTGATATCGCTGCACAGGTTCCCGAAATCCTGACCGGGGACGAGCGCGTCGGAGCTGTGGTGCTGCATGCGGGAGGGAGCGACGTCAGGCTGCGGCAGACGGAGGTTCTGAAGAAGGACTACATGAGCCTGATCGAGGCGGTACGCAACACAGCGCCTGAGGCAACGATCATCGTGTCTGGACCGCTTCCCACGTACCGACTAGGACAAGAAAGGTTCAGTAGACTATTTGCACTAAATGAATGGTTAATGTCACTGTGTAATGAACAGAAACTGCTCTTTGTAAATAATTGGAATCTGTTTTGGGAGCGACCCAGGCTGTACCGTGCTGATGGCCTGCACCCCAGCAGAGCCGGAGCGGCTGTTCTGTCGGATAATATCTCCAAGACGTTACGCACCAGATGACTAATAAGTCAAAATCCAAATCACAGTCTTTGCTGTCCAAACTTAATTGATATACGTAGTGAAGAACATTATATAGAAACTGTGTCTATTCCTCGTTTAGTGAAGCCAAACAATAAATCTAGTGCAGGATCTAGCAAAAATCTTATTGTAATTAAACCAGAAAATCTAAATATCAGTGAACAAAAAGAATTTCTAAAGCTAGGTCTTCTAAACATTAGATCGCTCACACCTAAAGCGGTTATTGTAAATGAAATGGTCACAGATAATAATTTCGATATACTTTGCCTTACTGAAACCTGGCTTAAACCAAATGAGTATTTCGGTCTAAATGAGTCTACTCCGCCAAGATACTGTTATAAGCATGAGCCCCGTCTGACTGGTCGTGGCGGCGGTGTTGCAACAATCTATAAAGATATTCTTAATATTTCTCAGAAAACAGGTCACAGATTTAATTCGTTTGAAGTACTTATGCTAAATGTTACGCTCTTAGATGTAAGAAAGAAATCCATATTATCTCTAGCCTTGGCTACTGTATATAGACCTCCAGGGCCATATGCTGAATTTCTAAAAGAGTTTGCAGACTTTCTCTCGGATCTATTGGTCAATGTCGATAAAGCAATAATTGTTGGAGATTTTAACATACACGTAGACAACAAAAATGATGCGTTAGGGGCTGCGTTTACAGATTTATTAAACTCCTTTGGGGTCAAGCAAAACGTCAGTGGTCCCACTCATCGTCAAAATCATACACTAGATTTAATTATATCATATGGAACCAATCCAACTGATATAGATATTATACCGCAAAGTGATGATGTCACTGATCATTACATGGTAACGTGCATAATACGTACTGCCAGTGGCGGTTCTAGCCCATTTCAACTGGGGGGGCCAAGCTGGGGCCAGTTGTACTGTTAGAGGGGCCAGTTACATTTAGACCGTATTGTTGTCATATCATTTTCTGCACTGCTGCAGGCATTAACAGGCAAAATACCGTGTTTATAATCATTCAACAATGTATTTGCATTTCCATTATATTTTTACATTTGCATTACATATTCAGTATTAGTCACAGTAACTGTAATAGACATGATGTCCTTCTTTCTCTTCATTTTGAGAACTATAGAGCAAAAGCAATGGGGACCAAGAAGCTTATTAATTCATTTACTGAAAATAACTGACTTGATATGTCTAACCGTTTACAGGGTTCCTGCACACTTTTTAAAGTCCAATTTAAGGCTTTTTAAGACCTAAAGAAATCAAAATGAATACCGTACATTAGGGGTGTGCAATATTGACAAAAATATATTTCAATATTTTCAACATTTTGTTAATAATTAGATAATATTTTACTGATTGTGTTTTTGTGCTGGTGCCATGGCTGGTTTAGGCCTGTTGTTGACAGCTGACTCACGAAGATATTCATATTTTTCATATTCTATGCAGTGGTCAGTTCACAGCAGTGACAGAAATACATTTTTTAATTAAGGGGCAATATTTGCCACCTTAAATTGATTTTTTCAGGGGCATTTTCACCTATATATGGACATTTTTTCTAAACTTATTTAGAGTTATGCATCACCTTTTATGTCAAATACTAACATTCAAATTATACAGTAATTATACTTATTTATACAATAATACTTAATTATACAATAATTATACAGTACCACTGTTACCAGTCAAATTAATTAATTCAATCAAAATCCATCTTTGCAGTGCAGAGGTGACACAGAAGTGGCATTAATATATTTACACTCCATTTACAATTGCATAAATAAAGCTATGAGATTTTTTTCAAATCAATATTTAAATATGAAATTATTTCTAATTTTAACGTTTTAATTAAAGGATACTTTAAATATGAAACTAAAACCGCCAGTAGGCGGCGGCAAGTCCCTGTAAGAGGGATTCATTCATTCAACCGATTTGTTCAAACGGCTGATTTATTCGGGAAAGAAGCAAGTGATTCGTTCAAAACGCGGATTTCAGTCAAGAAATCATCGCTGTGTTGCATTGAGACTCTGCTACGGTTTCATTATGAAATTCTAGTCGGCGAAATAAAGGGAAAACAAACAATATTGACAATATTGTGTCTAAAAAGTAACTCCCAATGTTAACTTATTGTTAATTTAACTGTTGTATAACATAAATATCACAGTTGCAATTGTGCACGGGAAAACGGCACTCTTGCTGATGTGATATTCTAATATAAGAACATAATATGATATAAATATAAGACAAAAACTAATTTGGGGACAGAGCCTACCTATGAACTGCACACAGCAGTGAAAGGACGATAGACAAATGCTATGTCAGCTCACAGTGCCTCGTACATAGTTAAAACAATGATTACAATATCATAATAGACAATACACATCGCACACCCCATACGCACATAAAGAATGAACTTACAACTGAACTGACATTTACCAACTTTCTTCTCTCCTCTCTCGCGTGCAGGAGACAGGCGTTATTCTGCCGCGATTCCCGCGAATGTGATGCGAATTGTCACGTGAAAATGCAAATCCACAAAGATAGAAAAATAAAAAATAATACGCATACAACGATAGCAAAAAACAGTTTTGAAAAAATTATTTTAAACTCCACATTTAGGGGGGCCACAAGGGGGGCCAAGCTTTTTGTCACAGGGGCACTGGCCCCCCTGGCCCCCCCTCTAGAACCGCCACTGCGTACTGCTGAAATATGTCATGTTGCGCCACGTTATAGACCAGGCAGAACAATCCTTCCAACCACTATAGATAGATTCTCAAATAGCTTACCTGATCTATCTCAGCTGCTCAGTGAACCCAAACAAACAGATGAACTAGAGGAAATGACTAGCAGTTTGAGCACCATTTTCACTAGTACATTAGATATTGTTGCACCAATTAGATTAAAAAAGGTTAAAGAGAAAACTAAAGCACCATGGTACAACAGTGTTACGCATGATATCAAGAGAGAAACTCGTAACCTAGAGCGTAAATGGAAACAAACTAATTTAGAGGTCTTTAGAATCGCGTGGAAAGACAGTATGTCACGTTATAAAAAGGCTCTAAAAACAGCCAGGGCTGAGCATCTCCGCAAACTAATAGAAAATCACCAAAATAATCCAAGGTTCTTATTTAACACCGTGGCTAGACTAACAAATAAACAGACATCACCAGAGCAAAATATACCGTTACAGTTTAGTAGTAATGATTTTATGAATTATTTCAATGAGAAAATAGAAAGCATTCGAAACACAATTATAAATGTACAATCCTCTATGGTCTCTTATGATTCAGCCTCAATTATCGTCCCTCAAGAACAACTACACCGCTTTGCAACGATAGGACAGGAAGCGCTAAATAAACTTATTATTGCATCTAAACCAACAACATGCTCATTAGATCCAATACCCACTAAACTACTGAAAGAAGTGTTACCTGTAGTGGAAGAGCCTCTTCTTAATATTATTAACTCGTCTTTATTCTTAGGTCATGTTCCAAGAATATTCAAGTTGGCAGAAATAAAACCTCTCATTAAGAAACCGCAACTAGATCCAAATAACCTAGCAAATTACAGACCCATTTCAAATCTTCCATTTATGTCCAAAATACTAGAAAAAGTTGTATCCGCTCAACTGTGCTCTTTTTTGCAAGAAAATGATATCTATGAAAAATTCCAGTCAGGATTCAGACCGCATCATAGTACAGAAACTGCGCTAGTTAAAATTACAAATGATCTACTCTTAGCTTCTGACCAAGGCTGTATCTCAATACTAGTCCTACTTGATCTTAGCGCCGCGTTCGACACTATAGATCATAAAATACTCTTGGATCGACTACAAAACTACACTGGTGTTCAGGGACAGGCATTAAGCTGGTTTAGATCGTACTTATCTGACCGTTATCATTTTGTCTCTTTACACGGGGGAAAATCAAAGTTAACGTCAGTAGACTACGGAGTACCGCAAGGATCGGTGCTAGGCCCTCTGCTATTCTCAATATATATGCTGCCACTTGGTAATATTATAAGAAAACATGGAATTAATTTCCACTGTTATGCTGATGACACTCAATTATATATTTCATCACGACCAGATGAAAACATTACCTCATCTAAATTGACAGAATGTCTCAAAGATATAAAATGCTGGATGACGTGTAATTTCCTGCTATTAAATTCAGATAAAACGGAGGTATTACTTATTGGTCCAAAAAACTACACACAAAACCTCTTACAATACGACTTTAATATAGAAGGATGCCCTGTTACTTTTTCCACTACAGTAAAAGACCTGGGTGTTATACTAGACCGCAACTTGTCTTTCGAAAATCATATTTCATCTGTTACAAGAACAGCCTTTTTCCACCTTAGAAACATTGCTAAATTACGTAACATGCTATCTGTTTCTGATGCAGAAAAGTTAGTTCATGCATTCATGACCTCGAGACTAGATTACTGTAATGCTTTATTAGCTGGTTGTCCTGCATCCTCAATAAACAAGCTACAGTTAGTGCAAAATGCAGCCGCTAGAGTTCTTACTAGATCAAGAAAATATGATCATATAACACCGATTTTATCATCTCTGCACTGGTTACCTATTAAGTTCCGTATCAATTACAAAGTACTACTACTGACCTATAAAGCCCTTAATGGTTTAGCTCCTATGTACTTAACGGACCTTCTTTCGCCCTACAATCCACCGCGTTCTCTAAGATCACTAAATTCAAGGCTTCTGGTCATTCCTAGGATATCGAAGTCCACGAAAGGAGGGAGGGCATTCTCGCATTTAGCTCCAAAACTCTGGAATAGCCTTCCCGATACGGTCCGATGCTCTGACTCGCTGATACAGTTTAAAACTAGACTAAAGACGTGTCTCTTTAGTCAAGCATTCACATAATGCTTACCTTTTAGTCCTCTGCTATGCCATACGGAACCGTTTGCCACTGAAACTGCTTAACGCACCAGTGGGGCTCGACAGCCTTATAGACAAACGGGTCGGTCCGTATGGTTGCGGTTGGGTTGCGGAGAGTTTGGGTTGCGGAGAGTTGTGAGATTATGGTTTTCTAACACCTACTCCCGTGTAATGGAAATCATTATGAACATCAGCTATGCTAATTATTTCCCATCTGCCTTTCTGCTGTTATCTCGGGACGCTTGTCCCGAGAAAAATGGCGTTCGTAGGCTCCAGTTTGGTATCCTGCCTCTCACGGGGATTTCGGATGCCTCAACGCCTGTGATGAGAAGACCAACGCCTGTGAAGAGACGACTCAACGCCTGCGAAGAGACGACTCAACGCCGGCGATATGTTATCCCCTAAATATTACATGATTAACTAAATGTATTTTTTCCAGGTACTCTCTGATATGCACTTACTGTAAAGCTTCTTTAAAACCCTATGATTGTTAGCCAGAGGAGAACTGGCCCCTGACTAGCCTGGGTTCTCCCAAGGTTTTTTTCTCCATCCAATCTGATGGAGTTTTGGTTCCTTGCCACTGTCGCCTTGCTTTTGGCTTGCTTAGTTGGGGATATTTAATATTCAACAATATTATTGAACTGTGTTGTACTACTTTCATGTTATCACTGTGAAGCTGCTTTGATGCAATCTGTATTGTGAAAAGCGCTATATAAATAAATGTGACTTGACTTGACTTGACTTGACCGCAGGCCATGATAGACCACATAAACACAAGGTCAGCTTGACCACAGGCCATGATAGACCACATAAACACAAGTTCAACTTGACCACAGGCCATGATAGACTACACAAACACGAGGTCAGCTTGACCGCAGGCCCTGATAGCCACATATAGAAAAAGGCCATGGTAGGCCACACGGCCATAGAGCCACATAAAACCAAGACCCCTAGAGGTCACTAGGCCACGATGGACCTTGGAGGACAAGGCCACGGTAGGCCACACGGCCATGGGAGACCACAGAGACGAGACCGCTTAGGAGCCACACCGGCCGCTAATGCCACATGAAGACAAACCTATAAGACACAGCTGCTAAGCCACACAGAAGGTCGCGATGGACCACGGACCACGGATGGCCACATGTAGGACAGGCTTCAATATGCCACACATAACGAGCTAATCATAGACACGGCCATAGAGCCACATAAAACCAAGACCCCTAGAGGTCACTAGGCCACGATGGACCTTGGAGGACAAGGCCACGATAGGCCACACGGCCATGGGAGACCACAGAGACGAGACCGCTTAGGAGCCACACCGGCCGCTAATGCCACATGAAGACAAACCTATAAGACACAGCTGCTAAGCCACACAGAAGGTCGCGATGGACCACGGACCACGGGATGGCCACATGTAGGACAGGCTTCAATATGCCACACATAACGAGCTAATCATAGACACGGCCATAGAGCCACATAAAACCAAGACCCCTAGAGGTCACTAGGCCACGATGGACCTTGGAGGACAAGGCCACGGTAGGCCACACGGCCATGGGAGACCACAGAGACGAGACCGCTTAGGAGGATCACATAAAGACAGAAGACGAGCGGAGACACCGCGGGACAAAACACAAACACAGAGACGAGTACAGAGGGGCTTTATCAGATAGTGCAATTTGAACTGCGCTCAAGTGGATAACGTAGTACCACCACCACCAGTAGTTGCGAGAGGATTTACCTGGATTATTAATGGAGAGCTTGCTGGGCTTCAATGATAATTTTTGAATCAGTTCTTATGTAGGATTCAAAAGCTGAGGAAGACCATCTTCCCATTATTTTGATAGCTGATGTAGACACTCCTCGTTCGGCTGCTGTGGTGGCTGCCCCAATCCGGAACGAATGACCGGTATAAAGGGAGGGGGGTAAACAGCAGCTTTTGAGGGCAGAAACTGATGAGTCCTGAACTGGCTTAGAGAGAAGTGCTACATTAGTTAGGATAAATGGAGGGGAATTTAACGAAATTAATCATAGATGAGAAGGGACAGAATTTATAACTAATTAATAAATAGATAAGTGAAACAGAGCCTTGAGAGTCATTCTTAGAGTTCTTAAGAAAGGGAGTAAAGAAATTAGGTGAGAAACGCAAACAGAAAAGACCATGGGGAAATCGGAGTATTTAGCTCCTGGAGTGAATCCCCTGGATGCATGAGCCATGACGCTGTAACAGACAGCTACAATCTGAATACCAATAGAAAAGAGACCATTGCGGACAGGAAGTAATAGAGGGAAGTTGGATGGATTTTGCTTTTCTAACTTACTTAGTGTGAAATGTTGCCGTATAAGCATAACCAACATCTTCAAGGTTACAACACTCGAAGTTCAAGCAATGGGAGAAATTCATTTAAGAATTGCTTTTTAAAGACTACAACAGCGCTGAGAGGAGCTAACAAAATTCCTCCTGGGTTAGTGCATCACAACCTAAATTTACATGAATCCTGCCCACGGGACATGATTTAAAGAAAATCGAGACAGAATAAGCTAATTAGTGACTAGAGATAGCTACATAATTCATCAACGACCATCCGGAATGTTGTCTATATGTTGACACTTCTTGAGTCTCTCCATCTTGAATGATCCTGGTTGAACAAAGCGAAAAAGTTTAAAATTGTTGGTGAGAGGTAATCGAGGCTGCAAAACGAGCTGTTGAAACTCCGACGCCTGTGCCGGGAATAGCAGCCCTGCCACATCCAAAGGGATAGACAAAACGATATGCTTAATCACCTTCGAATGACCATTCCAACATGCTATTCAAAATTATCTGTGGGGCATTCCGAGCCAAACCCCGCATACACGCCGGAGACCCACCACATATCCTGCGAAAAGGGGCACAATTATACACATTTTTATCTTTGTGATACAATGAGATTGGCAGGCGTTTATCGGAGGTTTACTACAGGTCTTGGCTATGCCTTAAGTAGCAAACAAAGAGAAGGTATGGTGAACAGACTTGGATAATTAGTATTAAAATACTTGCGTGAATTTGAATGCCTGCGAGCAAACTATGAATGGAAGAAATATTAAATTACGATTTCGTAATTGTAGACGAGGAAGGAACAATCGGCCGTGATCAGGATGTGAAAACAGGAATCTGAAAAGAAAAGCAAAACATTACTAATTTAACATAAACTCTGTTAGAGGAGGGCAGGGTGATGGATCCGGGTTGCTGAACGGCAAAAGCCGTCTGAAAGCCTGTAACAAAGAATGAAAGCGCGTAGCTATGGCTTTGCATTGGCAGGAATAAGCACAACCTTAATTATGAAATTGAAGACGACTGATAGCCGAATTAACGTCTCAGGAATGGCAAGATCGCCTAACAATAAGATCTGCCTTGATGACAACCATGCTTTGTTAGCACAACGATATAATATATTTTGCGACCACGCCAAATCCCTAAGGATGCTAACGACCGCTATAGGATGATTTTGTGAAGAGCGGACGAAACGAACCTTGAGTAAGCTTAAAAGATTCATCTAGCCTTTACTGATCTAGATATCCGAATCTGAGATTGGACATGCACCCTTGTCAAGTGTGTTTTGGTTTTTTTTATTTTTTTTTTTTTATTCTTAAACCGACTAAATCTGACTTCTTACTACGTTACTTACCTGAAGTAAGGTGACGGCGTCCTGTCAAGCAGCTACTATCATTACCTAAATGATACTTGATCTGTTGAGCGTAGAATCCTTTTCTCAGATTTACATTTATTCATTTAGCTGACGCTTTTATCCAAAGCGACTTACAATTGCTAAATATGTCAGAGGTCACATGCCTCTGGAGCAACTAGGGGTTAAGTGTCTTGCTCAGGGACACATGGTGCTCCCTGAGTCTGTCCTCTGCTGTTGCTTGGTGTCTCGCAGTGGATTCGAACCCGGGTCTCACACACCAAAGGCATGTGTCTTATCCACTGCGCCATGCGGAGCATATGTTATAACTGTTGTTTTTATATAACTGTTGCGGAGCAACAGTTGAGACTCTTGAATAGAAAGATACATGAACATGTAAATCATACAGTTGAACAAAGACAATGCCACTCGAGTCTCCTTCACTGATTAGTTCTGTTGATTGGTTTGACTTGATAAAACTAATATGACTGTTAGTTCTACTGAGTTAACAGTTTTTGCAAAGGATGAGTGGCCTTTGACAGGAGCATCCTTAGTCTGCATTTTTCTGTACATTAATGTGGAAATACCCATCACATAAAATATTTCTATCACGCATATCAGTGGATTAAGTAGTCACCAGGAAAGGTTGAATATTACACCGATTGTACACATTTCCAATATTGTAGATCTAATTTTCGTTAAGGGACTTATAATATGAATTTAAAGTAGGCCTAAATATGTTGAAAATAGTTGTTTATGAAATTACAACACTTATGTAAATACGTAATTAACTTGCCATTGTAGAGATATCCACTACAGTATGCATAACAGCCAAATGAACAACTTGCTCTCCTTAACTCAGGTTTATTTATATATTTATTTATTTTTAAATCAGTTACTCAGTTGTTAGTGGGTATTTGCAAACTGCCCACAAGAGCGTAGTATCGACAATGCTGATATTAGATTAGTACTGTGGAATATCGGTGACGCGAAACTTGCTTACACTTGCCTTTGACATTTCCCCTTTAAGGCGAGCTAACCGCCCCGTTGCAGTCTGCAAAACAGTAGTAATTAGAACACGTACGCCACGTCACCGTGGACTCCAATTTGAACTCTGCCGCTGGTATAGGAAGCAACGGACAAATACTTACCTGGATGAAGTTTAATCATGAAAGAGGGGACATATTAACAGTGGCCGATGGAAGCGCCTACCAAAACTTGAAAAACCGACTTGAAAGCCTTGGAGTTGGAGCTTGAACTTGAACCAGCGAGAGAAGATCGCCTCTCGTGACTTGCAGAGTTGTTGATTCATTACGGTGGATCGGTGATCTGCGGGATAATGCACCCATGCAGACAGCGAGGTTATTTTTCTGGACAGGTTGTTGAGGATGACATAGTTCTCTTCCTGCTGGATTATCCTGTCTGAGCTGATGCTGTTGAGGCTTTTGATGACGTGAAATGGAAACTGATTGGTGACCCGGGGTGTTTTAGGCCTAGAGGAGCAGAACTTCTCATGAGAGGCCTTGGCTGATAAAAAACTCTCCGAAGACCACTGTGCCTACGGGGAGATGCGGCACTGAACGCGGGAACCTCGACGTGTAGCAGGAGATACGGCGGGACATATCCATCGTCGGAACTCAATAATAGTAAACAGTATGCGTGTCCTGAAACATGTTGGCTGGCGACTGAACGAGAGCATGAATGGCAGCGTCAGCATCTGTGAACTCAGACAAGTGTAAGTACCAATCTTATATACTGTGACTGTTAACACCTGATTGGATAGGATGAGGTAATACATGGCGCGCTGATTGAGTCTTCCTGACAGAACTTAAGCTAAAGCTTCCATTTCACTGATTATTATGTCAGCTTATGATATCAGTGTGCCATTTCTTGACTAGTTATCATGTTATGTAATGTTTTAATGTAGATGGATGATATGAAGGGTTTTCGAGACCTTCTAAGGGTTTCTGTGATTTCAATTTCCTCTTGGAGAAGGTGGCTCCACACTAGAGGTCTTCACGGGTCCACTTGGATCCGAAAACCCGAGGTCCGACCCGAGACCCGAGCGGGTTCGGGTCCAAAACTCCAACAAGTGTCTCGGACACGGGTCGGGTTCGGTATTAGTGGCCTCGGGTCTCGGGTAATTTAAAATAAATATGCCTTTTCCAAATGGACCCGAGAAGACCCGAATTATTTTAAACTATGTTGGGCATTTAACTAAATTGCAGTCTACTCTATGACACCGTTCTCTGACTTCTTTTTTAAGTGAGAGAGCGAATCCGCGCTTTTACGTGCAATGGGCTATAAGCATAATCACGGTTGCATCCGCATTTATTTACTCAGTTGCTCGCTCCACATAAACCAACCCCTCCGTTTGCCAAGAAGAACTAGTGCGCCATCATGTGGATGGATGTTTGACTACATGCAAGTATAAGAATTGTCGTTAAGCCAGGCCTGTCAATCAATTTAAAAAAATACGCGACACTGTCAGACAAGCATGGAGGCGATAACAGACATTGTGAGAAAGGTGAGGGAAAACGAATATGTTGAAGAAAAACATCCAGGGTCGTCATCGGTGTAGGCAACTTTTGTTTTGATTGTTAATAAGGAAGGAAAAAAGACTGGTGCAGTTAAATGCGTTGACTGCAATACAATATTAAGATTTGATTCAGCTAAAACTGGAACGTCCCATTTGCTGAAGCACCAGAGATGATGTCGGCACAAAACAACAAAGCAAAGCTCCATGCATTCATTTGTGAGGAAGAGCAGTGGGGTACCTGCCCAGTATAAAAAGACAATACTTGAAAACTGCATTCGAGTCTGTGCCAAAGATCTCAGACCATACAGGATGTTTGAAACAAGCTCATTTTGTCAGTTAGCACAGAGCTTGATCGAGATTGGAGCTACGCACGGCCACTGTGATGTCAAAGATATTCTTCCCTTGGGAGTCACTGTTTCTCGTGCCACTTTGGAGAGGCGCCATGTCTTGAAACAAGAGCTTTTACCTAAAGTCAAGCAGGCTATTGCTACGGCATTTGCTTGTGGAGCATCCACTGACATGTGGACTGATGATTTTAGAAAGGTCAGCTACACATGCATCACTCTCCACTTCATAGATGAAGACTGGATGTTTCAGAGCCGGGTAATATGCACCAGTGCTTTCCCATTTGACTCAAAAACGGCCGCAAATATAAAAACGGAACTGTTGAAACAGCTGCATGACTTCGGGCTATCACAGGCTGAAATAGAAAAACTTGTGTTTGTTAGCGATCAAGGCGCTAATATAAAGGCGGCTCTCAGCAGCTGGAAACACAGAAGCTGTAATGCGCACGTTCTCAACACTGTGCTGAAACACACTTTCAAGAAGGGAATTGATGAGGAGGAGGAAGATTCGTTACAGCCCGTGAGAGAATGTATTAATCAGTGTAAGTCGCTGACGACATATTTTAAGCATTCTGGTTTGCAGCTCCACCTGACACGCACCCTCAAACAGGAATGTGAGACTTGCTGGAACACTAAGCTCGCAATGGTTGAATCAGTACTCGGTTCTTTCGATGATGTGCAAAGACTTCTTATGACAAGAGGTGAAATACACAAAATGAGTCACATCTCAAAAGATGTTCTCCAAATGCTAGTTAAATTTTTGACCCCATTCAAAGCGGCAAGCAATGAATTGAGCGCTTCGAACTATCCAACAGTCCATCTGCTGGCTTTATGGAAATCTACACTACTTGAGCACTGCGTGGTTACACCGACTGACCCTAAAGCACTCGAGATTCTGAAACGCAGAGCCAAAGACCTTCTGAGTGAACGAATAATACTCGACCAACAAGCAAAGCTTGCAGTGCTTTTGTGGCCTAAGTTTAAGCAGCTACGCATGTTCACAAACGAGGAGAGAGACGAAATATACCAAAGTGCCCGGAGCGAGTTGGACAGCCTTCCCAGCCCAACAGACACGGACCCTCCAGTTCCAAATATTACTATCGCAGCCACAGAATGTGCTGCAGTTGCTGGTCCGTCTGCAAAGTTCAGCCAGTGGGAGGATGTGGATGACCGAGACATGGCAGTGGATGAGTTGAATGCCTACTTGAATAAAAAAATGGTAATGCACGATAGTGACAGAGACATTTTAGGTGTATGGAAAAACACAGAACACCTCTTCCCAAAGATGGCAACTCTTGCACGGAAGATTCTGTGCGTTCCAGCATCCAGCGTTAGTTGTGAGTGTGCTTTCAGTGTGTCTGGGCGCGCTCTGGAGAACCGACGGACCTCTCTAGGTACAGCAAGTGTCAATGCTTTGCTCTTCCTGAACAGCAACAACAAGTAGGCTAGGCTGAGATGAGAACTGTACAACACTGTAACATTTAACTGACTTTATTTCGAAACCTATATAAGATAAACCAGCATGTTAAATAGGGTAATCTCTGTTCTGTTCTGCGGTAATCTGCCTGTAAATCGAGGCAATATTATTATTGATGCTTTGGCATAAAAAAGTTCAAGTTTTAAACATAACAGTTAGCCTAATAGTTAGGCTTTGGATTGTTATTTTAAAATGTTCTGGCCAACTTGTCACTCTGCGATGAAATGTATATAGTGCGACCTCTATGATGTTAAAAAAAGAAAAAAAAATTTTTTTGGAAGATGCGTGTCTGTTTTGCATGCATTGTGATGTAGGCTATTTGTTTGCATTAGGCCTATATGATGATCACAAAGATTTTGTGTTGACAGAAATTTGGCTTCATAATATATTATCATCAAATGTTTAAAGTTATTTATTGATTTATTAAAGTAAATTACCCCTGTTCATTCTAAGATGAAATAATAAACTAATGATTGATGTATGTCTGCATTTTTACTTTCTGTGACCTCCAATGAATAATTAAAGATCCGCAGCAAATGATAATAATAATAAATGTATAATATGCGGTTGTAAAAAAACATAGCGATTATAGTAGGCTAGTCATCCGTGCCACCACATAAACAGCATTAATTCAAACATAATTTAGGCTACATCACTTTTAAGAACAATAAAACAAAGGTTGGGAAGGGGGAAAGTGATATCATTGTTCATTTTGCTTCTAACCTCTAAATACATCCCAGTTCCTGCATTTGTCATCATCACTTTGTGTTTGAGGGTAAAAAAAAGCACTGCTTGATTGGTGAATATCCCTGAAGAAAAGCTAAATATAGGCTAATGAAATAATATTTAATTATTTAGATAATTACCTTGAAAATTTTGAAAAATATTATTTAAATGACTAAAATACCCTAAATAGACAATAATGAGAAATAATAATCCACCGCACTGGATATAAAGATGCAACGACAAATTAAAGCGCAGTTTCACCTAATAAACTATTAAGTTGCTAGTTAGCTATACAATTTATAATTTGAATAAGAGAACAACCCCAATAAACTTGGGGTAATTAGAAAAATGTTTTATTCATTAGGCTCATAGATCGGGATTTTCTTCAGGAAACGCCGGGCAGACTTGAATAAATAGCAACCAGCAAACAATAAACGATAAAAATTGCTAAACAATTTTTTAACATTTGTGAAGCTAAAACATCTTATTTTGTACGTGCGTTGTGTGACTATTTACAGTAAGCAGACACGTTGCTCAAATAAAAGTTGTGAAAATAAAGACATGCACATGGTAAATTTGACCTGCGGCAGTTCTAATGCCCTGTTTTTAATCGAATTTTATCTAAACAACTTTGGGTAACACTTTATTTTAAGGTGCTTGTAATAAGCAGTAGTTAACAGTTAATAAGACACTTATAAGACCTTATAAAATGCATATAAGATGCATATAAGTATTAACTAATGATAATAAATAAATTAAATTAAATAATACATTTCTCAAGTATCAATACATTGCACTTTTAGAACAGCCGAACAAACATAAATGGTAACACAAACTCCCAGTCCCTTAAAAATTGACCTTCCCAAGAGGGAGTAGTTTCCCTGATCTCTTCAGGGCCTGGACCTTTAATTAACCCTTATATGAAGTAGTTAATGCTTATATGCATCATATATGCATCTAAGGTCTTATAAGTGTCTTATTAACTGTTAATTACTGCTTATTACAAGCACCTTAAAATAAAGTGTTACCCAACTTTGTAACAACGGGATTGTAGGCTAAATAACACAAGCCACAGCCATCCGTAAATTTTACCATGTGGTGGTTCTAATCATCGTATGGTCCGGTAAATAACATTATGCCAAATTTTAAAGGACGTAATGGGTTACAGTGGTGTGATTGACATTTTAGCACTCAGCGCGCTTACACTTGCGCGTCTATGTTAAGTGCATTTTTTGAGAAACGCAGGGCTGCAGGCTGTGCACAATGCAGCTAAATGCCGCTTACGTTTGGGTCCAGTCGGATTCTAAAGGAAATGTCGTCAGGTCGGGTCGGACTCGGGTCTAATTTTATCGGGTCTGTCTCGGGTCGGGTTTTTCTTTAAAAAAAAAAATTTATGCACGTCTGGTTCGGGTAAGTAGTGATTCGGGTCGATTCGGGTCGGGTACAGTTTTTAGGACCCGAGAAGACCTCTACTCCACACATCACAAAGAAGGACACCCACCTAAGAAAGGCCATTAGCCCCAGGACAGGCTTTCTCTCACACTACTGTTTTTGGCAACAGGTGAGTGTGCACACAAATTTATTCACAATTTAATACCCCTTTCTCTGTATCCCTCTCCATTCAACCAGGAATGATGTTATGCATCTTCCATACTCACCCATCTATCTATCTATCTATCTATCTATCTATCTATCTATCTATCTATCTATCTATCTATCTCAGGTGAAACCTGCAACTCGTTAAGTTTTCAGTATGGAACTGGAAGCACAACACTGAGCAGGATTGTTATGGAGACCCGTGCAGCCCTAACTTCTGTACTACGTGACGAATACTTAAAGGTAAATAACTGTAATGGTCATATGTATAATTGTACTCCTTTTGTATGGAATAATCACATTACCCATGTCCACTCTGGAAGCAGAAAGCAGTTTTATGAAAGAATTATGCTGTTTTTTTTATTGCACATCTTTTAAATTGAACACTTTGACAATAAGGTTTTGTTAACATTAGTTATGCGAGTAAATGTAAATGTGAGTTAAAAGGACATTCTACAATTATGTGGTGGTCTGATTATTATGTGATTTTTAGTTATACCCATATTTTATGGTGGTTAAAAAAAAATGTGCTCAATTCGGACAGGAAAATTAAACCATTTTGAGCTGTATGGCGATCCTAATGATTCAATAAAAATAGCTATTATTCAACTTAATTTGGTTGATCACCATGTCTCCATCTCACTTGTTTCACAGACACCAACAACTGAGTCAGAGTGGAAGGCCATTTCCAAAGATTTTGCTGGCAAGTGGAACTTTCCACACTGCTTAGGGGCTGTGGATGGCAAACACATCTTCATTCAACCCCCTGCCAAGACTGGAAGCATGTTTTACAACTACAAGTCCAGGTTTTCCATCATACTTATGGCAGTAGTTGACGCCCAATACAGGTTTGTGTATGCAAGTGCAGGAACCCAGGGCAGAGTGTCTGATGCTGGTGTGTTTGCCCAGTCAGACCTGAGAGTTGCTATGGACGCTGGCCTACTGCTTGTCCCCCCTGATGATACCCTTCCCAACACTGATGTCATGATGCCCTACATGTTCATCGGGGACGAGGCCTATCCACTTAGAACGAATCTCATGAAGCCCTATCCTTTTCGAAACCTGAGCACAAATCAAAGGATTTACAATTATCGTCTTTCCAGGGCACATCATGTTGTGGAAAACGCCTTTGGAATTTTGGCAAATCGCTTCAGAGTTTTTAGAACAACTATTTGCCTGAATCCAGACAAAGTTGTGACCATTCTCTTTGCGTGTCTTTGCCTGCACAACTTTTTACGCAACCAGAGATCTGATGCCTATGTGCCACCCGCCTATGTGGATTATGAGGATGCCAACCATCAGCTTATTGAAGGGGCATGGAGGAGAGAGGGAGCGCTACAGTCTGCATCAACGGGAAGAGCAAGAAATCCCTCTGTGGAAGCCATGAAACAAAGAGACACACTTTGCCAATACTTTGTTTCACCTGCAGGGAGTGTTTCATGGCAAGAGGATATGGTGTAGTAATTGTATATTGGTTATAACAATATATAATTTATTTGCAGTAAACCAATATCCAAGTTGGATGGTGGACATGCTTTTTGAAATAAATAAAAGATATACTTCCTTTGAATTGACACATAGTTTTAATAACATAATTTTTTTACTGCACAGATAACAACAGATGTTAGTCAAATGACTAATTCCCTGAAATCCAAACCAAACAATTGCAAGAACAATATGTATATTCAAAAATATTATTTTATTTTTATATTTTTTCAAACACAAATGTTTTCTTAAGGCTAAAGTGCATTACAACCCTTCAACCTGTACTACCACATTAGAGGTAGATTACAAATTCTCCCAAAGTTGGATGGTGCCCCTTTCAGTAGTCAAGGTAAACTAAGATTACACCGACAGGTTTTGCACATGCGTTCAAACACAGCTGTGCAAGTATACATCAACAAAAATAATAATGTTGAAAAAGTACTCCCAAAGAAAATATTACGTTTTCAAAACTAATTTTCTTGTTGAATCTATTTGTGTACCTCCAAATAAAGTAAACATATATGTAAACAAATGTTTTGGTGAAGGTGCAATAGAAAAAAACATTGCAAACCTTTACAGAGGTAGATGACATTTTTTTGTGTTAAACTAATTAAGCATCCTTACAAAAGAGAGTGGTGGAGGCAGACTTTGTGACTGGGCCTGGTGGTCCAGTTCACTTTGAGGGCTCTGCTGGGCCTGGTATACCTGATATTGCACTGGCACAGATGTGAAAGGCCTTGTCTGAGATGAAGGTGCCCTCACAAATGGTGGTTGGTACTGACTTGCTTGCTCTGCCTCTTGAGCATCATACAACATATTCATGATATTTCTCCTTAGTCTTAGCTGCAGTGCTTTTCAGCTCATTTGCTACTTGCTGGCCAAACATCTCCAGACAGTCATTTGTGGTAGATAGTGTTGAATGCACATGTTTTAACAATGTGAGTTTTACCATCTCAATATTACTGTCCGATGGCTTTGCCTTGGTTCTGCCCAACCTAGGCCTTTTAGCAGAGTCACCACGCACAGACTCTGAGGTTTCCCAATGCTGGGCTGATGCTGGGCTGCTTGGAGGCTGGCTGCAAGAAGCAGAAGATGACATTTCAGACCATAGGCCATTATCAATGGTGCACACATCAAGCATGTGATCATCTTTTACTTAGCTGTCCTCTGTTGGTCCAACGTCCTCTGAGTCAGAGTCAAGCTATAAAGACAAAAGTTTAGAAGTGAAGACTTAAAGCAACACCAAGGAACCTTTTTTCTGCGGTCGCCCTACAGGTTGGAAGCAGAATTGTCCATTACCGCTGTCGTAAATACTTTAGCCTACCGAAGCCTACTTTCGCACGCACGCTCGCTGTTTATCCAGCACCGGCTTTGGAATCAACAATAGCCACAGACAATTTGAGGAAGTGGTGGGGGAAGTGACGTATGCCGTAAAGCAGTCGAATTTTGTAGTTCTTTTTGTGCTCCGATTACTACCCGAAACCCGAAGTTACATAGTGCAAGTAAAAGCGATTCAGACCATGTCAGGCTATGGTAGACGTGTCATTTAACCTATTGTAAGTCGATGTACCATCACAAGGGTCTTGGAAATATATTATGAAGGTTGAAAAACTACATAGTGTTACTTTAATTAACGAAGAAGGTAATTAACTTTCACAATTACATTTATTCATTTAGCTGTCAAAATTTTGTCAAAATAAACTTACACTGAACTTAACAGAATGAAGGATAACAATGAAGTTACAAGGTAATAAGTGCCCTCAGTCTAAGAATACTTACTACCTCCTTTGCATGCAATATAAAATCAGAGGATGACAGTGCAGAGTGCAATTTAAGGCAAGGGATGTAGCCTAGTAGATACAAGACAAGACAACTTATGTTTGCAGACATTTTATATCTTACTCTCAGAGTTGATTCGGTGGGTCTGTGTGTCACATGGGCCTTTAAAAAGTCCAAATGTCTGAGGATCCAGTTTTGCTTGGAGGTAAGGGGTTTCTGTCCACTGCCACTGGGTTTAGGCTTTATAAGTTTTGCCATATCGGGTTCTTAGCAATGCTATTCTTGTTTTCACCTCAGATCACTGCAAAAAAAAAAAAAAAAATACAACAACATTTACCTCTTCGTTATTACTGCATTCCTCCTACTATAACATTTCTATCATCTTTCTCTCACTCACACACACACACAAAAAAATAGTTTTAACTAATCACCTTATAATGAATATAATGTTTTTATTTATTAGAAATAATAGCAAATAAACACAATTGGAGACTATTACTAACAATAGGACAAATACAATAGAAGAAAGATACAAATGACACTTTATAGCCTATTTTAGTTCAATATTAATCTCTCTCTCTGTCTCTCGCTCTCTACATGTTAACGGGGCAAGCAGTAATCTGAACAAAATACATTAACTTACCATGCAGCTGCAGCTCAGCAGCTATATCCTCCCAACTTTTCTCTCTGGCATTCCTGTCGTGGTAAGTTGACGATGACACGTCGAAAAGGCTGACATGTTGCTGCCATAACTCCACAAGTTTTGCCTCCATCACTTCAGTCCACACTACCCGCTGTGTCGCCATGGTTTCGTTGCGAGACATGCGCAGTGAGGGAAATGCGGCAAATCTCGTTCGTAGCCCTGCTTCAACAGTGCGATACCTCACGAGAGACGACCAAAATTTCTGACATGTCAGAAATCCATCCGACCACCCGATTGCCGATCGGGAGAGGTTAATCGCCTCTCGTTTCCCCTTGTACACTGCACGAACACTGCATGACAAACGACGCACGAACAAAGCTGAAAAATAGTCGCACAAGTCAGAATTCGGCTCAAAATCAGACGAAAATCGCACAGTGTATGCTCGGCTTTAGACATGGATGTCTGGAAACTAGTGCCACCTGCTCAATTTCAGAATCACTTGGGTAAGCTTTAAAGGAGTACATTGTTTCTGCCAACTTATCCAGTATTTCTATCTTGATGTCTCGTGTAACATCCATGGTAGTGTTCTGTTTTTTACATAGACTTCATTAGCTTTTCTCAATCTGAACTCTACATCATAGGAGAAATTTGGAATTAGGGAAATGTGTGGCCAACGTTCTTCCCTGACTGTGGAAGAAGATGGACTGGACAGATTGGATGAGATGCTTGCTGTGTCTGGGGTAAAATCAGTCTCAGACCCTGTGCTTTCATTTCTTGTGGGTTCTGCAAGTGATGCAGTTTTTTCCCAGGTAATCCTCAGTGTGACCTTTTCAGATGGAAGTTCTCTATGTTACTTAAATTGCAAAGCTGACCACCAAAATCAGGGTCCTCAAACTGGATCACAAAGTTTTGATCAATTTTCAGTTTGTCACAAAGAATTTCTTTGAGCTCATCTACTGACAATGACAATGGCACTTTGGGAAGTATTAGCTTTTTTATGCACTCTGGATTCACGATCACTCGCAGCAACATTGTGGTTTTCTGAAACAAAATATACCCTCTAGTGATTAAAATTCTCTTGCTAAACTGTGTACTCATGTTAATGCTGCTTGCAATCCCAATCGGAAAAATGCTAACTTTAATGTAACAAAAAAAACGTTTAGGCGACACCATGGCATTTCCCCCGATACTGTAGGCTTGCAAGTGGGTAGAAGTCATTTAAATCCTTCAGCTCAGCAACAATCAGATCTTTGTATGGAAGTTCTTCAACCTTAAAGGTACGAACATGTTCAACATACCAAGAAGAAAATTTCTCCAGCACAAAAGAAGCCTCACTGTCAACTAACAAAATGCAGTGGATCTTTGCGAATTCTGGCAAGCCGCCACAGTGTCCAACAGATACCATCATACCTTTGGAGTATGAGGTCCCATGCAATTCAGTGTTTGATGCAAGAGATACAGTGTTATGGTGAGCATATTTTTTCTCAACAGCTGTTTTCACCTTTCTTTCTAGAGAGGACACCTTCACAACTTTTACTTTGTCAACATGAATGGATTGTTTGAAAAAGCTGGGAGACTGCATGACATGTGCAACCATGAGCTGGTGCTGGGTGGACAATGTCTGCAATATGTTTTTGAAATTGTGTACGTTATGGACAACATGCTTGAAGAAACTGTGTTTTGCCTCAAAGTGCATTGTCCAGAACTCCACAAAAGGACCAAAATGCCGTATTAGGCTTGGGTAGTGTTCCAGAAAATGGTGTTTTGGTTTAAATGTTTCATTTGGAAACACTTCTTTAAAAGGGTTGCGATGGTCAGATGTTTTAGTCTCCAGGTAGCAAAGACTGTCCTCTGAAAACTTGGGTGAAACAACAACCTCCACTATATCTTTAAGATCCATCAACAGTTGCCATGCCTTCTCAGATTATGGGATAATTTTGCCAATCATGAGTGGTATGAGCCTAATGAGTGTCCAATTTTCGTGTCCATTTCCACCAATGGTTTTTTTGGAGATGAAAGTTTTAGAGATTTTCTGAGGGCAGTTCACCTTGTCAGAGAAACAGTAAGGGAAAGTTATGTCACCGATGTTAAGGCCAAGGGTTATTTACCACACTCCGGAGGAGCAGACACCAGAGGCAGACAACCAAGATAAGTTAAAAAGGTAAGTATTTATTAAATTTATAAAAGAATAAAAGCAGCAACAGGCAGTGGCTTTTCTCGTCATCAGACTCGTTGAATCGGCTCGTGGGACAGACAATGGCTTTTCTCGTCGTCAGACTCGTTGAATCAGCTCGTGGGACAGACAGTGGCTTTACTCGTCGTCAGACTCGTTGAATCGGCTCGTGGGACAGACAGTGGCTTTTCTCGTCGTCAGACTCGTTGAATCGGCTCGTGGGACAGACAGTGGCTTTTCTCGTCGTCAGACTCGTTGAATCAGCTCGTGGGACAGACAGTGGCTTTTCTCGTCGTCAGACTCGTTGAATCCGCTCGTGGGACAGACAGTGGCTTTTCTCGTCGTCAGACTCGTTGAATCCGCTCGTGGGACAGACAGTGGCTTTTCTCGTCGTCAGACTCGTCGAATCAGCTCGTGGGACAGACAGTGGCTTTTCTCGTCGTCAGACTCGTTGAATCCGCTCGTGGGACAGACAGTGGCTTTTCTCGTCGTCAGACTCGTTGAATCCGCTCGTGGGACAGACAGTGGCTTTTCTCGTCGTCAGACTCGTTGAATCAGCTCGTGGGACAGACAGTGGCTTTTCTCGTCGTCAGACTCGTTGAATCAGCTCGTGGGACAGACAGTGGCTTTTCTCGTCGTCAGACTCGTTGAATCAGCTCGTGGGACAGACAGTGGCTTTTCTCGTCGTCAGACTCGTTGAATCAGCTCTTGGGACAGGCAGTGGCTTTTCTCGTCGTCAGACTCGTTGAATCAGCTCGTGGGACAGACAGTGGCTTTTCTCGTCGTCAGACTCGTTGAATCCGCTCGTGGGACAGACAGTGGCTTTTCTCGTCGTCAGACTCGTTGAATCCGCTCGTGGGACAGATAGTGGCTTTTCTCGTCGTCAGACTCGTTGAATCCGCTCGTGGGACAGATAGTGGCTTTTCTCGTCGTCAGACTCGTTGAATCAGCTCGTGGGACAGACAGTGGCTTTTCTCGTCGTCAGACTCGTTGAATCAGCTCTTGGGACAGGCAGTGGCTTTTCTCGTCGTCAGACTCGTTGAATCAGCTCGTGGGACAGACAGTGGCTTTTCTCGTCGTCAGACTCGTTGAATCGGCTCGTGGGACAGACAGTGGCTTTAAAGGTGTGTTGAGCTTTTCTCCCCTGCACCCTGCACACGATCTCAGGGACCTGGACACAGCTGAGGGGACAGATCAATTCGAAAGAATCTGCAAAGTTATGGGACAATTTCATCCGTCAGAAACTCAGAGAAGACAGTTGTTTGATCTCACCACACTCGTGCATAAATCACTCTTGTAAATCTCCACACGTGTTTAATTCACTCTTTTAGACACTGCAAACTCACTCTATCTTCACAGCGATTAATCAACTCGTTTCTCTTTTCTTCATAGGATGAACCACAGAATATTGGACTCAGAAGATAAACATGGATTCAGCGATCTTCCCAGCCGCTACTGTTACTGTCAACAGGATAACACACTCTGCCCACAAACACAGGTTAGTCGTACACTGGTGATGGCAATCTTCACATGTGTTTTTCTCCAAGAGGTGAATCATAAAGGGGTGCACTTAACTTTTCCTCGGTGAATCACGTGAATCCTGCAGCGGGTTTCCACTCTCTTTTCTGCCAGTCACTCTCCTTCTTCCTCTGTATGATTTTCTCACCTACTTCGTTGCGCTGCTGTTCGTGGTTTCTAAAAGGACTCACTTAATGAGCATGCCTCGGGGGACCCAACATGGAACACCGATCAGGCATTAAACCTCAGCTTTCCGCACTTGCCGCCGCTCACGGTCACTGCCGCCATCCACTCGAGCACTCCTGTGGAGCTTTCCTATTGCCAGAGGATTTTCCCACCTTACTGTGCTTCAAGCCCCTCTCTTTATACTGCTTTCTTCCCGAGCACATGCTTCAATGAAGCGCTACTCACTGGCTTCAGCTGGCGCTTGTTATGATCGGCGGCCATGACAGGTAAAAACAGAGCCGGCCCGGTGTTACACCGGCATTTCTTCCCCCTGGAAACGAGTCAACCATTTTTTTGGTTCCCGGTTTGTTCACCCGGTGACAGAAAGACTGAATTACACTGTTCAACTGGTCAAAGGTAAAGAACTTATCAGCTATTAGCTTCTGGAGACACAAAGACAACTCGTAAGGCACAATTCCTTCAAACAAATCGTGCAATGCATCTGGAGGAAATCCAGTTACTGGGTGAAAGCAAGTAAGATGAGTTTGTAAGACACATTCTCCTTTTACACCTTGTACATTTGTCAGAGTTGGGTTTGCTTTCAGCTCCTCAACAAATTGGTTGTGTTGTTCTATACTTCTTAAGGGAAAAAGTCCCTTGCTCACATCAGTGGTCTGTATGTCCTTGAAAGAAGCGAGACAAAACCTACAGAACTTCTCAACACGAAAACTTTCCTGAAATCCTGCTAGGCCATGTGCCCCTAGATTGTCTGCAGAGACAGTAACGACAGTTCCTTTGACATTTTCCCCAAACTGATCTACATACAAACCCTCTATTTCAAGTTTATTTATTTGTATTTATTTATTTAATATGGACATAGCAATAACATTGGACGAACCAGATGCATTGTTTAAAGTGTTGTAGCACATGTGCTAATTTTCAACACCTGTCCATAGGGGCTTTTACAACATATAAAAACACATTAAGCAAAACAAGGCACATTTTACACATGAGTACAACTTTGGCCCGATTTAAGCCACAGTTTGAGCTCTCTGGTAAAGATGTTAATATTGTTCTGCAGTTTGAGTCCAATTGGGAGAGAGTTCCATAGTGTACCCCCTTTGAAGGAGAAGCTAGACTGTCCAAAAGATGTTCTGAACTTTGGTAGCACACAATCCCCACTAACTGAGGCTCTGCTGGAAGGTCTAAAAGAGCCCTGACGCCTCTCCATGAGGCCAGAGAACAGCGGTGACACACAGTTGTTCAAACATTTAAAAGTCAATTTCAAAATACTAAAATTTTACAAAATTTTCAAAAGTAAAAAGCTTGTGCTTTTGTATGATATCACAATGATGCCATATCATAGGTTTCTTGTCAAATATCTTAATTGCCTGTTTATATAGAGAAGTGACTGATTTCAGAGTGGACGCTGATGTTTGTGGCCATGCTGTAATACAGTATGACAAATGTGAAAAAAACATTGCATACATAAACAATAAAGCCACGTGATGTAACAACTCTCCTCAAATAAAACGAAAACAGTTTAGATTTGATTTGACTTTCCTACAAACAGTTTACTTGACTTTGAAACTTCAGATGTTTATCTATTATAATGCCCAAATATTTCGTTTCATGAACCTCTTGAATGGGTTCATGGTCTAAATAAACTTCAAAGATGCTGTCAGGGGACCTCCGGTTGATAGAAAAACACATTGAGAAGGTTTTCTGAACATTTAAAGTTAAATGGGACAGCTGAAGCCATCTTGAGATGTTATGTAAAGCCTTTGTTAACTGCTGCCCAGCCAGCACAGTTGTTTTTGCTGACACATGGATAACTGTGTCGTCAGCATAAAGCTGGCAGTTTACACCCTGGCAGCAATCTGGGAGATCGTTTATATACATTGAAAACAACAACGGTCCTAGTACTGACCCTTGGGGCACTCCTAGGTCATTTGGACTCAGATTGGATTTTACAGTTCCTACTTTCACACATTGTTCTCTACCCTCCAGGTAGGACTTGAACCATAACAGAGCTGCATTTGAAAATTCAAATTGCTGTAATTTCTGCAATAAGATACAATGGTCCACTGTGTCGAAGGCCTTCTTCAGATCTAAAAACACAGCGCCTACGATATTCCCTTTGTCCAGTGCACCTTTAATCTGTTCAACCAAGAAGCAGTTGGCGGTTTCTGTGCTGTGTTTTTGTCTGAACCCAAACTGCTGGGGATGCAACAATTGGTTATTTTCAAGATGTTCAATTAATTGCTCCGCCACAATTGTTTCCAGCACTTTGGAAACGACAGGGAGAATAGAAATAGGCCTGTAGTCGCAGGCTTGGTCTTTATTGCCTGACTTATAAATTGGAGTGATTACAGCAGTCTTCCAGCTCTGTGGGAAAGTGTTTGTTTGTATTGACAAGTTTACAAGGTGAGTAATGGGATCGAGTAAACTGCTTAGATGTTTTTTAATTAGAGCTACATTAACCTGTTAAGCTGCAAGCCCACTTTTGAAAAATCCCCAGAAATGGCATTCCCAAACTGAAACAGATACAGTTCATGAACCCTTTGCACTAAAAGCACAAGTATGATCTCATTTGAAAGCTGACACCTGGTAGTTTATTGTAAATGTATAATTAATTATTGTCATAATGAATTTTTTTTTTTTTTAAATAGCTTCAAAGTTTTGTAAAGTTATTAGAAATTTATTTTTATGAAACATCTTCATGAAAATAAAATTGAAGTTGGCCCTGGAGCAATCTAGAAATGCACTGCAGCTAAAGCCATATGTGTGACCATTTTATATTTAAAATCTGAAAATGACAAGTCTAAAACTCTGTATTTAGTTAAATGTTTTTCAAGATCATGTCAAATTACTTTATTTTGATTAGACTCAGAAGATGACTAAACATCAGTTTGCATTTTAGAGTCATCTATTCAGTCTAATGTCTCTATTGTTTTGTGGTCCAAACGAGCCTCATTCAGTCTCATTCTCCCCTGCACACATTTACACCTCTCCAGACTGGTTATGGCTCTAAATATGCATTTCTTTTGTCTGCATTATAGCTACTAACGACTGGCTATTCACAGGCTATTCATAGGGTTTCAAACCCTAATTTCTTTTATCAAAGTTCTCACTAAATATTTGAAACTGGTATCAAATGCACTGAAACATTTCAGTAAGCATTCCTATTTAGAAAAAAATCATAAAACAATAACTGCTGTTAGCAGGTGCACCTGGGCTAGCTAGCATGTTAGCTTAGCACACCATCAATACACGACCATTTATGAGATTAAAACCATGTTTGTTAAAGGCTGTAAAGCAGAAATAATTGACTGTCGTTGCAACTTTTCCACATATAATGAACTTGTTTTGGCACTATAAATAGTTTTTCCTTTATTCAGGTTCTTCCATCGACTGAAATACCAATTCTTATCTGGGATAAGAAATCGGCGTTTGGATGACTTGCTTGACGTCCTTCTTTGCAAGACAGAGACTTACTTTCAGGTGATAAAACACTTGCAATCAGCAGGAAGTTCCAAGAACTGTGTTGCCATGAAGTTGGAGGAAACATTTAACAAAGCAACTAGAATGATGGAAAAAGGCTGGATTGACCACATTACAAGATAATCATCAGAAATATATGTGTATAATGTGCCATCCGAACAAGACTCCTCACTTTCCGATAGAACCTGCCCAGCAGAGTGTTTCTGCAGTTGCCCTGTGGGTTTGAAAGGTGAAGTATGCAAACATTTGGTGTTGCTAGATATACTCAAAGATAAGGATGATGCATTCTCTGAACTTACTCTTCAGCTGGAAGCTCATGCAAGAGCTGTACAAGACAAAGGTCACTTCAGTATCTGTTCTGAGGTGAAGATGGAAATCGACGTGGAAAGCCTTTGTGGGAGAGGAACATATCATACAGATTTGGAAACATATTCTTGTACCTGTTGCACATTCTCATATCATGGCATATGTCCCTGCCTTATTTTAGCACAACAGTTGTTTGGCATGACCATTAATGAAAAAAAGTGCTGTTCTGTGAATTAATCAGACAATGCTGATGTGTATTTTGAGAAACAAGACACAAGTTCAGACTTCCGGAGACTAGAAGATGTTCTTGAAATTGTCAAAAGATGGCAGACTGTCCCAGAGAGCATCAAAAGCCAAATAAATGATCTCTATGTTAACGTGCAACAAGAAGACAGAAGTCTTTTGTCGAAAAGGCATTGCACCATTGACACTTCAAGGAAGATACAGCCACTCTTCCCATGCAATGCAAAAAAACAGAAAAAAGACTTCCAAGGTTTCCAAGAAAACTTCTGACACAAATTCAGAAGGGTTTAAAAGAAGAAAGAGACAACTAAACAAGAAAGAGAAAATTAAAGAAAACGTGAATACAGAATTGGGTGCAGAATACCTTGTATGAAATTTGGGTATCAAATGAAGAGCTGATTTTAGTGTGGCCAATTTTTTTGTGTCAATGTTAATTTCTAAACAATACTGTTTTCGGAAGAATTTGCAAAGCTGTTTTCAATGTAATGTATTTTGTGTGCTAAAAAGTAATTCTGTCAATGTAAATTTGATATTTTAGATCTATTATTAATTACAGTTACAGTACCATTGCAATGTGGCTAGATGACATGTGGTATGTTTCTGTTTATAAGGAATTAAACGTCATTCATCCAATACAATTTTTTTAATATCCACATATTAAAGATGTAAGAAACTTTACACTGAGCATATTGATATAATAAAATTATTAATATAAGGGTATTTTACAGAATTAAAAGACCCCTACTGATTCAATTAGTTCTCAGTTATAAACAAAACGTCAAACATAGAAGGTTATTGTCAGATTTAACAACCTTAGTGCTGCATTTGAAATGTATTTGTTCTGCTTTCATTTTAGACTCTCTGAGATGAAGCCTAACACTCCATCCACTGCTTGTGGACCAAATGTGTGGGTTAATAAACTGAAAGCTGATCTAGAATCCAGGCTTGATTGCAAGTTGGCACGTACACTAGCCAGAGTTGTCCTTTAATGAAAAGAAAAAGGTGAAACAGTTAATAAAATCACATCAAATATCATAAACGTACACAGTAGCTGTGCATTAAGAAAATATACTGTACCTGGTCACTTCTGCATTGTGGTCACTTATGTCTTTACGTACCAACTTTGGGCTGACATTTTGACACAGGCTTTTAGTTAAACCAGTGGCAAGGTCTGAAGCCTCGCCCTCTGTTAGTGCACTAAAAATGCTTGTCTTAGTCTTCATTTTCTTGGGAAGATTGAGGACTAATTCAGGGAGATTTTTTTTGCGCCCCTTAAGAAAAATGAACAGTAGTGCTTTAGAACTAAAATGAAATTAATAGAGAGATGAAAACAAATATAAAACATAACTGATAACTTAATATATCGACCTTATCAATTTAAAAATCAACTTACTCCTAGCAGATCTCTGAAAACATTAGAGGACATATTCTCCCCTTCTATTCTGCGCTGAATTTCTTCTTTTGTGACAACATACGGGGACTTTCTCTGACCAGTGAGGACTAAGCGTCCAAAAACTTTGATGTCTTTAATGTCGTCTGTGGGGTTATTCAAAGGACAATCTCCGCTGTCTCTTGCCTCTATTTCCTCATTTTCAAAACCTGCATCCTTGCCAGTGTCAAAGGTTTGTGGCTGTCTTTCTTCCTCGCTGTCTTGCTTTCCCCCCCTATCTGGTGCATCACTTGCCTTTCTTTATTTACACTTTGATTTTTTTTTTTTTACTTCCACTTTTTCTGTTTTGTGAGTTTCCCTATTCTCTTATTCTTCTTGTTTCCTCTCATCATCTGGAGGTCTTCTTGTGCTTTCCTCTGTCTGCTTACTTTCTCCTTTTTGTAGATGTTTAAACATAGTGTTTCCTTCACCTGCTATTTGAAGCATCAGCATAAACAGCAATGCCATTTGAATCTCAGGAGGAATAATTATTACATCTATAGAAAACATTAAAATGGGTGTACAACTAAACTTGTACTGGGATACATCATCCTCTATACATCTACAATTTGTGGACTCTACCAACAGTTCTGAAGTCATACATTATAAGGAACAGACCAAAACAAAACTGATTATTAACTAATAACATTCCCCTCTTACTTCAGCAAAACATACACTTATAACTTTCTGAGATTTGTCTAAATGCATAATTGTATATTTTTTTAGTTGCTAAGACAAGAGCTGATGTAAAAAGATAGCATGCACACAAAATTGGTAATGAAAAAAGTGCGTCACCAGAGGTCAAATACCTTCAGTAGTCAAAGCACTATTAGACTATTGAAAAGACTGTTCCAGAAACAAACTGTACAGCACTGCATAACATGCATATAAACATACCCTTATTCAAACTGCCCATTCAATTTAAAAAATATCCTTAAATTTGCTTTGAAATATAGTATGTAACATAAGATACTTGTTTTGATTTTTGTGGGAGTTTCACCGCAGTTTCCACAACTTGCTCTTTTAGCCTGCACATTTTATACAGTGTGTTGAATAGCTGTTTGTTCTTGGAATTGAAATTACTTACAAATTACACAGATGCCACATGGTTTTCGCTGACATCTCAAATGGCTGTGTGCACCGCATTCCTGACAGCACACCTAAAAGTGAAACAATGCTTGGTTGCCTGCAATTAATTACAGTATCAAACAGATTCTTCTATTTACCTTCTCTTTCATCAGGACACTCCAGCACACTGTGCACTTTACTCCTCTATCTGCAGGGAAAAAAAATCATATATTAATAATCAAATGAGTAGTTTTGCCTTGGCCATGAGATATTAATTTGTCCATGAGATAATTTTGTTGAGGTAGTGACATTCTTATTGTCACGAGGTGGCAAGGAAGAGGAGAAGCAATGATCCAAAACCGATCGGTCTGTGCAGCGCTGCTTCACGTTGAACATATACAAATATGTCTTTCTCTCAACTTAGGATCTTGAGGCCACAATTTCACATTGCATGGCCAGAACATAAGGAATAAGGATGTTGTTAAAAATATCTTGTGGTCATGACATATCACATTCTCACTCATTATTATTAATTAATTAGCCATTGCCGCTGTCGCTTCTCACCTCTGGCTTGCTTAGTTGGAGACATTTAATATTCAATAATATTATTGATCTGCCTTCATTGACACCATTGATTAAGAACTGAACTGAGCTGGACGATGACGTCACTGTTTCTCCAGAGCTGATAGATAAATTAACTGAATTAAGAACTATTTTCTTCTAGAGCATAGGTCGGCAACCCGCGGCTCTAGAGCCGCATGCGGCTCTTAAGCGCCGCCCTAGTGGCTCCCTGGAGCTTTTTCAAAAATTTGAAAATGGAAAAAATATTTTTCGTTTTAATATAATTTCTGTAGGAGGAAAAACATGACAAATATTCTTAAAGTTTTTCAACGTTGTAAAAATGTGTATGATAAATATTTAATTTCAACATTTCTGTCACTGAAGAATTTACGTCATAGACTGTGACACACGTGTCTGTCAGATCGGCGTGATGCCAGACCGGTGGCTGACAAACAAACAAACAAACCGGCGGGTGTGTCATGGGCCATGGATCCCAAGGGGAAAAAGAGAAAGATAGCTGAGCACTCCCAACGCACTCTAGTGGCGGCGCGGGACTAGATTTGATGGCCGAGCGCGGGCGCGGGCGCGTGCGGTAATGCACTCACTCTACTACAACAAAATAGAAACGATTTACAGGCCAGAATTTCTATTCATAACGTGTTTGCAGCGTTGAGCGATATAGCCAATCACAGACATAAGTGTTGATTTCTTGAACGCAATGGCCAATCAGAAGGATTTAAGATAGACTCCCCTCACCGCTCAAAACTGACTTTTCTGTTCAGTGCTGAATTCTGTATGCTGGCAAATCCTTCAATTATAACGAACAACGTGTGGATATTATGAAAGATTCATTGTGCAGTCAGCTTCATTGATAATAACAGAGATGTGTGAGATCGCGATGAACTGTCAGCTTTTTAGGAATTATTAAGAGAGCGCACTTTGCGCGCATTCAGTCATGGCAAACCATGCACGCAGTAAACTGCTTGCTTTTATGTTAAATTAACAGTGGTTTGTGTTTTAATGCTTTAATAACAAATAATTTATCAGGAGGATGTATGGTGGCGACACGTAGGCTAACTTGAAAGTATTTGGAGGTACAGAAAAAAGTCTTTTTGCGGGCGGGAGCGGGACAAAACATAAATGTTGCGGGCGGGAGAAAGAAAGTTGAGAACGTCAGTTATAACGACCCACGCATTAAAAAATGGTCGGGTTAAAATCGGGCTCTGGCTCATAATTACGTTAAATGTGTCGGGCCGGGCTTGATTTTTTGGGCCCGTTCTAAGCTCTAATTTGTAGCCTACTTATCATTTTGATACTAATAAAGCTAATATAACACTTACAGCATGTGTTGCCTTCATTATAAGGCTTATATAAAGCTTTTCATTTTTTGCGGCTCCAGACAGATTTTTTTTTCAGTCGTTATAACTGACGTTCTTTTTTTTTTGGGTCCAATATGGCTCTTTCAACATTTTGGGTTGCCGACCCCTGTTCTAGAGCTACAAAAAAATTACAGCCAAAATTATGTTCCCTCTAGCAATGTAAAGCTGCTTTGACACAATCTGCATTGTAAAAAGTGCTATATAAATAAAGGTGACTTGACTTGATCTAATATCTCATGGTCACGACCAAACTAAGTGAACCGAATGTCCCCCCAAATTTATAAAATGTATGTTTTGCTTTAGTTTTTATGAAAGTGAGCACCTAAAGAGGAAAACAGAATGTTGCAGAACTGTGCCCTCAGCTGGGGTATATCCACGGAGGCATATCCATCCACGAAACCTTTTCCCTCAAGCAGGGCCTGAGCAAACTAAAATATAAATTAAGTTAAGTGGGCATTTTAAATACTTTATCAGAATGCATAAAAATAAAAGTACATCGACCAATTTTAGAAAATTAGAAAAAAATACCATTAGCACATGGACCCCACAAGAATGTCCATCCTCTTGTCGGGGGTGGGGCACATCATTCCTTGTCCATTTTAGGGCACATCCTTTAGCTTTGGCAAAATAACTGAAAAAAAAAGCTTAAAATTAGGTCTTTGTTCTGAATGTACATGTAGTGTTGATACAGTATGTTGTTGTTTTTTCATATGCTTGGTCATTTAAGGTAATGTTTCACTATTATACTAAAATCCATTAATCATTTTGTTGTGTAGCAGGACTTTAAAAACAACACACTTTGGCAAGTATCAAGTACTAACTAAATGAAAGTAGACCGTAGACCTCTCTAAAAGTTTAACCCCTTAACTGTCACCTTCCCGGTACCGGGACGCCTACGTTTACTTCACTAAAATAGATATTTTAGCACTGTTTTTTGTTACAAATTATGTAGGAACTTATGAATTTATGACAAGAGTGCACCTCAAAAAAATCTACATCATAACAGGAGTTCTGACCCTTGTCAGAACTCGATGCACACATTTTTAATAATTTAAACTTTGGTTTTAATGCTAAAAGTTCATAATAAAACATAACCTAGTATTTGTCAATGAAAAATTATAAAATAATATTATCCTCTAAAAAGTATAATATATCCTCTAAAACATAATATTATAATAAAATATCACCTTTTTTATTACATCTCATATTTTAGTAGTTATCATAAATTAGGTATCATTTGAAAGCTTACGAACTCAGAATTCATCCTGTGAAAACCGTTTTCAAATTGGACATTGCGTTACCATAGTTTATCGGGCTGCTCCCCTTTTGGGCGTCATCATGTTTCATAATTTATGATCAAAAACTTTTCTAATCTTGACAAAACACATATTGTCAGAAAGGTCTGAGTCTCAATGTTTCCATATTTTGTGAAAGAAGTGATATTTGGACAGACATGTTAAGGCAGAATGCATACAATTCGATTGGAATGTATGTCACCAGGTGGCTTTTTTTATATTACGCCTAAACAAAATCTCATGGGAACTTCAATTTTTGTGTTATCTACTTCAAATTTGGAACACAACTTGGTAAGATATATGGCTTTGATTTTATAGTAAAAAATAAAATAAAGGGGGGTGAGAGACATTGAGCTTCCCAGGCACTATACCCATCTATATAACTCAAGACGATATAGAACTTAGTCAGGGTAGTGACATTTAGCATTTTGTGTATGAATGTGTGTATGTGTGCCTGTCAAAAGATCGGAAACATTACAACATTTTATTTTTTTAAGTTTCTTCTGCTCATCAAGGCTGCATTTATGTAAGAACGGTAATGTTGTGAAATATTATAACAATTTAAAATAATTGTTTTCTATAGTAATACAATTAAAAAGGTAATTAATTCCTGTGATGCAAAGCTGAATTTTAAGCATCATTAAATATTGTTATGAGACCGTAAAGGCATCATTTTCAAAAGCTTGTGTTTTCAGGCTCCCAAAACGCTGTTGTCATGTAAATGAACGGCCAAACGGACCAAATGATTACAGCCTTGAAATAAAGAGATACTGTCAAAATCTAAAGGTTATTATTTGTTAATCTACTACCTCCAATTCTTCAGAATCTCGTTTTTCTTTCCATTGGCTTCACCAAATGGATCCATGTATGTGACTTCTTGTTTTGTGAGGTCACAGAACTACAAAATAAGATCAGAAAATTAGTAGATTAAAAGAATCAATCATCAAATACCAATCCTAATGTGTAATTTTATTTAATTTATTTTTAAAGTTTGCGCAAGGTAACAGTCAATTGTAAGAAATAATAGTTCCCTTTCAGTCGAGAACGTCAGACGTAGTCGACATCGACTGAATGGGGATCATGCTAGGGAGCCTATCGTTTTCGAGTATCTTTAGAACGAGCCAATGCACATTGGCGTGCGAGATCTGCATCTCACACTCCGCCCCGCAGTGCGGGTATAAATACGGAAGTAGATGCACGCACCATTTGCCTTTCTCTTCAGAGCCGAGCTTTATGTTCAGGTCTTCTGAAGAGTGTTGTTATACAATGAGCGAGTGTGTCGTAGCTTCTTCTGGAAGTCTCTTCTGGAAGTGTTGGTGTTTACAGCGCAAGTGCAGCTGTGATCGCAAGCTTTCGAGGTCTCAACTGCTGTTCTCATAACACCCAAATTTCTGTTTGTGTTGGATGATTGGTATCTCGAGATGGGCCGTGCTGGTTCTCAGCCCGCCGCCCCAGTACCCTTCTTTCCCGAAGTGCATGGAGAGCTTACTAGATCGTGGATGGCACCTTTTACTGCCGAAAACTGCCTGAGTGGTTCTTCCCCCCTCGCTACCTTTAAGGGAGGAGCGGTTATGAGGCTATCCCTCCAGTGGAGCGGTCTATTGCGACACACCTGTGTCCAACGGCTGCTGCATCTGGGGGATCCTTGTCTCCCCTCGCAGGCCTGTGAGCTCGCGTCAGGTTTGACCATCAGAGCTTACAAAGCTTGCGGGCAAGCCGCCGCCTCATTGCATGCCATGGCGTTGTTGCTGGTCTATCAGGCCAAGACACTCATGGACATGCACAAGGGTAGTCTAGTGCATGCACTCATGAGTGAGCACTCAGGGGCACGAGTGTCACAGCGTGCGTGGTCGGTCTAGTGATGTCCACCCTAGTGGTCCAAGAGCGCCATCGTTGGCTCAGCCTGATTGAGATGGCGGATGCGGACAAGGTTTGGTTCCTGGACTCCCCAATTTCCCAGGTTGGGTTGTTCGGCGACGCAGTGGAGAGCTGCACCCAACAGCTCTCCGCCGCTCAACCGCAGATGGAGGCCTTCGGACACACCCTGCCCCGGCGGCCCGCTGTTGCTTCCACCCCGCCGCCAGTGGCAGTTCATCTGCATTCGCCTTCTTATGCAACCCTTATTGCGCCATGGAGACAGGTAAGTGTTGTGACGTACACTCAGACCCTGCTTCGGGTCACCCCTGTGCCTTCCGAGCCGGGTCCCTGTTCTCCACCTCGCTGCCCCACCTCGGGTACATCTGTGGTCTTCTGGGCCTGGTTCGTAGAAGCGGAAAAGGTTTCCGAACCGTTCCGGACCAGACCGTGACCATCAGACTCGGCTATGCGATTCATTATCACTCTGCCCCTGCTCAAGTTCAGTGATAGTCATCACACTTAGGTGTTGACCAGATATGCTCCTGAAGCTCAGTGATATTCATCACACCTAGTGTTGAGCAGTGCTCCTGTCTTGTCCGCGCATGTCACTGTCCTACTGACGAAGGATGCGATATAGCCGTTCCCTCCAGCCGATATGAAGGCCAGTTTTTGTAAACTCGTTCTTCATGGTACCTAGTATGTGGTGGGTCGTGACCATCTTGGACCCGTGCATTGGCTCGTTCTAAAGATACTCGAAGACGATTGGCTCCCTAGCATGATCCCCATTCAGTCGACGTCACGCGAACAAGAACGTTCTATTGCATTTAGTCTGGTATGGTTTCCTACTGAACCAAGCCTGGCGTATTCAGAACGTTATGATTTGGCCTACTTACAAAAAGGGTCCAGTGATTTTCATTTTCCAGGAGGGCACCAATAACTTCAGTGTAGGTTTTAAATAGGTCTTTCTGGAAAGATATAATTATTAATTGAATCAAAAGAAGTTTTACGTGGAACATCATGTCTTCTTCTTTTAAAGGGGCTCTAGGAAAATTTAAAAAACTCTTGTTATTAGCGACAAATGTGGCCATGAAGTGAACTCCAGCCAGCAACTTATTGCTTGTGCTTGCGGTCGTGCTCGCAATCCATAGTTATTCGAGCAAGACTTGGCCAAAACAGTAGCCGACATCATGTCGACAGATGACGTTCATTAAAATTACACTGTTAAGATAGGTTCCTTTGGATTTTTCCGGGAAACCGCCCTGAGTCGTTAAAATCAGAATAGAGACTTTCATAGACAACCTATGAAGTTGGGAAAGGTCTCTTTTTTTAAAGTTTCACTACAGTGCCTCAGTTCACAATAAAAATAAAATAAACAAAATGATTTATACATGAAAATTCTTACGTATAGCCCCTTTAAAATAATATAAGGCTGAAGGTTGTAACTTTTTCAAAGTTAAAACATTCTCCTTTTGCAGCCGAAAATGCAGTGACAATTTAGTATGCAAACCATTTGTATGATGATTCTGATGCAAACAATTACATAATCCTAATTATAAAATAGTAATATTCAAAAATAAATGGAAAATGGTCAAAGACAAAATACTTTTGCCCGTAATGTTTAATTTCGATAATGTTTCCATATTTCTATTTTGCACTCCACATCAGGGAGTACAGTCTGAATTTAGCACCTTGCTAAATTCAGACTGTATGTCATGTACATTCACAGTGCCTCAGTACTAGGTAAGCACTGCATCTGCAGTGCACAGCATAAATGAGTAAATCTGAACAAATACAAAAGATGTAGCTTTTGCTGGCTCTGAAACACTCGCTTTGTATTTCTCCTGCTGTTTGTCAAGCAAAAATCACTCATCACTAAATGAAAGCTTAAAATTAAGGCCTGATTATTTCAGGGTCCCCGTCACCAGTCCATTATTTTATTTATTTCTGTTCATTTTGCTATATTTTCACACTTAAAACACTGTCCACTTTTGTGCTAAAAAAAATAAGTCTCCTGACAGTTCTCTCCCAAGTGGTACCATTGTTGTCAGAATTACTGTAAGTCTGAGAATGATTCAGTGGGCTATATAACACTTTTAATTGTCAAGAAATTACTTCTCTTTAAATGTTTTGGTTCAACATACATACCCGTTGATCAAAAATTGCCTTTAATTGACACCAGAATTTTTTATTTATTTTTTAGGAGTAACTTTCAGGAGGGTGTACTTATTTTTGCAACACAACATTTTATCACTTATAAGATAAGAAAATCTTATTTTCCTGAACAGTTGTGTCATGCTTCTTTGGTAATTGATCAAGAAGACTTCCTGGGACATTATATCTCCAAAGAACCCTAACATGTCTTCCAAGTAAAGAGTAATTGCGGAATTTGTTAAGTTTTAGATACTTATTTATGCTATGCACAAGCCCTGGAAGATTCCACCTTGGCTCATTTTTTTTTTTTTAAACTATCAGTTGCTATTCCATGCTAGAATAACATTAGAATCTGCAGCTTTAATATTTAGATGGGCAAAAGTCTTTGATTGCATTTTTTTATGTTAGATCATATATTCTTAGGTTTGTAAATATTATTTACTGCACCTTGCAGAAGTAGTGGCTTTTAACCCTCTGCGATCCAGACAGAATCTTAGTCATGGATTGTGTACAAATATTGTACACATCCTTGAATTTCTTAGGGGGAAAAGGAAAAGCAGATAAATACATACATATATACATACATACATACATACAGACATACATTATATATTTCATACCTTGCAGGTGATACTCATGAGAGCATCCATTACCTATTGATAATAACTGTAGTTAGAACCTGAAAAAATCATCAAATTCTAAAATACACCTGCAATTAATAAATACACTAATAGCTCACCACATCTGGTATGTAGCCTGGCTCATACAGTGCTTTTAAATGGGCAGCTGAAAGGCTATTTGGCCCAACACAGCCCACTAAGGACTCCCAACGTTGATCTGTATAAAGGGTATGTATATAAAAGTCACCTGCACAATTTTAAAAGGGTAAGTATGTATATGTGATACAGAATGTGCACCCTTACCAGTCATGATGAATCATACGTTAAAAGCTGGAAAACAAGAATGTCACAGTCCATTAGGAAGTTTTTCTGTTAACAATTTAAAGGGGCTATATGTAAGAATTTTCACATATTTATCACTTTTTTATTGCCAATGTTTATTATGAAGCTTTAAAAACGAGACCTTCCCTGACTTCCTAGGTTGTCTGTGTAAGCCTGTAGACTGATTTTTATGATTTTTTCCCCTTTTTTGAAGGGAAAATCCAAAATGAACTATCATAACAATCATAATTTTATTGACGATCATCTGTCAACAATGTCGGTAAATTATATAGAAACATGGGTTAAGCTAATTAATTATATAAATGAAGGCAAAAGTATCCTAAAAAAATTACCAGACACTGTAAAAAGTGACTTCAGTGCAGGGTGCAGCATAACTAAGTTATTTATCCTTGAACTAAGTATTAAGATTTACAGTTACAATTACAGTAGCGCTTCCTACAATACAAAATATTAGATTTAGATTTAATCCATCACTGTAATAAATAATAAAACGCAAAGATTTCAATTAACTTATGATTTGACTAACTACAGTAGAAATGGTATGTTGGAGAATTTGCTTACCATGCTAATTTATGGAAATCATGAATGGTCCTGGATCAACATTAGTGAATCTACCCCATATTGAACTGACCTTGATTGTCCTGGATCACCATTAGCAAATCTACCTCGTATTGAACTGACTATGATGGTCCTGGATCAACATTAGCGAATCTACCCCATATTGAAGTGACCATGATGGTCCTGGATCAACATTAGCGAATCTACCCCATATTGAACTGACTATGATGGTCCTGGATCAACATTAGCAAATCTACCTCGTATTTAACTGACTATGATGGTCCTGGATCACCATTAGCGAATCTACCCCATATTGAAGTGACCATGATGGTCCTGGATCAACATTATCGAATCTACCCCATATTGAACTGAGTATGATGGTCCTGGATCAACATTAGCAAATCTACCTCGTATTGAACTGACTATGATGGTCCTGGATCAACATTAGCGAATCTACCCCATATTGAAGTGACCATGATGGTCCTGGATCAACATTATCGAATCTACCCAATATTGAACTGACTATGATGGTCCTGGATCAACATTAGCAAATCTACCTCGTATTGAACTGACTATGATGGTCCTGGATCAACATTAGCGAATCTACCCCGTATTGAACTGACTATGATGGTCCTGGATCAACATTAGCGAATCTACCCCATATTGAACTGACTATGATGGTCCTGGATCAACATTAGCAAATCTACCTCGTATTGAACTGACTATGATGGTCCTGGATCAACATTAGCGAATCTACCCCGTATTGAACTGATCATGATGGTCCTGGATCAACATTAGCGAATCTACCTCGTATTGAACTGACCATGATGGTCCTGGATCAACATTAGCGAATCTACCCCGTATTGAAGTGATCATGATGGTCCTGGATCGACATTATTGAATCTACCCCATATTGAACTAACTATGATGGTCCTGGATCACCATTAGCGAATCTACCCCGTATTAAAGTGATCATGATGGTCCTGGATCACCATTAGTGAATCTACCCCGTAATTGAAATAATCATGATGGTCCTGGATCAACATAAGCAAATCTACCCCATATTGAACTGACTATGATGGTCCTGGATCACCATTAGCGAATCTACCTCATATTGAAGTGATCATGATGGTCCTGGATCACCATTAGCGAATCTACCTCATATTGAAGTGATCATGATGGTCCTGGATCAACATTAGCGAATCTACCCCGTATTGAAATGATCATGATGTCCTGGATCAACATTAGCGAATCTACCCCATATTGAGCTGACCATGATGGTCCTGGATCAACATTATCGAATCTACCCCGTATTGAATTGATCATGATGGTCCTGGATCAACATTAGCGAATCTACCCCGTATTGAACTGACCATGATGGTCCTGGATCAACATTAGCGAATCTACCCCGTATTGAAATGATCATGATGGTCCTGGATCAACATTAGCGAATCTACCCCGTATTGAAGTGATCATGATAGTCCTGGATCAACATTAGCGAATCTACCCCGTATTGAAGTGATTATGATGGTCCTGGATCAACATTAGCGAATCTATCCCGTATTGAAGTGATCATGATGGTCCTGGATCAACATTAGCGAATCTACCCCGTATTGAAATGATCATGATGGTCCTGGATCAACATTAACGAATCTATCCCGTATTGAAGTGATCATGATGGTCCTGGATCAACATTAGCGAATCTACCCCATATTGAACTGACCATGATGGTCCTGGATCAACATTAGCGAATCTACCCAGTATTGAAGTGACCATGATGGTCCTGGATCAACATAAGCGAATCTACCCCATATTGAACTGGCCATGATGGTCCAGGATCAACATTAGCGAATCTACCCCATATTGAACTGACCATGATGGTCCTGGATCAACATTAGCGAATCTACCCCATATTGAAGTGACCATGATGGTCCTGGATCAACATTATCGAATCTACCCAATATTGAACTGACTATGATGGTCCTGGATCAACATTAGCAAATCTACCTCGTATTGAACTGACTATGATGGTCCTGGATCAACATTAGCGAATCTACCCCGTATTGAACTGATTATGATGGTCCTGGATCAACATTAGCGAATCTATCCCGTATTGAAGTGATCATGATGGTCCTGGATCAACATTAGCGAATCTACCCCGTATTGATGTGACCATGATGGTCCGGGATCAATATTATCAAATCTATGATGGTCCTGGATCAACATTATCAAATCTACCCCGTATTGAAGTGATCATGATGGTCCTGGATCAACATTAGCGAATCTACCCCGTATTGAAATGATCATGATGGTCCGGGATCAACATTATCGAATCTACCTCGTATTGAAGTGACCTTGATGGTCCGGGATCAACATTATCAAATCTACCCCGCATTGAACTGATCATGATGGTCCTGGATCAACATTAACGAATCTATCCCGTATTGAAATGATCATGATGGTCCTGGATCAACATTAGCAAATCTACCCCGTATTGAAATGATCATGATGGTCCTGGATCAACATTAGCGAATCTACCCCGTATTGATGGTCCTGGATCAACATTAGCAAATCTACCTCGTATTGAACTGACTATGATGGTCCTGGATCAACATTAGCGAATCTACCTCGTATTGAACTGACTATGATGGTCCTGGATCAACATTAGCGAATCTACCCCGTATTGAAGTGATCATGATGGTCCTGGATCAACATTAGCGAATCTACCCCATATTGAACTGACCATGATGGTCCTGGATCAACATTAGCGAATCTACCCAGTATTGAAGTGACCATGATGGTCCTGGATCAACATAAGCGAATCTACCCCATATTGAACTGGCCATGATGGTCCAGGATCAACATTAGCGAATCATATCCCGTATTGAAGTGATTATGATGGTCCTGGATCAACATTAGCGAATCTATCCCGTATTGAAGTGATCATGATGGTCCTGGATCAACATTAGCGAATCTACCCCGTATTGAAGTGATTATGATGGTCCTGGATCAACATTAGCGAATCTATCCCGTATTGAAGTGATCATGATGGTCCTGGATCAACATAAGCGAATCTACCCCGTATTGAAATGATCATGATGGTCCTGGATCAACATTAACGAATCTACCCCGTATTGAAGTGATCATGATGGTCCTGGATTAACATTAACGAATCTATCCCGTATTGAAGTGATCATGATGGTCCTGGATCAACATTAGCAAATCTACCCCGTATTGAAATGATCATGATGGTCCTGGATCAACATTAGCGAATCTACCTCGTATTGAACTGACCATGATGGTCCTGGATCAACATTATCAAATCTACCCCGTATTGAAGTGATCATGATGGTCCTGGATCAACATTAGCGAATCTACCCCGTATTGAAATGATCATGATGGTCCGGGATCAACATTATCGAATCTACCTCGTATTGAAGTGACCTTGATGGTCCGGGATCAACATTATCAAATCTACCCCGCATTGAACTGATCATGATGGTCCTGGATCAACATTAACGAATCTATCCCGTATTGAAGTGATCATGATGGTCCTGGATCAACATTAGCAAATCTACCCCGTATTGAAATGATCATGATGGTCCTGGATCAACATTAGCGAATCTACCCCGTATTGATGTGACCATGATGGTCCGGGATCAATATTATCAAATCTACCCCGTATTGAAGTGATCATGATGGTCCTGGATCAACATAAGCGAATCTACCCCGTATTGAAATGATCATGATGGTCCGGGATCAACATTAGCGAATCTACCCCGCATTGAAGTGACCATGATGGTCCGGGATCAACATTATCAAATCTACCCCGCATTGAACTGATCATGATGGTCCTGGATCAACATTAGCGAATCTACCCCATATTGAACTGATCATGATGGTCCTGGATCAACATTAGCGAATCTACCCCGTATTGAAATGATCATGATGGTCCTGGATCAACATTAGCGAATCTACCCCGTATTGAAGTGACCATGATGGTCCTGGATCAACATTAGCAAATCTACCCCGTATTGATGTGACCATGATGGTCCTGGATCACCATTAGCGAATCTACCCCGTATTGAAGTGATCATGATGGTCCTGGATCAACATTAGCGAATCTACCCCGTATTGAAGTGATCATGATGGTCCTGTATCAACATTAGCGAATCTACCCCGTATTGAAGTGACCATGATGGTCCTGGATCACCATTAGCGAATCTACCCCGTATTGAAGTGATCATGATGGTCCTGGATCAACATTAGCGAATCTACCCCGTATTGAAATGATCATGATGGTCCTGGATCAACGTTAGCGAATCTATCCCGTATTGAAGTGATCATGATGGTCCTGGATCAACATTAGCGAATTTACCCCGTATTGAAATGATGACATAGCAATTATCAAAATTTTGATTACAATCATATTCAAAAAGCAATTATTCTACTGTTTTTGTATGTCATATACTTTGTGCACACTTTATTCTGACTAAAATCACAGTAGTCTGTTTTAAAGACCTGGAATTTATTGACATTGTTATAAAATTGTATTAAATATTAAATGTGTATTTGTGTATGAGAGAAAGAAGACTTTTAGAGGTTATGGAGTAAAGTAAGCTTAGCTATTAGCTAAACGGCACATGGCTGTTGTATGTATGTTCAGAGTTGCATTACATTAGGCCATTTAAGTGTTCTATTTCAGTATTTTTTAGTGAATAAATACATTTACAAAGTCAGATTTTTAGTTACAGAGAGGGTCAAAGAAAGAGGACAGACAAAATAACTTACCTTTTGTCAGTCAGCCGAGGTAAGAGAGGAGGGAAAATTCAAAATGGACTGATTGCATTTAGTCGGCACACACTGATGACATCAGAGGCTTGTGATTGGTTGATTTAATGTTGATCCAGGATCAACAAAATGTGTTGATCCAGGATCACATCTTACTACACCGTGGCAAAATCACGGTGACCGCTGTGGTCTATAATTCACACCCTGACTAAGACCCATTGGGGGAAGCATTTAAATAATCCTATGAATGCATATAAAAAAATTAAGAATCGAATCGAATTATTCGAATTGCATCGAATTTTAATGTGAATCGCATTGAATCAAATCTTTCTGAATTTGCACAAATCGTTCTTGAATCGAATCGAAAACCTATGAATCGTGAATCGAATCGATTCGCTGCCTACCCAAAGATTCACAGCCCTAACACTAAGTTATGGCCGTTTTACACTTTATATTAAGTGGACAGTTCCTGAGGAGTTATGTCACCGGGTGACGAAGGCGGAACTGAAAATCAGCGCGTGATTCCCTTGGGGAGCACTTCCGGGGTAACACCAGGCCGGTTCCGGTTCGCTGTCATGGCTGACCAGAAAGGTAAACGGAGAAATTAGCAGCAGCTGGATTAAATCGGAGTTGATTATGGTGGCGATGAGGACGCGCATTTTCAGAGGAGATATAAAAGCAGAGATTGGAGAATCTAAAAGCAAGTTCGAGAAAAAAGCAGGACGCGAAGTACAGGGCAGACGGGAGCGAGTGAGTGAGAATACCAAAGCTGGCTGGGAAGAAGTTTGTCATTGTGAGTGTGAAGACCATCACCTGGAAAGAAGTTAAGTAACTTACACGATTCCTAATTGTTTTGGAAGCACCGCGTCTGTGTTCATGGAGGCATTGTGATATATTGGAGGGCTCTTACCTGTTTGCTGTTTTTCTCTTTCGTGTGGTTGAAGTTGGTGATTGGAAGGCACGTTCATTCTCTCGTATAAAACTCCATGCAGTCATACTAATGTCACCCCCCCCCCCCTCCCCCCCCCCCCCTCCCCCCCTCCTGCCTGAACACGAGCTGCTGGTGGACGGATCCAGGCCAAATGGAGTGAAGGCTTAAATCCACTGTGAGGTATTTGTAGAGTTGCAGTGCTTACGAATTGAAGTGTTCACGTGTGGGATTGTGGAGGGATTGCTGTATGCAAGTGTGAGGAAAATTGAAATATTCCGTCGCTCCAAATCTTCCCTGGGATCATCCTGCCCCGTGGGGTGTGGGGAGGATCGACAATTTGACTGTGTGTATAGATGTGTGCAGGTGCCCATCTACTTCTATCCTGAAGATACAGAGAAAACCAGTCGCTCACGCCGCCTTGAGTTCACCGACCTCGACGACCGCCACCTCTTGAGCTTCCTGGTAGTTCCAAAGACCCTGCACCTCAGGTATTTCGAGCTCTATTGCTGTATTGAAGAAACAGAGAAAACCAGTCGCTCACGCCGCCTTGAGTTCACTGACCTCGACGACCGCCACCTCTTGAGCTTCCTGGTAGTTCCAAAGACCCTGCACCTCAGGTATTTCAAGCTCTATTGCTGTATTGAAGAAACAGAGAAAACCATTTGCTCATGCCGCCTTGAGTTCACCGACCTCGACGATCGCCACCTTTTGAGCTTCCTGGTAGTTCCAAAGACCCTGCACCTCAGGTATTTTGAGCTCTATTGCTATATTGAAAAAACAGAGGAAACCAGTCACTCACATTGCTCTGAGTTACTCACCTGAAGATCCTCGTAGTTCGAGCATCCTGAACCCTCCCGCTGTCCTGAAGAAGTAGAACAAGCCAGCTCCTCCTGCTGTTCTGGGTTACGCACCCGAAGATCCCCTTAGCCCGAGTATTCCAAGCTCCATCGCTGTCCTGAGGAAATAGAGAAAGCCAGTCACTCACGTTGCTCTGAGCTACTTGCTTGAAGATCCTCTTAGTCCGAGCATCCTGAGCTCCACCGCTGTCCTGAGGAAATATAGAAAGCCAGTCACTCACACTGCTCTGAGTTACTCACCTGAAGAAGTAGAACAAGCCAGCTCCTCCTGCTGTTCTGGGTTACGCACCCGAAGATCCTCTTAGCCCGAGTATTCCGAGCTCCATCGCTGTCCTGAGGAAATAGAGAAAGCCAGTCACTCACGCTGTTCTGGGTTATGCACCCGAAGATCCTCTTACCCCGAGTATTCCGAGCTCCATCGCTGTCCTGAGGAAATAGAGAAAGCCAGTCTCTCACGTTGCTCTGAGCTACTCGCTTGAAGACCCTCGTAGTCCGAGCATCCTGAGCTCCACCGCTGTCCTGAGGAAATAGAGAAAGCCAGTCACTCACGCTGTTCTGGGTTATGCACCCGAAGATCCCCTTAGCCCGAGTATTCCGAGCTCCATCGCTGTCCTGAGGAAATAGAGAAAGCCAGTCTCTCACGTTGCTCTGAGCTACTCGCTTGAAGACCCTCGTAGTCCGAGCATCCTGAGCTCCACCGCTGTCCTGAGGAAATAGAGAAAGCCAGTCACTCACACTGCTCTGAGTTACTCACCTGAAGAAGTAGAACAAGCCAGCTCCTCCTGCTGTTCTGGGTTACGCACCCGAAGATCCTCTTAGCCCAAGTATTCCGAGCTCCATCGCTGTCCTGAGGAAATAGAGAAAGCCAGTCACTCACGCTGTTCTGGGTTATGCACCCGAAGATCCTCTTACCCCGAGTATTCCGAGCTCCATCGCTGTCCTGAGGAAATAGAGAAAGCCAGTCACTCACGTTGCTCTGAGCTACTCGCTTGAAGACCCTCGTAGTCCGAGCATCCTGAGCTCCACCGCTGTCCTGAGGAAATAGAGAAAGCCAGTCACTCACACTGCTCTGAGTTACTCACCTGAAGAAGTAGAGCAAGCCAGCTCCTCCTGCTGTTCTGGGTTACGCACCCGAAGATCCTCTTAGCCCGAGTATTCCGAGCTCCACCGCTGTCCTGAGGAAATAGAGAAAGCCAGTCACTCACGCTGTTCTGGGTTATACACCCGAAGATCCTCTTAGCCCGAGTATTCCGAGCTCCATCGCTGTCCTGAGGAAATAGAGAAAGCCAGTCACTCACGCTTCACTGACACTGACAGTTACCATGTAAGTACACTGTTAATACAGTGTTGTACAGAGGTTTGGGTTTTGCATATTACACAGTAAGTTATGACCGTTTTACACTTTGTATCAAGTGCAGAGTTACTGAGGAGTTACCATGTAAGTACACTGTTAATACAGTGTTGTACAGAGGTTTGGGTTTTGCATATTACAGAGTAAGTTATGACCGTTTTACACTTTGTATTAAGTGGACAGTTTCTGAGGAGTTACCATGTAAGTACACTGGTACCACAAGGGGAAACTTTAGCTGTAATTCAACATAAGTCCTGCCAGTCATACAGTAAATACATGGTATACACATAGGAATCATCATGATTTCAGTGGAGTTTCAGTGTATTCCAAACTGGTAACTACAGTATTGAAGAATGTAGTTACATAATGCCAGCTACACATGTGTACTTACTGTAGTGGAAAAAGTGTTGTTACCAATGTCCTGTTACACATTTGTAATTACTAGGGGTGGAACGGTACACAGAAGTCACGGTTCGGTTCATACCTCGGTTCAGACGTCACGGTTCGGTACGATTTCGGTACAATGGAGTGAAAAGCAAAACAAAAAGGCAGAAGGCATTTTTATAAATGTCTTAAGCCTTGTATTTTTTAGATAAGTTTTATTAATAAAGGCATAGAACCAGTTTATTTGTAGTGCACTGACATAGTTTTATATAATTAGTTTATTAATTAAATTATTAAAAAGACACACACACACACACTGTTCGATTGCGCGATTCGCGCCCGCGCCTCTCTCTCTCTCTCTCCCTCTCTCTCTCGCACACACACACACACAGACACACACACACTCCAGCATTGCAATCTCGATCGCAGCCTGTTCATTGCTGCGTTCACAGTCACACCAAAAGCGAATAGAGCGAAATTGATAGCTATTTAAGAGTTTTTTTTTTTATTTGTACCGTGTATTCTCCGTGCAAATTCGTGCACCGAACCGTGACGCCCGTACCGTTTCGGTTCAATACGAATACATGTAACGTTCCACCCCTAGTAATTACCCATACCTTTCTGTGGGTTATTACATATGTGTAATTACACAAATATTACAGCTGTAAATACTATGTACCAATGTGTATTTACACTGTAGTTACATACTAAGTACATATCTAGTAACCATGTAAGTTCACAGGTATTAGGGCCACTTAATATTGTTGTGAACTTTTTCTTCTTAAAGTGTAGAAAAGTCAGAAGAGCAGACCAGGAGACGGAGAGGTATCTTTTAAAGGAGATGTTCTTCATTAGGTCGCTGTAGCATCTCAATCTCGTCCAACTAAGGGAAAGGTTCCCTTGCAATTTATACATTTAGAGGAGGAGGAGTTTACATTGGGGTGACAAAGCATGCAAATTAAGTAGGAACACACCCTACTCTGAGGGCATTACCAATCCAATTGAATCAGCATAACTATTCAAATGCTGATAGTGGCCAGGAACTCTGGTTCCTAAGAGCCATCCCAGAGCCATTAAAGACAAAAGTCGGACAAAAGGTGAAAGTCTCTCCGACAGCTAATCCAATCAACCTAACGATTCAACATCTAGGCTGAAAGGAGAGAAAACAGGACTATCAGGAAAGGAGACTCAATAATCATCTAAAATCCGTCTACTAAACTTTATCAGTTTTTATACCATTGGAGTGGAAACCTAAATTGAACATTTGACAAATTTGTATTCCTTCAATATAAAGTGGGACCGGTCAAGGAGATGTGTTTTTAGTCTAGCTTTGAACTGACAGTGTGTCTGCTTCCCGGACAATAGTAGGAAGACTGTTTGTTACGATCTTTTTACAGTCTAGGAGATGTTACGCAACACTTGTTTTATTAGTACTGCTGATGGATGAGTAAGGGAAAGGAAACCATGACAGACTCAACTTGAAGAGAAACAAACTGGATTTTTATTGTCACAAAGCCGAAGCCACTAGTTCCAGTTCGGTTGATAAATGATCGAATGAATGAAAACGCCATCCTTTTGAACCCAGCTGGACAACTCTGATTGGCTCCCGGGCGCCGCCCCGATGATGAGTGACGTCCCGCCAGGCCAGTCACAGCAGCCTGCGAGCCGAGAGTGAGCTAGAAACAGAAAAAGATAATGAGCATATACTATCAACACGTGCAAAGTATACCAGCGTGCACAGACTAGTGAAAACAAAACAAACCCCCACGTGGAACGTGACACTTCCCCCCTTAAGAATCAACTATATGGATTAACTCAACAAATAGTTGATCAAGTGCATTCGCTCAAATGCCACCATAGGCAGCTCTAGACAGTGCGTCGGCTATTATATTCTCGACACATTTTTTATGCTTAATTACCAAGTTGTAACCCTATACAATCAGAGACCAGCGCATCAAACGCTGATTCTGATTATACATACGTGATAAAAAAACTAAAGGGTTCTGGTCGGTAAATACGGTGACCGGAATGCTACTCAATCCGACATACACATCGAAATATTGAAGTGACATTAAAAGTGCTAATGCCTCCTTCTCGATCGTGGAATAATTCAACTGGTGTTTGTTGAATTTACGTGAGAAATAACAGACCGGATGATCAATTCCATCCTCACCTGTCTGAATCAATACAGATCCAGCACCAACAGAACTCGCATCTACATCAAGTTTAAAAGCAGTGTCGTAATTCGGTGCGGCTAAAACAGGTGTATTACACAAAAGATCCTTGATCGTACTAAAAGCATGTTGACAATCATCAGACCATAGAAACGCACGGGATGGACTAAGAAGCGCAGTTAATGGATGTGCAATCGTCGAAAAGTTTTTACAGAAGCCACGATAATAGCCAGCCATCCCTAAAAATCGACGGAGCTCTCGTCGAGTGGTTGGAGCAGGAAATTCAGCTATAGCCGTAACTTTCGCTTCTAACGGGCGCACCTCCCCTTGACCGACTTCCTTCCCGAGATACATAATAGTGGCCTGCCCAAACTCACATTTGGCTAAATTTAAAGTCAACGAGGCTTTCTCCAAACGCTCGAAAACGGTTCGCAATGACGAAATGTGTTCTATCCAATCGGTCGAGTAAACTACTAAGTCATCTAAGTAGGTATTACACTTGGGCACTCCAGACAACACGATGTTAATAAGCCGCTGAAAGGTAGCTGGAGCGTTACGCATGCCGAAAGCCATTACTGAGTACTGAAGAAAGCTATCAGGGGTAACAAATGCAGATATGTCAGAAGCACGGCTCGTAAGAGGCACTTGCCAGTAGCCCTTTACCAAGTCTAACTTACTGACATAACGGGCTGAACCGAGGTTGTCGACGCAATCTTCCATGCGCGGTAAAGGAAAACAGTTGGGCACCGTCACCGCATTTATCTTTCGGTAATCAGTACAAAATCGCGCCGTGCCATCGCTCTTCGGCACTAATAACCATGGAGAACTACAGGGACTACAACTGAACCGAGCAAGTACATGCTCTACTAGATACTCAACCTCATTTCGCATCACATCTCTTTTCGCTGCATTTACGTGGTATGCATGCTGTTTAATCGGGGCAGCATCACCCACATTAATGTCGTGCTCCAAAACTGTAGTGCGAGAAGGTACATCATTAAACAAAGCAGGAAAATCATCAATCAACTGCATAATATCACATCCTTGTTGTTCAGATAAATGAGATACATGAGATGTAAGATCAGATAATACCTCAGAATTCTTAAGTCGAGCACATTGTTGATGTGTGTGACGAAGAACGACTCCATCATCCTCCGGATCAGTAATCTCGACAGCAGCACAAGTGAACACAGGAGATGACACAGGAGATGACACAGGAGCAATGATTTCTTCTGCAAGTGACACATTCTGGACAGCTTCCCTATTGTAAAAAGCCTTTAACATATTCACGTGACACACACGAGTCTTCCTTTTCCTATCTGGCGTTCCAATTACATAATCCGTGGCACTAAGTTTTCTTACCACCTCGTATGGTCCAGAAAACCGCGCTGCTAAAGCAGACCCTACCATAGGCAGCAACACCAACACTTGATCGCCCTTATTAAAGGTACGCTGTACAGATTTATGATCAGAGAGACTCTTCATCTTACCCTGAGCCACTTCAAGTGACTCTCTTGCCACGGAACAAGCTTGATGCAAGCGCTCACGGAACTTACTCACGTAATCCAGCACGTTCATTTTCGGGCTAGACTCAACAGACAACAGATTCTCTTTGAGCATTTTCAAAGGTCCTCTGACAGTGTGTCCGAATACTAGTTCAGCAGGACTGAATCCAAGGCTTTCTTGAACTGCTTCTCTGATCGCGAATAAAAGTAATGGTACCCCCTCATCCCACTCTTTCCCTGTTTCCATACAGTACTTTCTGAGCATTGACTTTAACGTTTGATGGAAACGTTCGAGTGCCCCCTGCGTAATAATCAAGAAACTTCACTGCCGTACCATGAGTGCAGCAGCGTAATGATATGACGCAGCGGCTGAAAATAGGCCACCTTCCGTCAACACAACGGAACTATTTTCAGGCGCTGCGTCATATCATTACGCCTGCTGCTCTCATGGTACGGCAGTGAAGTTTCTTGATTATTACGCAGGAATGAGAGTATAGTTCCTAGCCATATCAGCCTAGAAAATCGCAACTTTACATTTTCCGTCGGTCTTAGTGCACGATGTAACTACAGAAGAGTCAAGTTTTAAATAGGAAAAATATCAAAACTCTTTGGTCATTTTTTTTTTTGGAAATGCTAATGGTCTTGTCCACTTCAATGATGTATGCTAAGCTATGCTAAAAGTGGTACCGCCAGAACCGGAGATCGGCTGAATGGATTCAAAAACGGTAAAACTCAACAGTTTAACTCTGGGGGAGTTGTAAAATGAGCCTATTACCAAAAAAAGTGGAGTATCCCTTTAAGTTTGAAACCAAGTTCGAACATTTCAAGGTTTAAATTTTTTAATTTAAAACAGGGTTGCATCGGGTTTAGAGTTTATTTCTTTTGCGATGCAAAATAAGAAACACTAGGCTAATCTTATTCTTGCGACATTTTAAATTTGTATTGCCAAAGAAATTACAGCTAAATTGAACAATTAAAACAGTACAAAACGAAAATTGTCCAAAGAAACATAATTAAATTAAAAACATGCGTTTCTCTTTGCCTCTCTCGCGCTGGATCTCTTTTTATAAGTTTATTTAGTCTCCCTCGCTGCGCGCGCGGGTCTCTCTCGAAATGAAACATTTCAGGGTAAAAACACATCATACAGCTGATAATACTGTATATGTCGCTGCGTGTCAGCCATACAAAGCACGGAAAAATTATTTAACCTTTAATTGTTGCTTCAAAGACACAGCATGCCTTGTTGAATTCACCTTACAATAACTTCAATTGAAATTTTGTGTGAAAAAAACTTTAAATAGGCTACAATAAATAAATTACAATATTTATAATTTAATAAGATATGGGGTCTACATTTGGACACAGATTTATCCTTACAATAATTTTGCCTGCTTATCAGGCTGGCTATCCGACACTCTCCATATGAAAGAGGAACATTAACACCTTTGTCCAGCAACTGTCCCTCCAACCCCCCCACAGGCTATCAGAGTCTGAGGCTGACTTAACACAAAGAGAAGTCGCAATTCACACTTAAATCGCTATTCTAGACAGTGTTGATAATGAAGGAATTAAATGATTTAAGTTACATGTAGCCTAGTGATATTTCTGTCATAAAAGTTTATTACTAAATATTTCATTATTTCAATAATTGATGAAATAAAACTGGTTTGGGCCAGCTTTTTCCAAGCAAAACTAAATATAATCTGAAAAAACGCATGTTAATTTTTTTGTCATGTCAAAAATGTTCAACTCAATATTAAATTCTACAGGGATCTTTGGATCCTTACAAGGCATGCAATTTGTGAATTAAGTTTTTATTTTATTTTGTATTATTCAAATAAATATCGAAACACGGTGCTTGGTGGTAATCCTGCTAAATTAAATAACATTTATAGAATAATTATGAACTTAAATGAAACAATATCGCAACATTTCGACAAATACATTATTTGATCTGTTTTTACATTTTAATTCAGGGCGATTTAGCCTACATTTAATTAGAGCGAGATTTTCACCCTTGTCTTGTCATTTTCTCATTGGGAAGCGCTTACATTACATGTTTGAGTAGATCCTCTGTACCTCTCGTTTTCATATGGATTAGCCTACATAATCAGATAACATTTATTAGCCTAAATATTTAGACATTTAAAGGCTTTAGACATAGCCGATTTCTTATCGTGACTGAGCTGAAGTGGCTTTCGGTTCATTTTTTGTGACGCGCAGTTCCCGGAGACAGAGACGACAGATATACTGTTTTTGTCGTTAGCCTAATATGAATTTATTTAGTTTACAGTAATACAGTAACCTAATATGAGTTTACAGTTTTGAACGATGTAAGCTCCTCTACTCTTATCTGTATGACCAAAAAATTACGGGGGGGATTCAAATAATTCAGCAGAAGCAGGGATGTTTAGACCAGAAGGAAATCCTAGTCCCCCCTGGCAAATCACACTTTACTTAAAACCATGTTTTTTAAAACTAGGGAACAGACCTCTCTGCCATGCGCGCGCACGGTTTGGAGCACAATATCTGTCTCGCATGCACGCTCGCTCTAGATAGATTACGGGATATTTTAACTAATTTGCGGTATAACTAGTCGATCACGAGTGGCTCAACAGGTAGATCTATAGATAAACTATATCTTTTAGGAATTTGACCGACCGGGTTGACACTTCAGCGGGAGAAATCGGGGGTGTGGCGTGAGAGTGTGAGATTTGGGTCAATTGCGTGAGTAGCCTCCTCTCACGCTCAATGCGTGAGAGTTGGCAGCCCTGAAAAAAAAAATATATATATATATATATAGGCTATATATAATCATTTTTTTTACAGAACTGCTTTTGAAATTACGATTGGTAGCCTATTATTATACAGATGCAAAGTCGTTCTGTTGGATACTAGGTTGTTCCTTAGTGTAAAATGGAAATGCATGATAATTGTATTTTATAAATATAAGCAAAACAAACTGTATGGTGTAACAGAGTTTTAGAGCTAGACAAATCTAAATAAATATAAAACTTACAGCAGACCATATTTGTGCGGGATTTGAACCCGTGTCATCTTAATGATGAACCGTAAGTTCTACCGCTCGGCTATGAATTTTCTCACTGAAAAAAACCCAAACGTCTTTTTCTCACATGAGCGATTTTTTCATTTAGCCTGTGAGTGTAGGCCTACACTTTAGCCTTTTACAGTTTTAAAAGATTATATCTTATCTGTATGACCAACAATTACGGAGTAGGCTATAAATGTTTGTTGTAGGCTTATTTGGAAATTACCATAACTTGTAGTATTTCATCCTTAGGCTACTGTTAATAGACATTAGCCCCACTTACGTTTTGCTAAACGTCCCTTTGCGCCACCTGGCGGTCGTTTTGCGAACAACTATGAAATGCGACTGGTTTATTTTTACCGCGGTGGATGGCTAAAAATGGTATGTGGATGGCTAAAAGGTGTGACTAAAAATGTGCTTTTGGCTTTCATTTATATTTTGATTGTTTGTATATATATACACACTACCGTTCAAAAGTTTGGGGTCGGTACGATTTTAAATACTTTTAAAAGAATTCTCTTCTGCTAACCATGGCTGCGCTTATTTGATTAAAAATACAACAAAAATCAGTTATAGTATTAAATATTATTCCAGTGTAAATCAGCTGTTTTCTGTGTGAATATATAGTAAAGTGTAATTTATTCCTGTGATCAAAGCTGAATTTTCAGCATCACCAGTGTCAGTGTCTTCAGTGTCAAATGATCCTTCACAAATCAGTATAATATGAGGATTTGATGCTCAAGAAACATTTATTATTATTATCAATGTTGAAACAGTTGTTGGTCTGTCAGTTGTACAGTTTTTTTGTTTGTTTTAGGATTCTTTGATGAATAGGAAGTTCAAAAGACTTTTGTAACATTATAAATGTCTTTACTGTCACTTTCGATCAAATTAATTATTCCTTGATAAATAAAAGTATTGATTTCTTTCCTCCAAAAAATAAAAATAAAATTCTCACTGACCCCAAACTTTTGAACGGTAGTGTATATATATATATATATATATATATATATATATATATATATATATATATATGTGTGTGTGTGTGTGTGTGTGTGTATATACATATTTATTTATATATATATATTGTCCTTGCATTCTTTCTTGTGTGACACCCCTGAATGAAAGGCTCATTAGTATGCAGTCTGCTCAGGTGAGAACTGCCTAATTATTCATGAGGGGGTTGGGCCGTTCCGCCCATCCGCATATTGCCTTTGCAAACAAAAAAATGTTTTTCACAATTTAAAACAATCTATTGTTTTATGTGAATGATTAGGCAGAATGATTTTCAGATCAATTCGAAGCAAAAACTCTAGGCGACAACATCCACTAGTCAAAAGTCTTGTGGACAGATATTTAGTATGTTATTTGTGGCCTTATATTAGAAACTTTATTTTTTAGTTTTTTCAATAACCACGCATAAACAATATTCTCTCAAAAATACAAACATGTATTAACATGTTGTTCACATATTATGGTAGCCCTGTGTGTGCTATATAGAGTGTAATTTCACCTGTGCCATTAATATGTTTATAAGCAACTGAAAAAAGCAGAAATGTCAGAGCATACCAAAACATCTCAAGGACCCTGAAAACACCTCAGACCCCAGAGGGTTAAAGTCTGTTTAGAGAGAACGACGTCGTCTTAGTGGCCCCTAATGTAATAACAAATGATAATTTTGCTGGAAGTGAATCAATCAAAACCAACTTTAGCTGGAAATAACATTATTCAAAAATCGCTATAAAGCCAAAACAGTCTCTGTTACCGTAAATTGTATGTTTATCTCTGTAAAGCTGCTTTGAAACAATCTCCATTGTTAAAAGCGCTATATAAATGAAGATGACTTGACTTGACTTGACTTGAGGTCATTCTTATATTTCTCAGAGAGCTTTGAGCATGATGCACTGATGCTGTCCTGTGGCATATCTCTGAATTTCCACAGGACGCAGAACTCATCACATATCTGCTGCATTGATGAGAACCGTACATGTAGTTGAATGAATGAATGAATGAATGAGGCATTTATATAGCGCTTTCATATGTACTACTGTACACCCAAAGCGCTTTACAATCATATCAGGGGTTCTCTCCTCAACCAGCACCAGTGTGAGCATCCACTTGGATGATGCGACGGCAGCCACAGTACAACGGCGCCAGTGCGCTCACCACTCACCAGCTATAGTTGGAGAGGAGAGGGAGTGATAGAGCCAATTCAGTGGATGGGGATTATTAGGAGGCCATGATTGGCAGGGGGCACTGGGTGGAATGTGGCCAGGACACCGGGGTTACACCCCTACTCTTTACGAGAAGTGCCATGGGATTTTTAATGACCACAGAGAGTCAGGGCCTCGGTTTAACGTCTCATCCGAAGGACGGTGCTCTTTGACAGTATAGTGTCCCCGTCACTATACCGGGGCTTTAGGACCCACACAGACCACAGGGTGAGCGCCCCCTGCTGGCCTCACTATGACAATGACAATGACAATTTATTTGTATAGCACTATTAAAAACAACAGCTGTTGACCAATTTGTTGACCTTTTGTTCTATTAATAATTCCACTAGATACGTTGGTGCTAATCCATTCAAAGATTTATAAACTAAAAGTAATACTTTAAATTCTACTCTGTAACACACCGGTAACCAGTGCAATGATCTTAGAATTGGTGTAATATGCTCTCTCTTTTTTTTTTTGCACAGAAAACGGGCCGTAGCATTTTGGACAAATTGTAAACGAGATAGTGTTTGCTGACAAATTCCCAAATATAATGAATTACAATAGTCCAATCTCAGGGGAGTCTCACTAACACCTCTTCCAGCAGCAACCTGGTTTTCTCAGGAGGTCTCCCATCCAGGTACTAACCAGGCTCAAGTTGAGAGATTATGCTGCTGTCCATTGCAATATGAAACACTCTATCTCTGAATAGGGTCTCTGGCCTTTGCTCCTCTGTCCCTTGCTTTTCTGACTCATCTAAGAAATATTTCCTCTTTATCTGTCTAATTTCTAACTGGGATTTGATGCCCATGGACGTGGCAACAGCAGTTGCCTCTGTCAGAAAACTCTCCCATGATGCACGCATGCAGGCAATCTCTTCCTCCAGTTCCTTTATATTGACAGCTTGCACATCAAGTGAGATGGTTGAGGACTGGCTGGTAAGATTTCTATTCTCTATGCATTGTAACACCTTAACCCAAAAAGTGAGGAGCAAAACTCCATTACAGGACTGAAAGTAGGTCTTTAGACCATGTGCTTCAGCTTTGGCTTCACTGGTGAGGTTACCTGTAGTGATAAAGGTGTCTAATGCCTGGATCACACCAGGCAAATGTTTTCTGGGCGCACACTTCATCGTGTGTCAGACAAGCTGAGCAGAGAACAACCCAAAACTCTTTGTAAGATTTCCCATCGGTGAGGGCTGCCACTGAATAGTTTGTACAGCTGATTGATGAAGCCAAAGAATATGTCTATTTCTGGGCAGGCCCGGGCTGCATGGACACCAACTAGGTTTAACGTGTGAGATGCACATGGTGAGTATGTGGCCAAGGGATTTTTGTTATGTATGCGAGCTTGCACTCCTCTCACTTTTCCTGCCATGTTAGCTCCATTATCATAGCTCTGACCCCTGCAATCAGCTATATCTATCCCATGTTCACCTAGTGATTGTTCCACCATTGTGGCGATTTCCTATCCTGTCTTTTTTGAAAAGTCCTTAAATTCAAGGAAACGTTCATTTATTTCCCACCCACCCTCAGGGGAACTTTGACTGACATACCTCAGCAACAGTACATTTTGCTCCAAGTTTGACACATCTGGGGTTGCATCACACATCATGGAATAGAATGTTGTTTCTTGCCTTTCCCTCAAAATAGTGTTTAGGACACGCTGAGCACAAAGTTCAATAAATTCGTTTTGGCTGTCAGGTGAAAGATAATGAGCTTGGAGTCTCTTTCCCTGTTGCCGGTGCTCTCTAATGTTTTGTAAATGGTCATTTAGGATACTGTCAAACTTTGCCAACAGCTCAATTATGCCAAGAAAATTTCCATTGTCTGGCTCATCTAGTGTATTTGTGCTGCACCTGAATGGCAGATTCCTGAAGGCTAAGTACAGTGTTACATCCAGCAGCCGCTTCAGTAGTGCTTTGTTTTTTTCGATTTCTGTCTCCATCAATTTTTGTAGTTGGTTGTCGATTCCAGAAGTCTGTAGGACAGAATGTTGTAGGTTCTTCCATTTCCAATAACAACAGTTTCTTTCATGTTCTGGAAATCTCTCATAAAGCTTTCCATATTTTATATTCGATATTTTCATCCCATCTGTGGAATTTAGTGCACTAGTTTACTTTTTCTCTACTTCAAAGGAGAACAGCAAGTATGGTAGGCAAAATAAGGCCTTTTTTGAGCTGCAATATACTATCCAGTCCCTATCGATTGTTTTACCTTCCATTGTGGGATCTGGAATATGTCAAATAGTTTGGGAATTCCCTGCCCTCTGCATCTGCTGGCAATTCCTTTGCCCTCTCTGAGAAAGGCATTCGTTTTGCCATCACACGTATGAGGTTCACTCTATCAGAGTTGGTCATTCTAGTTGGCCATAATGCAGGATCACTGAAATTAAGTGAGTGATAAGTCTCTGATCCATCCTGCTCAGACTCTCCGACGGGGCAGCGGGCCCCTCCCGCATCACTGTGACTCTCTCTCTCTCTCTCTTCTCTCTCACTGGTAGCCTGACTCTGTCCCTCTGCTCCGGGGCAGCGGGCCCCTCCCGCATCACTCTCTCTGTCACCTGACTGCAGCTGGAGCTCTCTCCTCTCTGTCTCATCCTCTCTGACGGAGCTACCAAACTCAACTGTTTCTGTCAAAGATAACGTGTTGTGTCAGGCTTTTATACTAGAGATGCACCAATTACAATTTTCTAGGCCAATTCTTATTTTAGCCGATTCCGTTTTTCTAACCACTTTACAGCAGACTGCCATTTTTTTTTTCTTATAAAACACCACATACTTTTTCCCAAACTGAATAATAAAAACACGTTTAAATGGGTACATTTTCTATAAATGTCTTCATTTTCTTTTCTGACATAGCCTACTGCAGTTCTTGTTAAAACACACTAGACATGCAAAATCGGTGCATTCATATTTATTTTTTGTCCATCAAAAGTGTGCTTTCACTTTTAATTAAGTATGAGCAGAGCAGCAAAAATAGACTCTATCTGTTCACCGATGCCGACAGTGACGCATTTCAGCCGGCTTTTTATTTCTCATCTCCATAAATATGTCTAGTAGTAAAGCTAATGCAAGGGCTAGAAATCAATGAATTCTTTGCTAATAGTTCCTTGGCATCATGGAGAGCGCAGTTCGCACTTGCTCTCCCGTGGCGTCTGTCGTTGCTATGCAACAATGAACTTAGGCGCGCCTGTAAAAACGAGCACGCCGCGTCGCTATAATGAGCTAATATCCAAAATATTTCCATATGTGGCTCTTTTCTCCTTTCTTATCAACTAGTGGATTTACAGACACCACATCAGCAGCACCGCCGGTCGCCATGTCTCAGCGCTTTTATGAAGAGAACGCAACTGCACGCGCTTCGGGCATGCACGCGCATCAAGTACCGGGTTTGAGAAAACCTGGTACCGTGGCGTGATGTTTAAAAAAATTAGTACCGACTTGGTACCGAAGTACCGGGTCTTTGACAACACTCATAAACGTTGGCTGCGCTGTTTCTTACCTTGCTCTACGTTGACTTTACTAACGTTAGTTCCAGCTTCACCGTCACCACCTTTTTAAAAATATTTGTTTAGGACATCTCGAAGGCCTCTATTTTCTTCTTCTCTTTTCTTTTCTTTTCTGAGCACTGGACTTGTGCTGAGCGGACATTTTGAGCGTAACGTTAGCCTACTGAACTTCAAATCAAATGACAACATCAAATTTTGATCAGTGGCCAAACCATTTTTGTTTTGGGGGGGGGGGGGGGGGTTCTTGACCACTATTTCAAGGACAATTAGGAAGAAAACAAATAAAAAGCTGTTATGTAACTCAAATATTAGAGTTTTTCCACAAATATGCCTATTTTATTTATTTTTGAACAAGTATTCCATAATTTAATGGGCCCGGGACAACAGACCCGTTTGTCCCCCCCTGTCGGCGGGCCTGGTTAAGTTAATTAATCATCAATTAAGTGATGATTGATCATTAGTGATGAACACCTGCTGTTAACAAGCAGAACTGAAGGAAAGAGAAACACAAGAAATACAAGGTTTAAGGTCACCATGATGGAGATCAGCGTTTGCTTTAGTTGGGCTCTTGACTCTTGACGTTTGAGTACAAGTTTTTCGTTGGCTACTGTAATTGAGTGTTTATGAAACATTTGTTATGGCACAAAATTCAAGGAAAAGTATGATCGGGTGATGATGGTCAAGGTTTGATGATGACAATCATCACTTAATGACTTGATTCACTGATCTCATTCAGAGTTTAATTTCAGATTATATTGTTAGTTGTATTCGAAACTAGATTCTACAACATAAGAACTAGCAATGTTATGATTATCAGACAGCATGAAGGATTTTACAGAAAATGTAATTCATTATCAAAACTAACACAGATATCAAGAATCAGCTTGTGAATCTTAACAATGGTGACCATTAAAAAATTATTCATACTGCAATGCATGCTGGGTACTACCATAATACAAACCTTATCCATGGCTCCCAGCATGCATTGCAGCATGAATCGTTTTTTTAATGGTCACCATTGTTGAAATTAATTTACTGATTCTTGATGTCTGTAAGTCTGCATGATACCAAATATGTTTTTAAAATCTGATTGACACAGCAATGGGCCTTACAGCAGAATCATAGCTCTTTTATAAAGAATAATACAAGTTATATATCACCTGTTTAATCAGAGATTATTATCTAGAAAAGATCAGAGAATCAAGACACCAAATGATGATTCATCATTCCATAAATCATCATCAAAACAATTTCTTTTGGCTTTTGTGCCATAACAAATGTGTTATATAAACACTCAGTTACAGCAGCCAGAGGAAAACTGGTGTTATAAAGTCAAGGGTCAAGAGCCCAACTAAAGCAAACACTGACCACTATCATGGTGTCTTTAAATGAAACTCGATAAATCATCTTCATCTAAACCTCTGTTCATTCACCATAACAACTTCTGTAGACGCATGATAAAAGTCACACTGGTTAGTAATAAGTGAAGCTGGTAATGCCGTTTGTGGATCTTGAGAGATTTGAAATATTTTATCTTCAGTTGATTTCATCTAATGTTGTGGTTGGAAGTCAGTTGTTGTTCTTGTGTTTCTCTGTCCTTCAGTGATGTTAACAGCAGGTGTTCATCATTAATGCTCAACAATCACTTAATTAATCACTTAATTTCTTGACTGCAATATCTACTTTTAGTGAACTGAAATAATTTCAGAGTACTCATAACTATTGTTTTTCATCAACTTAAATGAATTGAGGCAATTGGTTTCCTCAAATGAAATGAGTTAGCTTAACTCATTGGATTTGACTTTGTGTGTGATATTGTGAGCTAGCAGTAACTGCAAGTGCTCTGAGTTCATTTAAAGTTTGTCATTTCTTATTTCTCTTTCTTTCAGTGCTTGTTCACAGCAGGTGTTTGAATGATTGAAAGAATGTTTCAGAAACATCATACTAACCTTTAAAGCTGCTGTCCGTAACTTTTTTCAAGTTAAAAATAATCCAAAATAATTATTTAAAAAAAAAAAAACATATTCAGCCAGTGTTCAAAACTATCTGCTTGCCGTAGCTCGATTCAAAACGGTTAGCTTGTAATAATGATTTTATTTCCAGTGGTACTGGTGGGTTTTCGCGGGAAATTCGAGCATGTCTTTGCGTCATTACGTCACACCCGTACACTTAAAGAAGGAGTTTCGGCTAGCTATACTGCGCGTGAGGATGTTGACGTTGGGGAGAGTAGAGATGCCTTTTCTCACAGCACTTTACATAATTGAACTTATGGCGGATCCAGAAAGATCCAAATGACAATCATCAGTGTCAACTGGAGATTCACCCGTTATAAAACCCAAAAGACTTCGTACTTCGGATTTAAAGTGGCTAGAGAAAGACAGCAACCGTCTCATGTGAACACAAGGAACATAGGCAGGGCGTTTGGTGCGTGAACTCCGTGTTTTGAAGGGGTTCAAAACGGAAAAAGAGACGCTTTTTTCTGCTGGACAAGTAAGACATTTCAATAGTTCAATCGTGTAACAGTACAAAAATTGTTTGCTTAATTCATACAGTTATGGAGTTTCCTTTGTTGTGCCTTTCTCGTTTAGCTATTATGGAGAATATGAATTCTGAACTACAGGTAACCATAAAACACATTAAATGTAGTCACACAAAGCTGATGTTGTTAACATTAACAATTTGAGAACAAAGTATAATTTGCACGGTTCGTTAGATTTAATCAGCGCGTTTTACTGCAGTGCAATCAATGCATTTTCCCTGTAGTTGATCTTGATGTTACTTACTTGTTCAGATGACATTTTCCGGTGAAAATTCTTATGTTGGTCATCCTGTACTTCCAAAAAGTAGAATGTGTGATTCTGAATGCCAGTATCCACACCGGCGCTGTGACCGACAGCCGCGACGCGCACTCTCCTCACAACATTGTGTTCATCCGCGCTGTTTCATGCCGATGTACAACTCACGTAAAATTAATAATTCCGCGAATGACTGCAATTGCAGACTTCAAACAGAGATGGCGACAAAGAGGAAAAGCTACGGACTGCAGCTTTAAATAACATTCTATTAATATTCAGGAAACTGACATTTTTTATGTTCTTGGAATGTTACAAATCAACTTTCCTAGAATGTTGAATTGTTAATCAAAATTAAGTTGAATGCATGTTTGAGGAACATCATAGCTTCTACAACACGTTCCTCTAACGTCAAGAAAACTAGACACATTTATTTCCATGAGCTTAAATTCAAAATTCAATTTTAAAGGTTTACAATGAAAGTCTCTTGCCGATCAGATGGGGAATAATTTTTATGTCTCTGGATTCATTTTATCATACTTTTTTTGTACTAGTTACATGCTAAACAACTGGAAAAGAAATTATTAACAATAAAAACTACAGTAACTTAATAAGCACAGCCAAAGGTTTTTATTATATATTGTGCAAACACTGCAAAACAACCATAACATGCACATACTTCAATACTGAAACCAAAGATGATTTTTCCAACATCAATGGGTATTAATAATAATTCATTACATTTATACAGTGCTTTTCTCGGCACTCAAAGCGCTTCACATGGAAGGGGGGATCTCCTCAACCACCACCAATGTGCAGCATCCACTTGGATGATGTGACGGCAGCCATATTGCGCCAGAACGCCCACCACACACAAGCTTACTGGTGGAGAGGAGACATAGTGATGAAGCCAATCAGTGTATATATATATGGGGATGATTAGGAGGCCATGATGGACAGAGGCCACTGGGCAAATTTGGCCAGGATGCCGGGGTTACACCCCTACTCTTTCGAAAGACATCCTGGGATTTTTAATGACCACAGAGAGTCAGGGCCTCGGTTTAACGTCTCATCCGAAGGACGGTGTTCTTTGATAGTATAGTGTCCCCATCACTATACTGGGGCGTTAGGACCCACACATACCACAGGGTGAGCCCCCCCTGCTGGCCTCTGGGTACATCAATACTAATTTAACTGATATCTGTTTCTGCCCACAGAAGAATATTTAGTAAAATGCAACACATGAATTACCATACAGTAACTGCTCCTCCAACTCCCTCGATGTTACCAGCGGTTCAGTGTCTTGCTCAAAGGCACAATGGTGAGAAGATTTGTCTCTTAGTAAATCCCACACTTTTATATTACACCTACTGACTTTTACTTTAGACATTCTGATATCATGTAAAAACACTAAAAGGCAATTTGCTTGCATGAGGCTGGTCTATCATTGTGAGTGCAGTTCCTATACAGCGGAAATCTAAAGGTTTGAGATAATCAAAGTATATTTACACTTTCATTGTGCCCCTAAAACAAGCCAGATGACTTCCAGATGAAACAGATATCTATCAGTGTTTGTAATGTTCTTTTGGGGCTTACTGTGCCTGTCAACCCTAAAATATGGCAGTGTTGCAACAGGTATTTGGATGACGGATTTTTCAATACCCAATATTTCATAGTATTCTTTTGCGAGATTTTAAGAGATTGTTACAGTTATCATATGCATCTCCAGTGATTGCTGTCCTTTAAAAAGACATGCTTATTCATTTTTAACAGGTTTAAAAATACTTCAAACATTTGCGTATTGTCTTTGCTGACTTGCGCTACAAAATGTACGCTCCCTCAGTATACTCACTATCTAAACCAGACAACAGCCCACTAGTTACAGAGACTTCCTCCGTACGCCTGGCAGCTCTCTGAAGCTGAGTCCAGGAGAAAGTGTGCTACCTGGAGAGGAGAGAACTGTATTGTTCCTGGTTGAGGAGCTACCTTGTATCCTGTAGGAAACAGAGTTGTAGTACACAGAGTTAATTTTGCACTCAGGACACTTGTTTTGGGATGGGGTTGGACTGTTGCAGAGGCCCAAGTGATAGCAAATGCAGGTGCACAGCAGGCTCAGTTGAGACCGAGACCGGCACTGGTTTGCGTGTAACGGCAGGGGCAGAGGCGAGTACAGCTCGCGCTCCTCTGCCGGGGACAGGATGAGGTTGGTGCAGCTGGTGCCCTCCTCTATGGGCAAGAAGAGGTTGCTATGGCAGTGATTATCCCGCCCAGATTTCATGGCTGTGAGGTTACGACCCCTCTTCAGTGAGGCTCGTTCCTGAGCGTCCCGCTTCTCGTCCTCACTGTTCATAGTGAGGAACCTCAACACCACCAAGTTGAGGAACGCGCCGATCACTGTCAAGCCCACAAGGATGTACATGAAACTAAAGACTACATAAGGTGTCTTTTCTTGAAGGTCCTCCTTCTTCTGAAGAGCCACGAAGTCCCCAAAGCCGATGGTGGTGAGAGTGATGAAACAGTAGTAGTACGCGTGGAAGAACGTCCAGCCCTCGAAGTGCGAGAAGGCTGCGGCCCCCACGCACAGAGTTCCCAGGCAAGACAAGAAACCTACCAAAACCATGTTTTCCATGGAAATCTCTGTGCGATGAAGCCCGAGGCATCTCTTGACACGGCTGAGGAGGTAGCGGACGAACGTGTTCATCCTCTCACCCAGACTCTGGAACATCACCAGTGTAAGAGGGATGCCCAGAACGGCATAGAACATGCAGAAGACCTTCCCTGCGTCTGTGCCGGGGGCGGCATGGCCGTAACCTGCAGAAAAACAGTGCCAACATCTCAGTCAGACCGGAGGACTGAGGCACACATCAATCCAAATCACATGCTTCATAGATACGTGTGTCAATGTTATTTAGAAAGATTCCTTACACTTTATTTTCTAGTGTTCTTGTTACCGTGTAATTAGGTAAATAAGTAGCAATTTTTACTGTAATACTGTCATTTTTACAGTAAATTTGAAAATAACAGCCTGAAATGTATGTGATTATGTGTATGAGTGTGTGTGTGTGATAGAGAGAGAGAGAGAATGTGTGTGTGTGTGTGTGTGTGTGTTTGTTTTTGTGATATATGAGGACACAAATGTGTATAATGACATGCATATTACACTGGTATTACAACTTACACGTGATATATGAGGACATTGCATGAGTCCTCATATTTCAAATAGCTTAAAAAACATAAAAAACAATGTTTTTTTTTAAATGTAAAAATGCAGCATGTCTCCTGTGATGGGTAGGTTTAGGGATAGGGGCAGTGTAGGGGGATAGAATATACAGTTTGTCCAGTATAAAAATCATTACGCCTATGGAATGTCCTCATATATCACAAAAACAAAGCTGTGTGTGTGTGTGTGTGTGTGTGTGTGTGTGTGTGTGTGTGTGTGCACTACTCGCTCACTATTTTAATGTGTTTGCACTAATTTGGGTGGGTTAAATTCCGAGTGTGGGTTACCATACTTCGCCTTCACATCACTTCTCTACACTGTAAAATCTAATTAGTTAGTCTAAAGAAAGCATGCAAACCAAGTCAGTTTATGTGATGTTCTCTCTATTATTTTAGTTGTATTGACAATTCAACAATCAAGATGACTTTGGGAAATGAGTGAATGCAAACAGAGAAAATAACTGCAAAAGTGGAGGAAATGAATGAAAAGTCCATTAGGAATTTTCCCGCCTCAAAAACCGCACTCAAACCAATCAGTTAATCTCAATTTAGGTTTTCTGAGTAAACAAAGCATAGTATGTGAATAGTACAGATTACTAGATTTTTACAATTAAGTTAAGACATTAAGTAAAGTTAACTAAAAAGTGTTAGTTAGAATCACTGTTGGATTTTACAGAGAGGATCTTTAATATTCATATCAAATTTCTGTTTTCTTTACACCTGTTGTTTATTTACAGTCTTACTGGCAACCAAAATTGCCAGTAAAGCACTGTAAATTTCAAAGAGTGTACTTATTAATATTAATCATTAATCTAGGGTTAGATTTTGCCTTAGGGTTGGTCTGTAATTATAATTTACAGTCATTCGTACATGTTACAAATAACAAGGACACTAATAGTGTTACAGAAATTTTTATAACTGTAGGTTACATTCTTAAAATAAAGTTGAATTTTTTTTTTGCAGTGATGTCATAAAATAACCTTAATTCTGTTCTTTGCTCTTCTGTTTTTTGTCTGAGCAGTTCTTAAAATAACCATTTTCTAGTGTGAAGAACAATTTAATAATCTATAAAGAACCCTTTCCTCTATAAAGAACCTTCTGTGCAGAAAGATGTTAAATGGAACCATCAATGCCAATAAAGAACCTTTATTTTTAAGTGTGTATGATTAGTCATGCGTTCGTTACTAATTCAAATGCTATATTCGTAATGCTTTGTAGCAACTAGGCTATAGATTTTTTTCGCATGCAAAGCCTGAATCACTGAAACTCACCTATCGTGGTGATGACAGTTATGGCAAAGTAAAAAGATCCAGCGAATTTCCACTGTCTGCCGGCGCGATGGGGCTCAGCCTGCTGCACTACCCGCTCGATCTCCCGATAGTCATCCTCAGTGAAGCGATACTTCCTCTTCATGTCGTTGCGCTTCTGCTCTAGGAAGCGTTTCCGCGCGCTCTCAGTCTCGGACTCTAACGCGTCGAAGACCGCGGCGCCCACCAGCAGGTACGAGAACATGCAGAGGATGAGGGAGAGCGTGCGCACGTTCTGCTTCTTTATCTTCATCTTCAGATGATCTCGAACAGGTTGCGCGATTCAGTGCATCGGTATTAACGCTCAGTCTGTGGGGTTTCTTGGTTTATGTGACATTGAGTAATAGAGATCTGAGGAGAAGAACATAGTGTACCGTTTTCATTTGTTGCAGGTAAATTCGTTGAGATGTGTTTGAGATCAAACCACAGTCTTCCTGGTATGCGCAAATCGTGCGAGGGAGGTTTCGAAGCTGAATCTGTCATGTCTGGCGACCAATAAAATCTCCTGAAGTCCAGCTGCACGCACAGTCAGTCAGTCTCAACAGGACACGCTCATACCCTGGTGAGTGTAAAGATGTTTGATGTCTGCAAGCGTGTGGTCATTGCGGCTGAGGAAACAGCAGAACCATCACTAAGCTTGCGCGAGGATGCGAGATGTCGCTGTTCATGGTCCTGAACTTCAGCTTCATACAACGAAATTCAAGCTAAGAACACTGTAAAAAAACATTGTATTAAAGAGTATTTTTTTTACAATAAATTACTGTAGTTAGAAATTTACTGTGACATCAACGCGTGCTGGTTAATTTTCTTACAAATGACTGTGAAACCACAGCAGAATGATGCTGACATCAGTAATTTACTGCTCTTGTTTTACTGTGAATTTACATTATAAAGTTGTCTTTAACCATGCCACTGTAATAAATGTATTCTTACCACTGTAATTGTGTTGAAGTCACCATAATGGTGATTAGTGTTCAATTTGCTCGGGATCTTGGACTCTGTGTATTCATATTCAAATTTCTGATCTAGCCAAGTCAGAGGTGTCACACATAAAAACATTTGATAATACGATGATAAGATAGAATAAAATATAGTCTAATTGGCTGATTTTAAGTCAGTCAAACTATATTCTTAGCACGAATTGTCTTTTAGCATTATTTAAGCATGAAGACTTAATGTGTTATTTCAAAATGATAACTGTTTGTAGATGGATCTTTCACAATAGTGAAGCAACTGCTGAGATTCATCTTTAAAAAAATGTGATATTTTTTATGTTAAATACACACAAATTATTCACAAATTATTTGGTCATCTTTATTTCCTATACAGATACAAAAGCAACAGTTATTCTTTTTGCTGTTGGATTTTGATATTCTTCCAACACTTGGTATTGTGTTAATCTCCTCTTCATCTATCAGTGGTGGTGCAGGTCCTCTGCCTTCTTGCTGTTGGCTGAGTAGAAGTCAAATGTTAATTTCATTAGCCTAATTAGGAAATGGCGCAGGTTGGATTAGAGAACATTTAATTATGTGAAAAGAGCATTCAACTATGTGGAAACAGCTGCTGCACATTGAAATAGACACTGAATGATATTAATGTCAAATGCTTGTAAAGTCATGATGCCTACACCCATTAACCTTGGATTGAATTATGTTTTTATACTTCATTTTTAGTTGCTGCCACATTCTTTTTGTTTGTTTTTGTGCCTGTGGGATACCATGAAAATGAGTATTAGGTCAATAACTTACCATTCTGTCAGTTTTCACCTGATAATCTAACAGTGATTAAGAATTATACTTGCGTATAGACTCGGAAGTATGTAGAGTGACATCTTTTTATTGGTTGCCATGGTGAATCATAATTTCAGAGCTCCATTGACCATGGCTTTTCATAGTCGTAGTGCACACACTTAACTCTACTCAAAGTTGATTGAACTAAATTCAGCTGTTCTGAAACCAAAAACTTTAGAGTTTCCCCACTCAGGGTAAGTTAAATTAAGTAATAAAACAATAAATCAACATCTTAACCTCTGTTAATTCTCAATAAGAACTTTTGTAGACATATGACAGAAATAAAGTCAGTCTGGTCAGTAATAAGTGAAGCTGGTAATGCTGTTTGTGGAGTTGTTTAATCCAGAGAGATTTAATGTCTTCTTTTATCCTCAGCTGATTTCATCTAAGGCTGTGGCTGAAGTCAGTTGTAGTTATTGTGTTTCTGCTCGTCTCTTCTCTCTTTTTTCAGCCTAAACATGTAGCGTCAGTTGATGGTATTTGACTGTTTTTCCATTAATGCTAAACGTTTCACACCCTGTGCTGCCATGCAGTTAACCCTTTTTTTTTTTTTTTTTTTTTTTTGAGAGTGTGATTTTGGTTGTGAACAGCAGGTGTTATCACGAATGGTCAATCATCACTTGATTAATCATTTAATTATCTCATTAACTGCTGCACTGCTTCACTCTGTAGAAGGGGTGTAACGATACCCTTATGTCACGATTCAATACATATCACGACACTGAACTCACAAAACTATATAATTGCGATACTCCAAGACATATGGTAAAAGGTTAACAAAAAAATTACTGTTGATTAAAATGCTAAATTTGATATTACATTGGGGTTGTAAATGAATGGGCTTGGACTTGGTGCTGAAATCCCAAAGCACAGGACAATAGAGACACCAGAATAACAATATTCATGATTCTGAAGATGAAAATACAGAATTATTTCAGACGAATATGCTTGCACTCTTTCACTGACTAGATATATTTAAAATAATGTAACGAGACATTTGGCATGATCAGGACCAACAAATAACACATTATGCTCAACATTGTAAATAGTATTTTAATGTAGTACTGACATTAAAACTTTTTCTCACACAGTAATTTTTATTTTGGGTGAACTATACACAATACAGATTGCCACTATCCATGATACATATTGTTGCATTTTTGTATTGCGATATATTGTGACATGATATATTGTTACACCCCTACTCTGTAGTGTGCACACTGAGCAGTGTTCATTTAACACTGAGGATTAAAGCAATAAGATAAAAAGACACACCATGAAGCGTCTTTTAACATAAACTCCAAATTAAGTTTACATCAAGGAACCTGATACGAGTAGAGCCTGTGCTTAGGTCGAGGAGAAGACAAAGACGCACTGAAAATATGCTGCATGTTGCTTTATTTAAAGGGCAATATCAGTGTAATTGGCAATGCAGTGATTAATTCATGCATGTGCGCAAATGGTGTTATGTATGTTAAGTTAAATTTTAAATGATTATATTTGGTTATGGGTTTCAAGTTAGTTATATTAAACAATATTTGTTATTAGTGGACTCCAATGAAAAACAGTAACATACTAATAATATATTAGTAATACTAATAATACATAACTTAAATATATTATAATAAGAAACCTGTAAAATTAACATTAACCCTTTAAGTGTAAAACTTTAAATTAGGCTTGTTTTCTAATCTGCTATTGATGCTTGATGGTTGGTGCAAGATACCTGGCTGTCTCAAGTCCGCACAATTCACCTCTCGATGTATCCTCGGTAAAAGGGGCTGATCAAGAACACATCCAGGGATTTGAACTGGACTTGGCTAGATGTGAACTTTGAATTGGAACAGTACTTGGGCAGCGACTGATGACAAGAACACAAGTACAGACAAGAACGCATATTGAGAAACGGCCTTAAAGGGCTGGTAAAACACATTTTTTCGAAGGCTTGATTGTGTTTGTGGGGTGCACTGTAACATGTGTTCATGCTTCGTTTTTAAAAAATTGCATTATTTTTCATATATTTTACCTTTATTCTACACTGCTCTGTCCCTCCTTGTAAAAACTGATGGGTTCCGGGTTCTATGAAGCCAGTCCCTCAAAAATACGCAATGGGCTCAGATTGGTTAGCTGGCCCAGTGTGTTGTGATTCGCTAACCGCCTAGTGCACTTTTTTCGGAAACGTCACACCCCTTAGCTTTACGGGTAGTTAGTGCTTTGGTGTATTATAAACAACGGCGTCAATAAAACCATACCAATTTGAGCCCGAATCGGACCCAGACGATGTTAGTGAAGATGATCGAGCAGAACCTGTTCAAGAACGGCTGTTAAACGACGTTTCAGAATGGTTTGTTTTTTGTTGTTGTTGTTGTTGTCTCATTACTTTTTAGATACGCTGTTATTTAATTGTACTAATTATTATAGTTGATGTTTAACAAAAGTGTATTCAAGAAATTTTTTTTTATTAAAAAAATATATTATTTTATTAGGTGTACATAAAAACATACATTTGACATGTAAAAGAGTACAAAAAATGAATTACTGGATAATAATCATTAGACCACAAAAAATAAGCTTCATAACCAATAATTTCATATAATCGTTCTAACAAATTATACTACAGTCCTCAAAGGGATTATTTTGAGTAAAGACTGCGGATCTATAGATCGCCAGTGGCGTCATGCCCATTCAAAGTGAGGGGGCACGTGCTCCCTCAGATTTCTCCTCCCTAGGGTGACCAGAAGTCCCGAAAAATTCGGGACAGTCCCGAAATCTAAGCTGTTGTCCCGAATCCCGAAAATTATACTAAAGCAAAATCTTGATATAAAATATTAAAAACTGTCCGTGGAAGTTGAGTCGTCCTGCAGCCAGCCCCTTCCAATTGCAGCAGCCGCAGCCGCGAGGACAGTGAATGTGCAGGCAGCCAGTCTAAACTTTAGTTTTTTTACGCGCGTCAGTTGCTCTTGACTCGCGAATGGATTCAAAGTGTTCACGCGTAGGCTATTACTAGACGCGGTAGGCGCGAATTTGACGCGCTATTCGCGTCTGGTGTGAACGCAGCATTAAAGGAGTGATTGATTGGTCGCGTCACTGTGTGCAAAAAAAAACTTCGTCCGGGCCTTATAATGTCTGATGTCGGGTTAGGCCTAAACAAAGCAAATCATCTACAAAATTATTTAGTTTTCCTATTTAATGACCGACAATTTAGTTGTAATAATAATTTTGCCATAAGGCTTATTAGCGTTAGGCTATTGAGATTGAGGAGTCACGTGCCGATGTGGGCGGGGTCTGAGCCGGTCGGCCATGATGGAAGGAGACGCTATCGGTTGCCAGGGGCAACGCCATCAGAACTTCACAGAAGCGCGACTAAACATTCAAGAGCTCTTTAATTTTTTGCGCATTTATTATTTTCGCGCATTTATTATTTCGGCGGGACAGAGACGGATCTACGAACACGAGAAAGTAAAGTAATGCAAAAAGATAAGGCGAAAGAAAAGGGACCTTACAGGAACAAGCTCACACCAAGCGCAAAACAGCGGTATTTGGAGAAGCTCTCAGGCATCCAAAATATCGACCCATACGAGCTCCGTGCAGCGGAATGGCACAGAGACCTGGACCATTTACCTCCATGCACATATATGGACATCGTGAATTATCTTGTTTTTGGTGTAAGTTACTACACAATGCAGGAGTTTAAAAGCCACAAGTCTTTGGAAAGTTACGAGGCTTTCTGCTGTGGCTGGGTGCAGGACTTGGCCATCTACAAGCCTCCAGGTGGTGAAAACAGCATTGTACTGGCAAAGGTACGTTTCTTCACATGCGTTTTAGTGTGTTTTAATTACATTGCATTTAGCAGACACTTCTTGACCAAAATGACAAAGTAATTAACTGCGACTGTTTCGTAAACACTAGATTGTAACGAGATGTTCAATGTACACAAACGTTTCCAACATGTTTTGATGTAGGCTAAAGCTGTGTATGTTAAGGTATTTCGTTTTAATAATTAAAATAGTAATTTAGTCATTTGATTTTAGCCCAATGACACATACTGTACATGGTTTTTGGGTTGGGTGTTGGGGGCTGCAAAGTGGACAAACCAGTTCTGGGTTGGCTTGAAAAGGTTTTGGATTTTTTATCATATGTTAATTTGAAAATATATATTGTATAATTTGACTTGTTGTTTATATGATATTTGTACTTTTGTAATTACATTTTTGCCATGAAAATAGCTTTGACTGCCAATGGCATTAAATAAAATAATCTGAATCTGGGTTGGCTAGGCTAGTTAAATGTGTGATTGCAAGATGTAAATGTCCTGGTTAGATTAAAGCCATTAACAGTGTGAATGCAAGGTGTATGAGATTCAGACGAGGCTGCAGACAGATGGTAATCTAAAGTGTAGAATGTAACTTGAAATAAAAATGGGCACTTTCTGTCTTAAATGCTTTTTACTGTTTCCCTAATTTATTTACCTTTATTTATTTAACAGGTCCTGCATTCACGGCGGCTCAGTGAGCCTCCTCTTACTCCATGGGTGATCTTAACACCATCGGGGCAAGTGTGTTCAGCCCACTGCACCTGTATGGCCGGCGTAGCGGAGTCGTGCACCCACGTTGGAGCTCTGCTCTTCATGGTCGATGCCTGTGTCCGGCTAAAGGAGAAGGCCACGGTCACAGATGAGCCGGCGTACTGGAAGCTCCCAAGCAGCATCAACAAGGTGCAACCAGAGGTTGGTCACCAGATCAATTTTATATCTGCAGCAGCCAAACGCAGATCTCTGGACAGACAAACTGATGGTGAGACCAACGATATTCCAGCGCAGAGAACACGTATGGCCAAAACAACACCACCACCAACACCAGAAAAGCTGGCAATATTCTACCGGCGAATCAGCATGACAGGCACAGGATCTGCCATTCTGAGTGTGCTCCCTGACTACTGTGAGCTGTTTAGAGATCCTGTTCTGCCCATTCGGAGCCTACAGTCTCTGGTTAATGGAACTGGCCTTAATAGGAGTGACCTACCTGCGCTGCAACAGCACTGTCAGACCATAAAGATTGTTGCAGATGTGTCTGAGGAACAGGCAGTGCAGATGGAGAGACGGACAAGGGGACAGCACACGTCATCCCTTTGGTTTGCTGCACGGGCAGGGAGAGTCACGGCCTCCTCGATGCATAGCGTCTATGGAACAGACCTCAGTTCTCCAGCACTCTCCATCATAAAAAGGGTGTGTTACCCAACTCGTGGGCCAGGAACAGCTGCCACCAGTTGGGGAATCAGACACGAGGAGACAGCGAGGCAGGCATACACTGCCCAAACAGCACACCAGCACACCGATCGACAAGTGCAAACCTGTGGTTTTTTTGTCAACCCGGCCTTCCCACAGGTAGGAGCCTCGCCAGATGCCATTGTAACCTGCACCTGTTGTGGGAAAGGCTGCGTGGAGGTGAAATGCCCAGCAAAATACAAGGACTGCACAATCCTTCAAGCTTGTTCATCAGATGACCGCAACTTCTGCTTACATGTAGTTGATGGTCAGGTGCACCTTAAAAATAATCACCAGTATTACACACAAGTCCAGACCCAGCTGTTTGTGACAGAGAGCTCCTACTGCGACTTTGTAGTGTGGACCATGAAGGATACTGTGATTCTGTGCATAGCTCCAGATAGTGCTTTTTGGAATGCACGACTACAAAAGGCACAGGACTTCTTTGTGATGGTGGCTCTCCCTGAACTTGCTGTGCAATATTTCACTATCCCACCTACCTCTCAACCATCACCTGGTCACAGCGTGCTACGAGAACTACAACAGCAACAGCCACAAAAAGTAGTTAGGAAGAGGCCGAGAAAGAAGCCTGCCAAAAAAGCAGCCGAGAGAACAAAGGAAGTGTGGTGTCTATGTGCCGGACCAGAGGAGGGTGAAATGGTGGCCTGTGAAAACGAGAACTGCACAGTCCAGTGGTATCACTTCAGTTGTGTGGGGCTTGTGGACAGACCCTCTGCTGACACGCCATGGTTTTGCCATTCTTGTGCTGAATAGTGTTTTTTTGTTCTTTTGCACTAATAACAGTATTATTATTTTATTGTCCATGTTTACATGCTGGAAATATTTATACTTTGAATGCACACGTTCTTTTGCACTGTTTTTGTGTTCTTTTTAGGGCTGCATAATGATTAATCGCGACTAATCGTTTGCAGAATAAAAGGTTTTGTTTACATCATATATATGTGTGTACTGTGTATAATAATTATGTATATATAAATACACAAACAGGCATGTATAATTTTAAGAAAAAAATCTATATATTGTTTATAATATAAATTATATTTAAATATAAAAATGTAAATATTTTTTTAAATATAAACATGCATGTGTGTATTTATAAATACATAATTATATTACACAGTACACACATATATGATGTAAAAAAAAACTTTTATTCTGCAAACGATTAGTCGTGATTAATCATTATGCAGCCCTAGTTCTTTTGCACAGCTGTTTTAGTGTTATTTTGCACTGTTAACTTTTCCAAGAGATTACACCAACCCCCCAAAAAAAATAAGGTTCTCAATAAATATTGTTAAGCCATATCAAGTTGTTTCAAGCATTTATTTCAAAGAAATTAAAAAGTAATGAACAAGGCACTCAAACAACACTTTTGCACATGTTCGTTAAGGCACAGCAAACAGTGACAATATCTAAAGGCATTAGGTTTTCACCCTCACATTAAAAAGTAATGAACAAGGCACTCAAACAACACTTTTGCACATGTTCGTTAAGGCACAGCAAACAGTGACAATCTTATCTAAAGGCATTAGGTTTTCACCCTCACATTTGACAAGCATGTGCACGGGTAAAGTTGTGTGTAAGAATTTGAATTTGTTGCGCACAACACCAATCACCCTCTCAACGTGAATTCTGAGATGTGCTATGGCCCTAGTCTCCTACACATCTTTCGCCTCCAGCTGTGCACGACCCCTTGTGAATGTAGGTATTTTTACTTCAGCACACATCATGCCCACACTTTCTCTTATATTAAAGCCCCTATCTGCCAGCACAATGTCACCTGGTAAAAGTTTGTTCAGGAAACCACTGTGCTCAGTTATTTGCTTGTCACTTGTGCGCCCACCCCACCCGTTCGATATGAAGGAAATGACACCCTGGGGCGTGATCACAATCAGGTACTTCATTGTGTATGCGTGTTTGTATTGAGAGAAAGTCTGTGCCCTTGCCAGTACATTTGAGGGTTTCTCGATGAACACCTCGAAGCAGTCCACAATGGCAGCCACATTTTTCCCAAATAATTCCACAAACTGGTGTGGCATACTGGTCAATAAGCATTCCCTGCTTGGCCAGTGCACCAATGGACACAGCTGTGCGTACATCACTCCAAGGGTATGGTGAAAGGCATCGGCGACTGTTGTCCTATGTACTCTAAACAGATGGCTGAGGTGCTGTATTGGAAGGTCTAGTCTGAGGCGCATTAAAGTCAATAGGACAAGCTGGAAAGGTGAGAGCTTCTTCATCCTACCTTGAAGCAGATATGGAGTGAGGGTGAGTAGAAGTGTCAGGAACAATGCAAAGTTTGGAAGCCCCGTGTAATACTTTACTGTGTTATCATCACCACTCAGAAAGTTCTCATTCATCCTGTAGTCATCAAGCTCCCGCTTCAGCTCTCTGTTTTCTTCCAAAAGATGGTTAATAACTTCACGTCTAGATGTGCAGAGTCCACATTCCATGTCCTGGGCTGGCGATGGCGATGGCTGCTGGTGGTCCTGGGCTGGCGATGGCGGCGGCTGCTGGTGGTCCTGGGCTGGCGATGGCGGCGGCTGCTGGTGGTCCTGGGCTGGCGATGGCGGCGGCTGCTGGTGGTCCTGGGCTGGCGATGGCGGCGGCTGCTGGTGGTCCTGGGCTGGCGATGGCGGCGGCTGCTGGTGGTCCTGGGCTGGCGATGGCGGCGGCTGCTGGTGGTCCTGGGCTGGCGATGGCGGCGGCTGCTGGTGGTCCTGGGCTGGCGATGGCGGCGGCTGCTGGTGGTCCTGGGCTGGCGATGGCGGCGGCTGCTGGTGGTCCTGGGCTGGCGATGGCGGCGGCTGCTGGTGGTCCTGGGCTGGCGATGGCGGCGGCTGCTGGTGGTCCTGGGCTGGCGATGGCGGCGGCTGCTGGTGGTCCTGGGCTGGCGATGGCGGCGGCTGCTGGTGGTCCTGGGCTGGCGATGGCGGCGGCTGCTGGTGGTCCTGGGCTGGCGATGGCGGCGGCTGCTGGTGGTCCTGGGCTGGCGATGGCGGCGGCTGCTGGTGGTCCTGGGCTGGCGATGGCGGCTGCTGCTGGTGGTCCTGGGCTGGCGATGGCGGCTGCTGCTGGTGGTCCTGGGCTGGCGATGGCGGCTGCTGCTGGTGGTCCTGGGCTGGCGATGGCGGCTGCTGCTGGTGGTCCTGGGCTGGCGATGGCGGCTGCTGCTGGTGGTCCTGGGCTGGCGATGGCGGCTGCTGCTGGTGGTCCTGGGCTGGCGATGGCGGCTGCTGCTGGTGGTCCTGGGCTGGCGATGGCGGCTGCTGCTGGTGGTCCTGGGCTGGCGATGGCGGCTGCTGCTGGTGGTCCTGGGCTGGCTGTGATAGCCGCTCCAGATGCTGGGTCCTTCGCTTTACTTGCCGCTGACATCTCGCTCCATCTGTTTCTTTAACGTCATTGTGGCCTAACCGCAGGGATGGTGTCCAGTCAGGGTGGTTCTCCAACATCTCATATGATGGTTTACCTACAACAGAATAATTAGATTATGAAAAATATATGTAATCAATGCTTTAAAATGGCAACAAGGTAGCATAATGTCATGAACATAATCTCAACTATTTTTTAGTCATTTCATAAATAATCAACAGAATAATTAGATTATGAAAAAAATATATGTAATCAATGCTTGCTTTACACTGCCAAATCCATCGCAGAACACATGCAAAATAAAGACAAATCCTGAGAGGGTAACGCTACTCATGGTATGACAAAAGAGCTCAAGGGGTAACTTACACAAGACAAAAAAAGGTTAGCGAAATTGTGGTGTAGAGAACACTACAGCGACCACATTCCACCAACAAGGTGGCATAATGTCATGAGCAGAATCTCAATACTTTTTAGTTAACATTAATGGTTGGCCATTGAGCATTTTTGAAGAGGCAACAGTTTGTTAGATAGTTAGCTAGGCAGCAACTTCGGATGCACTTCAGGGTTTGCAACAACATTAGGTAACCTAAGTTACTTTAAGAGACAACAAAGACATTTTTTAGAGAACGTAACTTACCCGAGTGAAAATGCAGAGAACACACTCTCATCGACTGGGGGGTGAGATCGAAAGTAAGGTCCTTTCTTCTTATTGCAGCCAACCAAGCAATCCGGCGTCTCCTCGTCAGGTCAGAGACTTGCTCTCCCTGATGCTGTGTCCATTTCGGTAACCTAAAAAACTGTATTCCATTCTTCCTATGTTTTCCAAATGTATCGTGTGAGGTACTGGAGCAGTTTTTAACGCAGCAGTGATTTCCAGGCATGGTAAAACAGTGTGGAATTGCGAGAACCTCCTCTACTACCGAGTTAACAACACACGTAAACAATCTTGTTTTACCGCCGGAATCCTGCCAACATGGCGGAGAGGGTGAGAATCCCGCGAGATCCAGCGAGATCCCGTGCTATCGAGGGGAGGGGCTCTGTACCATGACGACAACTCCTCACTCTCAATAGCCTGAAAGGTCTGATTTAGCCTACACACTGTTACAACAGTAACACATTTTTTTTTCACAATGACATTTGAGTTCATGATTTTAATGGTTTTTTTTTTTTTTTGGCAGACTAAAGATTAATGACAGACTTTGATCTTTGAATTAAAAAATATGTTTGGTTCAGGTTTGAAATTCATTATCTTTTAATGTAGTCTAATATCATAGTAGGACTACCCCCCAAATGCCTACAGCATAGTTGTTATACAGATCGCTATACATATTGCATTTAATTTGATTACTTTTTTACATTTCTGTCAAATATTAACCATTTTCAAATAAACGGGGTGTTAACCTTATTCAGCACTGAAATCTGTCAAACTTCTTTCAAAGTCCTTCATCACATATTAATATTAAAATAACTTAATTTCCGAGCACCACAAAGTCAGACCTCAGCACCTTTATGTAGGCTACCTTTAATGTAAGATCGTTCTTAGGTCACACACCAATTTAAAATCATAACATAAAAACTGCAATGGTACTGTTTTTAAAATCATGTGTAGTATGCCTAAGTGTACAGTAAGTGTGTGTGTAAACATGCTTTGATGAAGTAGACTTCAAAAGCTTTTGAATTTGAGCTTACAGTTCTTTCATCAACCTGTCTTTTACATAAACTTACAAAATAGATACTTTAACTTAGTCCTCAGAATCAGATAGAGGAGTGTTGCTGCTAGCTCCGTTAAGGTATTTCTGTCCCTCCCAAACTGCATTGAAATGGTATGTTTAGCAGCCAGAATTTAAAAATGTTTCAGGGGGAGAAACCCCCTGACCCCTCCTAACATGATCCATATCACCCGTCAGAAAACAATTGCAACGTCTCAGATTGTGCCCCCCCAGAATTTTGGCTTGCCTGACGCCCCTGGTGATCGCTACTGACTGAGTGGCACCGTTACTTTTGTATTTTTAGAGCGATTGTAGCCAAATATCTGTCGCCAGAACTATTAACCCCAAAACGAACACTAAACATTGGCTTTACTACAGTAGCCAAATCAAACACAGAACCATGTTTAGCATGCCTGTAGATAAACAAGCATGTAGATAAACAATACAAAAGCTCTAATCAAAGAATAATTTACACTAATTCCAAGTTCGCTGTTGAGATTTAAAAAAAAGGTTGTAACGTTAGGTGTTTGTCGGATAACGTTAAGTATGAATGAGCATTTAACAAACTGGTTTGCAGAGCTAAACAGCGTTGTCATTTGTTTACTTCCTTGCTACAACGTACAATTAACAATACGAACTATTACAGGAAAACACATCGACGAAAAATAAATCATACTTACAGGTTGTTGCCTGTAAACAACAGCTTCTGTTCTTAAAGTTCAGGAGTTTTTCAGGGATTGGAGTTTCAACTTACATACCTAGTATGTAAGTTTTCTTCTTATATGTCTTGTCTTTATTGTTTTGAGCCCTTTAAATTGTACTAGATATAAATGACGTATGATTTAGATTTGAAATGTCATGGCAGTTTGTTTGTTTATGTCTCGTCACCTGTTTGTAATTTAGGTTTCTCCCTAAAATGGTATTTTCCAAAAATAGGAGGAGCTAAGGCCTATAAAAGCCATTTTAGGGGAGAAGGTTGGTGTGGAGAGGTTGAATCTGGTTTGTATTTGTGGGTGTCACGATGTGGTTGAGACAAGGAAGAAGCAGGATCCACTTGCAGCACACTTTATTAACCCTCTGGGGTCTGAGGTGTTTTTGGGGTCCTTGAGATGTTCTGGTATGCCCTGACATTTGTGCTTTTTTCAGTTGCTTAGAAACATATTAATGGCACTGGTGAAATAACACTCTATTTAGCACAAACAGGGCTACCATAATATGTTAGCAACATGTATGTACATGTTTGTATTTTTGAGAGAATATTGTTTATGCATGGTTATTGAAAAAAATAAAAAATAAAGTTTCTGAAATAAGGGCACAAAACACATACTAAATATGTGTCCACAAAACTTTTGACTAATGAATGTTGTCGCCTAGAGTTTAGGCTTCAAAATGATCTGAAAATCATCCTGTCTAATCATTCACATAAAACAATAGATTTTTTAAATTGTTAAAAACATTTTTTTGTTTGCAAAGGCAATATGCGGATGGGCGTGAACGGCCCAACCCCTATCATGAATTGTTAACCCTCTGGGGTCGGCGGTCTCGCCGGCGATACCAGCTCACTTTTTTCCTTATCAGTGCAAAAGAGACTCAAATTACTCTGTTGATTTTGATCTTACATATAAGTGTTGTACATCATTCGATCCTGTTAAGTTTGTATTTTTTTGTGGAACCTCATAATAAAAACAAAGTGTTGTGCTTTTCGCCTAATAAAGAAAAAAAAACATGATGCGCGTTCTGCGTTCTCTCTGTCAGTGAAGTCCATTCTGAAACGCGTCCGAAAAATGAACTGTAACTCTGCAAATACTCAGTCAAACAGGTATACAGGCACACAGGCATGAAGCCTGAATTATCTTCTTTTAAATTAAGTAATTTATATAAAAAAACAAATTTTCTCATTTTATGTAATCTGTACGAAAAGAGAGAGATGATAGTCGTTCTCGTCTCAGGTCATTAAAGTTAATTTGACCACGCCCACGGAGCGCGCGCTCTATTCAAACACAAATGCTTTGGAGGAGCAACGGATCCAGCTGAGGAATAGGTACATTCTTTATTTTCAAGTGCTTTGTTCTAATCGCGATATGAAATAGTGTCTGTAAACAAAAAGACTGTTTGAATATGAATCGCATTTTTGTGTGTGAATGAATGAACAGCTTTTACCTAACTATATTCCAATACTGAGATGAGTAAAAATCGACTGAAATATGTTGAAATAAATATTTTTGTATAAGCAACGTATTAAACTGCAAATTAACATTTATATGTCCTAATCATAAAAACGATATGTTACATATGAAAGACAAGATGTCGTTTTTACTGTAAAATACTGCCACATCAAATAAGCTTGTTTGCTAAGATGTTATTATAGTGTTTGTTCGATTGTAGGCTATATTCAAACTAATAAATCCGCAACTGTGAAATATGTATGATAAAATGTATACTTTTATATATACAAAGAAAGATTACATTTGAAATCTAGTTAATTTTAATTGTTGTTGTAATTGTAACCTTTTTATTAAAATAGCAAAAATATATGTAGGCTACATATAAATAAATCTTATGTAAATCTTAAAAGCTCAATATAAGCCTTCTCTTTAAATTATTTGTATTGTGTTTTATTAGTGACACATTTGGGATATATTCCCAAACTTTCTGTAAAAACAGTATGAGAATTAACTGCACAATTACTAGAAATGTTTACATTTGATATTATACAATTTGCAAGCACAATTTGAAAAATAAATAAATAATTTGAACTGTGAACCAATTTTGTATTATATAGGCATATATATATATATATATATATATATATATATATATATATATATATATATATTGTCATTGCATTCTTGTGGCTCAGTGACACACCTGAATGAAAGGGTCATTAGTATGCAGCCCCATAATGCGCTCATTATGCGGGCCCATTGTCTTCTTAGGTGTGAATCACAGCAGGTCACACCCCTGCGCATATTGCCTTTCCAAACAAAAAGTGTCATTTTCAGTGTTGGGGAAGTTACTTTTAAAAAGTAGTGTAACTCGTTACTCGTTACTTCTTTTAAAAAGTAATCCGTTACTTTACTTAGTTACCCCATATAGAAAGTAACTTTTTACGTTACTCGTTACTTTAACGTTACTTTTATGTTGCTTGACTTTGGGCAGAAACCAATATCTGTTCCTAAATGTGTAGGCCTACATAAAGTTCTACTATGCATAATGCCATATATGATGCCATAAATGCATAATGCATTTATCAAAAATGTTCATATTTATGAAGAAATGCCGGTTAATGGACAGGCATATGCATGGGCGGCGCTAGGGAGGGGCTAGAAAGAAAGCCCCCAACAAAGACCAAAGCACCCCCAAAAATCATTTCTGGAAGTAATTATATTCAGGTTGTATTCTATGGAAGTCCTGAACCGCAAGGTGAAGGAAAAAAAAGAAAACTTATCTTGTTATTTAGACATAATAGGGGAAATTCTAATCTGCATTAAGCCAAATTAAGCGTTCTTATAATGGTTTTCTATGGGAGGAAAATGCTTAACGTGTAATTAAACACGTTGCGTTCATATTCTGGGCTCATCTGATTTTTTGTACATAGTATAGACTTTATTATGATTTTAGTATCATAATGATTAATAAATGCACGCACAATTATCCGTGAACTTGATAAATGTTGCAGATATGTTTTACTATGCACGTAAACAAATTCCTTTCAACTTATGTGTGCAAAATTCAGAATTAAATGAATGTGCAGCAATATACAAATAGAGAGTCTGTAGGCCTACTATAGCCTACGTGTTGTAGACATTAAATAAGCGCATTTAGTTTCATATTTAAAAAAAAATTATAATGTTTTTTTTTTTCCATCTATGCTGATTATGAAAAGTGAACAGCGCGAGTAAGATGGATGCGCAATATATCGGGAGACATTGAGTCAATCAGACATGATTTTGACCACTTCATTAAGTTTTGTTTTGAAGAAAGCCTTTCTTTAAAGCGAATTTCGTTTTGTATAAATTGTATCTTAATTTTAATAATTTTTTTATCAACCAAATGCCTGCAAGTAAGAAGCAAATATAGGAGACAATATAATCATGGAAGCGCCGGCGTGGTCACTTGCATTGCACGTGAACTGGAGCATCTCATCATAAATTAACCGAAACTCAACGTATAGAATTTAAGCTTGAAATGTCTTTAAACGAAACAATTCAAAACGAAAAGAAATAGGCTACTCTCTGATTATGAAATCCATTATGTGCATTTCTCTCTGGGGCGTTCACTACGGAGATGGCGATCGCGGTCAAATCTATCAAATGACGGAGATCGCTGTCAAATCCCAGGGACAGATGATCTGTCCCTGGGGAAAGTAATGTTGCGCCGAATTGAAAAAGGAACTACGTTTCGTTACCAAATTTTTACTTTGTAACGCGTTACACACAACACTGGTCATTTTTTTATTTAAACCAATCTATTGTTTTATGTGAATGATAAGGCAGGATTATTTTCAGATCATTTTGAAGAAAAAACTCTAGGCGACAACATCCATTAGTCAAAAGTCTTGTGGACACATATTTAGTATGTGTTTTGTGGCCTTATTTCAGAAACTTTAAGTTTTAGTTTTTTCAATAACCACGCATAAACAATATTCTCTCAAAAATACAAACATGTACATACATGTTGATAACATATTATGGTAGCCCTGTTTGTGCTAAATAGAGTGTAATTACACCTTTGCCAGTAATTTGTTTATAAGCAACTGAAAAAAGCACAAATGTCAGAGTATGTCAAAACATCTCAAGGACCCCAAAAACACCTTGGACCCCAGAGGGTTAAGTGGTTCTCACCTGAGCAGACTACATACTAATGAGCATTTCATTCAGGGGTGTCACACAAGAAAGAATGCAAGGACAATATATAAATATATATATATATATACAATCAAAATATAAATGAAAGCCAAAAGCACATTTTTAGTCATACCTGGAAACAAATCCTGGTCAAATAGGCTATATGGGCCATTCTACAGAATTGGTTCAAAGTTTGAGTTGGAAACAGCTTGAAAATAAAATTGTCTTTTTCCATAATGTCTTATAAAGTATTATTTTTTAAAGTAGGCCAATACATTTTATCATACATATTTCAAAGTTAAGGATTCATTATTTTGATATAGCTTGCATTGGAACAAACACTATAAAAGTTGATTAGTTTATTTGTGACAAAACATGCTATATATTTAACATATGAGCAGAAACGGTCTAACAAAAGCTTATTTGATGTCTATTTTATAACCTAAAAACTTTATAATCTATCCAAAATTAGTCAACGAAATGTTGTCATTACAGACACTAGTATATCGCGATTAGAAGAAATCTCAGTAGGCTATAGCAATATATTTTGGATGTGTTCATGTAAAAATAACGTTTACTAATGTACAGTAGGTAGTCAACCAGAATGCCTATTACCCAAATCCACCGCGGTAAAAATAAACCAGTCGCATTTCAAAGTCGTTCGCGAAATGACCGCCAGGTGGCGCAAAGGGACATTTAGCAAAACGTAAGTGGGGCAATTAACAGTAAGGATGAAATACTACAAGTTATGGTAATTTACAAATAAGCCTACAACAAACATTTATTTTTAAACAAATATTTTTAAATATGCAACATGCACGTTTAAACAACAAACAATACAATCTGAACCAGCGCTTCTGCTCCTGTATTGAGACATGCAGCGCGTTTCAGTTACAATCCTGGTTCCAGTGGCCTTAATACATTCACAGCTTTTTAAAATGTCACAAAGCGTTTTGAGATGGTTTTGAATGAAATATTGAAGTTTATAATTAGGATATTTTGGCACACCACGCCGAGTGGCGCTATGCATTATTCTAAAATCTGGCTTTATTCTGGCATGTTGAATTAGAGTTTGACAAACGCGGCGGCGCGTTCATTTGAATTTATTTTTCTCATAACAGCTAAGAACTTAATAGGCTATAGCCTACTCCGTAATTGTTGGTCATACAGATAAGATAATCTTTTAAAACGGTAAAAGGTCTACTTTTATTCATGTAGTAGGCTATAGGCCTACACTCACAGGCTAACGACAAAACGTTTTCTCGCTCATGTGAGAAACAAACGTTTGGGTATTTCTCAGTGAGTAAATTCATAGCCGAGCGGTAGAACTAACGGTTCGATCATCAAGATGACACGGGTTCAAATCCCGAACAAACATGGTCTACTGTAAATTTTATATTCATTAATGCAGAGAGATTTGTCTAGCTCTAAAACTCTGTTACACCATACAGTTTTTTGCTTATATTTATAAAATAAAATGACCATGCATTTCCATTTTACACTAAGGAACAAATAGTATCCAACAGAACGACTTTGCATCTGTATAATAATAGGCTACCAATCGTAATTTCAAAAGCAGTTCTGTTAAAAAATTTTTTTTATATATATATAGGCTATATATATATATATTTTTTTTTTATTCCCTACAACCTAGAGTTTTTAAAAACATGGTTTTAAGTAAAGTGTGATTTGCCAGGGGGGACGGGGATTTCCTTCTGGTCTAAACATCCCTGCTTCTCCTGAATTATTTTAATCCCCACACCCCTCCCTCCACAGCTAATCAATGCTAGGCTACTTCACCAATGCAAATAGAGATATGCAACAGGCACGTTTAAATGACAAACAATAAACTCAAAACCAGCGTTTCAGTTGTTCATTAGTTCCAGTGGCCTTAATGCATGCACGGCTTTTCAAATTTCACAAAGCGTGTTGAGATTATTTTGAATGAAATATTGAAGTTTATAAGTGTTTTGGCACACCACGCCGAGTGGCCCTATGCATTTTTCTAAAGACGGGTTTTATTCTGGCATGGTGAGTTAGTGTTCGACAAACGCGGCGGCGCGTTCATTTAGATTAATTTATTTTTCTCATTACAGCTAAAATAGCTCAATAGGCGACTCCGTAATTTTTTGGTCATACAGATAAGAGTAGAGTAGCTCACATCGTTCAAAACTGTAAACTTGTATTCATATTATTAGGCTAACGACAAAAGTTTATCTGTCGTCTCTGTCTCCGGGAACTGCTCGTCACAAAAATGAACCGAAAGCCACTTCAGCTCAGTCACGATAAGAAATCGGCTATGTCTAAAGCCTTTAAATGTCTAAATATTTAGGCTAATGAATGTTATCTGATTATGTAGGCTAATCCATATGAAAACGATCGGTACAGAGGATCTACTTAAACATGTAATGTAATCGCTTCCCAATGAGAAAATGACAAGACAAGGGTGAAAATCTCGCTCTAATTATGTAGGCTAAATCGCCCTGAATTAAAATGTAAAAACAGATCAAATAATGTATGTGTCGAAATGTTGCGATACTGTTTCATTTAAGTTCATAATTATTCTATAAATGTTATTTAATTTAGCAGCATTACCACGAAGCACCGTGGTTCGATATTTATTTGAATAATACAAAATAAAAAAACTTAATAAATTGCATGCCTGGTTGTAAGGATCCAAAGATCCCTGTAGACTTTAATATTAAGTTGAACATTTTGTTCATGACAACACATTAACATGCGTTTTTTCAGATTATATTTAGTTTTGCTTGGAAAAGGCTGGCCCAAACCAGTTTTATTTAATCAATTATTGAAATAATGAAATATTTAATAAACCTTTATGACAGAAATATCACTAGGCTACATGTAACTTAACAGTTGCTGGACAAAGGTGTTAATGTTCCTCTTTCATATGGAGAGTGTCGGTCAGCCAGCCTGATGAGCAAGCAAAATTATTGTAAGGATAAATCTGTATCCAAATGTAGGCCCCATATCTTATTAAATTATAAATATTGTAGTTTATTTATTGTAGCCTATTTAAAGTTTTTTCACACAAAATTTCAATTGAAGTTATTGTAAGGTGAATTCAACAAGGCATGCTGTGTCTTTGAAGCAACAATTAAAGGCTAAATATTTTTTTCGTGATTTGTATGGCTGACACGCAGCGACATATACAGTATTATCAGCTGTATGATGTGTTTTTACATGTTTTTAAATGTTTAATTTCGATAGAGACCCGGTGCGCGCAGCGAGGGAGACTAAATAAACTTGCTAAAAAAGAGATCCAGCGCGAGAGAGGCAAAGAAAAATGCATGTTTTTAATTTAATTAGGCTATGTTGCTTTGGACAATTTTCGTTTTGTACTGTTTTAATTGTTTAATTTAGCTGTAATTTCTTTGGCAATACAAATTTAAAATGTCGCAAGACTAAGATTAGCCTAGTGTTTCTTATTTTGCATCGCAAAAGAAATAAACTCTAAACTCGATGCAACCCTGTTTTAAATTTTTTTTTTTTTAAACTGTCCCGACACTTTATTTAAACCTTGAAATGTTCGAACTTGGTTTCAAACTTAAGTAATTTTAGTGTTCTTTTACATTACACAATAATTTAGCAGACTAAAGACGAGCTTCTTCATTTTCATTTTCTGATGCAATCGGCTGACAATCTTCCTTCAGTTTTTGTCGTTTGTGCAGCGGCTGCGGTTCTACAGGAATGTAGCAAATGTATGTTGTAATGATAATTAAACAAAACTCTTGACTTTAAATAAGTAAACAGTTATAAACAGTTACCTATTTAAGCATCAAGGTGGTAAAATATAAACGCTGTAGGCCAACATCGGTTAACAACATGTATGCAATATTGAGATTCGATCTCGGGTCGATTGAAGCTCCTCGAAGCTCGTGTTGTTGCGTTGATCACTGAGCTACAGTCTGTACGCTGTTAAAGCCTCATTGATGTAGCCTAAATGTTTTTATTGCAATGTTTTATGTTGAAATGTTTTCATTATTTATTCAATTTAATTTCAGTAGCCTAATTTCAGTATTGTGATTATTAATTATTTTAACTACGTTTCACTTGAATTCTTCTGCTACCAGCTTTCAATCGCTCTGAATGAGCCGTGGAGCGGCAGCAGATTACGCAATAGAGAGAATAAACGAACACTTTTCAGAGTCTATGATTGTAGCGCCTCTTAGCGGTATAAGGCAGCAAATACACCCCACATTTTACTGCCGCGGTGGAACGGCTGATGTGGGCGTTGTCATGGCTTGCCTCGACATTTGCGTTTGAATAGCGCGCGTCCTCCGTGGGCGTGTCACATTAACGCATAATGAAGTGTAATGAGCTGGGGAAAAAAATACTGAAATCACTCTCTTTTCATATAGATTACATAAACTGAGAATATTTGTTTTTTATATAAATTACTTCATTGAAAAGAAGAGAATTCAAGCTTCATAAAGAGCTTCATGTTGTGCCTGTATGACAAGTATTTGCGGAGTTATAGTTAATTTTAGGACGCGTTTCAGAATGGACTGCACTGACAGAGCAAAACTCGCATCATGTTTATTTTTCTTTATTTGACAAAAAGCACAACACTTTGTTTTTATTGTGAGTATACAGAAAAATAATAGACACTTAACAGGATCGAATGATGTATAACACTTATATTTAAGATCAAAATCAACAGAGTATTTTAAGTCTCTTTTGCACTGGGGTCGGCGCGATAGCCGACCCCAGGGGGTTAAACAAACTCCAAACTTGACAAGGACTCAGACAGGGAACAGGACTCAGGAACAGAACAACCAGCATCATCACCACTACAACATCAAGAACTCACAAGGACTGGACTGAAACACAGGGCTTAAATACAAGGGAAAACAAGCTAAACAAGATGACAAGGGGGCATGGTTAATCGGGGACACCAGGGAAGACTAATAGAGATAACGGGGAGCGGGAAACAGGACTAAACCAAAAACACAAAGAACGGGGAAACAGAGAATTCATAACAGTGGGCCTGTACTTTGGCATAGCCAACTTACATTTGTGTATTGTAAATATCTTTGATTTATTTGCTTTGGTATCCTAACAGAAGTTCTGAGTATTTAAATTTGTATTATTATTATTATTATTATATAATTTTTTATATTTCCTTTGGTTTTTTTTTTTTCCCAGTATCCAGCATTTGAGTTTGAAAAGTATCATATTTCATATTGATAGCTGAAAAGAATTATTAATTGCTTTGGTACTAAATTAATATCCGGTGGTGTAAAGCCCGGCTCAATCGATCCAATGACGGCATTCGATCAGTAGGTGAAGGTCTCTGTGTATTACTGTCTTTTCTGGTGGCAAAGTATTTTGATTAAATGCAATACATTTTTCATATGTATTCTCTCGTTATTTCATCTGACTCCATAAAATGAAAAGGTTTTTAATGATATCTGTGCATTATTAAATATTAGCGAAAGTGTGACTAATTCATTTTAACTCTAATGAAATAATATCAAAGTCAGTTATAATCATCAAATGTAACAATTTATTATGTCAGGTAAATTTATCATTCCAATTTCATAATCAGTTAAAGATAATCAATACAAAACATAAAATGCTCTGGAATAAAGAGAAGACGAACCCGACATTAGGAAATACGTGAAGCTGAGAGATCGGCCGCTCTCAGCCTCACGGGCTCATCTGAAGTACAGAAAAGGCCCTGATCTCTAGTTGCATTTCATTATATAGCCAGACCTCATTTCATATGTAAACATGAGTTCACAGTGGAAATTTACCTTGAACACTGTCCCAGACTTACTGGGGGTAGAAGTTGACCTTGTTGAACATGGTCAACGGTTGAACAGTGGGAATTTGCATTCAGGAATTTACACCTTTTGGGGGTAGGACCATGTCTAGAGACCACATTCCTTTGTGTGCCAGTTATCCCTAAACTCTTAAAGACCTTATTACCTTTAGTCCCTGAGAGAGAGAATGAAATGTAGATAAGGTGGACTTTCGTCTCAGGGGAAGAGGGGGGAAGTCAAATGTTTATTTCCAGCAAGGTCCTTTGTCTCATAGAGGTCAGGTCTATCTCTTCAACCAGTTTTTCCACAGTCTTACAGTGGCAACCACCAAAGATAGTCTGATCAGAACAATTAAGTGATGTCCGTTTAGGAGGAGTTAGATGCACACACCACTCCTTTCAAACTTGAACAGTATTTAATTAAGTGTGGTTCTAGAAAGAGAAACAACAATAAATAAGTATAAATATACACAGTGATAAAGCATCAATATAATAATGAACACAATCTGCATTTCTTATGACATTAACATCAGAAATATGTCTTTACAGCGATCGTATAATAGGACTAGCTAATGATTAGCTCAGAGACACGTGTGCTACGTCAGATGCGATAAGCGCATCTTTAAAGACAATTCACGCCGCTCACAGTGTAAATACCATAGTATAACGAGAGAAATTAACTTACTCTTTGATGCACGCACACATGCGATACTTCAATACTGCAGCATCGTGGATGAACTGGCGTTATCATCACATTAGGTCCGTCTTGTGCAATAATAATATTAGCGCTCATACCTCAAACTAAACTGCGTCAGTATCTGCGTCCTTAGCACCGCCTGGGTCCAAACGAAAGGCGAGTGACTTACTGCCTGACTACATAACAACAGCGAATTAACTATTACATACACATAGAACTGTATGAACATATTAATGAATGAATGAACATTAATAACTGGCCCTCTTTTTAGTACAGCCTCCCCCAAATGTGCTTGCAGATTTGCATCTCGGGCCAGTACTCACAGTCAGTCAGGGAGTGAAGGGAGCTTAATCAGTTTGATAACAGGTCTGATGTAGGTTCTTTCTTTGAGCTGGATTTCTGCAGCTCTTACTTTATCATCCGCTCCAGCCATAACAGTTTTCACAGTCCGAATGGGCCAGAGTGCTCTGGGGAATTGTGGATCAGCAATCTTAACTGTAGGATAATCTATGTAGTGGAACTACATAACAATGTGTTACATGGTTTAGGCCCTGTGCATTGTTTCTACCCGGGGGTGGGCGTTGTAGGGGTGTTGAATAGAGACGAGGCTTCGAAGAGCACACAACAAGTGAGTGTGTGTGTTTGTACTCACGCAGTAAACTAGATAATACGACATGGTGTCAGAGTGGGATACTCTTAATAACCTTGCGGAAGACGTTTTGTTTCGAGGGCAAGTGAAGTTTTATTAGTTTGAAGTCGCAAAGTCATGGAACAAGCGGCAGGAGGACAACGCGCTCCAGTTGATGCAGCTGCCGGGGGGAGAGAGCCGCCCGCGCCGAGCCCGTGTGCTACGTTCAGCATCCAGCCACCTGAGCCATTTAACTTCTCCAAACCTACCGAATGGGAAAGATGGATCCGACGGTTCGAACGTTTCCGTCAGGCCAGTAATCTCCATACTTCCACGCAAGCCAATCAAATAAATACACTCATGCACTGCATGGGCGATGAAGCGGACGACATTTTGAAGGGGCTGAATTTGACGAACGAAAACAGTGAGCGATACGACGCAGTGAAGGAGGGTTTTCACGCTTTCTTTGTTGTGAAGAAAAACGTAATATATGAAAGAGCACGTTTCAACATGAGAAAACAAGGAGAAAACGAACCAATCGACTCCTTTGTGACTGCACTGTACATCTTGGCCGAGCACTGCAAATATGGGCCACTGCACAACGAATTAATCAGAGACAGGTTAGTCGTTGGTTTAAATGATTTACGTCTGTCAGAGCGAATGCAGTTAGATAAAGATCTAACGCTGGAAAAGGCCATTGACATGGCGAGACAGACTGAGGCAGTGAAGCAGCAGCAGAGTAACTTGCGTGGTGAATGCTTTAATGCCAAAACGTCTGACTCTGTAGATAGAGTCATAAGTAAAGGCAAGTCATTTCAAAGCAGGCAGAGAGTCAAAAGTGCTCATGGAGCAAAAGACAAATTTAAACAGTCACAATCAAGATGTCACAAGTGTGGAAAAAGCCCATTTCATCCGAAAGCGCACTGCCCTGCAAATACGGTACTCTGTCATGCCTGTGGGAAGAGGAGACATTACCAAAAGGAGTGTGCTTCATCCAGAAAGGTGAATGAGATTCAAGAACAAGACCCTGACATATTTTTAGGCACTGTGGTTGCCGGGGGTGACCCCTGGCTGATCAATATTAAAATAAAGGACTGTGAAGTACAGTTCAAAATCGACACAGGTGCTGATGTCACTGTTATGCCAGACCATGTGTTCCATAAGATATTTAAAGAGGGCAACAAACCAGCACTCCAGAGAGTGACCAAGCCTTTACTTGGACCTGGCTGCTCACCACGTAGCGTGATTGGAATTTCAAACATGCTGCTTCTGAAAGGAGACAAGCATATAATGGAGGATGTGTATGTTGTTAAGAGTCTTCATTCGCCACTGCTAGGTAGACCTGCCATCACCAAATTGGGTCTTGTCACACGTGTTGATGGTGTAAGCATTCACACACTACAGGAACACTATCCAAAGCTGTGCAGTGGGCTAGGACTGTTACAGAGGCCTTACACCATTGAACTGAGCCCAGGAGCAGTTCCATTTTCCTTCAAAACTCCACGACGCATCGCTCTTCCACTCATACCAAAAGTAAAAAATGAACTACAACGCATGGAGCGGATGGGGGTCATAAGCAGGGTGGATGAACCCACAGAGTGGTGTGCAGGCATTGTCCTGGTGCCCTAAAAGTCTGGTGATCCACGCATTTGTGTTGACTTAACAAAGCTCAACGAATCAGTGCGAAGGGAGAAATTCATACTTCCTTCAGTTGAACAGACTCTTGGGTTGTTAGCGGGAGCTTGTGTTTTTAGCAAGCTAGATGCAAACATGGGATTTTGGCAAATACCTCTAGCAGAAAAGTCTGCCAAGCTGGCGACTTTTATCACACCGTTTGGGCGATATTTCTTCAATCGTTTGCCCTTCGGAATAGCATCGGCACCTGAGCACTTCCAAAATCGTATGGTAACTGAAGTCACGGAGGGCCTGGGCGGTGTGGTCTGTCACATGGACGACGTGCTGGTGTGGGGGCGTTCTCAAGAGGAGCATGATGTGTGCCTTCACGCAGTGCTCCAAAAGATGGAAAATGCTGGTGTCACCCTTAACAAATGTGCCTTGTCGCAGCGTGTAGTCAAGTTTCTCGGCCACATTATCTCAGACAGAGGAGTATAACCAGACCCAGCCAAGACCGCAGCGGTCCAGGAGATGCCAGAGCCAACAAATGTCAGTGAGCTTGGTATGGTCAACCAGCTGGGAAAATTCATTCTCCATCTGGCGGAAAAAGATAAACCACTCAGAGATCTCCTGTCCAAGAAAAATTGTTGGTTCTGGGGGGAAGAACAAGTTAAAGCTTTTAAGAACTTGAAAGGAGACTTGTCATCTGCTCCAGTGCTGGCCCTGTACGATGCAAACAAGCAACTCAAAGTATCTGCAGACGCATCATCGTATGGAGTGGGAGCAGTCCTGCTGCAAAAAGAGGGTGTCGATTGGAGACCTGTTGCCTACGCGTCACGGTCTCTTACAAATCGGCCAAATCGGCTCAAACCGGTCACCTTTAAAAAGAAAATGAAGCAATGAGACCTAAATAATTCTTTATTTGCATTCATTAAGTTGAATAACTAAATGTCAAAAGGTGTGTAATATCTCTTACCCTGTTCTTCATTGACAACATATTCCCCCAAAAAGCCTCAATGTTGAAATTGGCTGGGTCTTGGGGCATGGGGATGTCCATCAATTGATACTCTAGGAACTCTTCGGTGATCTGATCATGCTCTTGGGGTCCCTGATAAGGAAGCAGTTCGGCAAACCTATCAAAAGAACACAATGTGCACTGTTTAAGATGACGTGGAAGAAACAACTGGATTTGTTTTCTGAACAACATCAAACTTCACAATTTATTAAAAATGTTAAGAAAATGTAGTATTGGAAATAAGGAATAGTAAATAAGTAAACCCATACCTGTCGACAAAGTACAAGGCATCTTCAACACTGTACTCGGTCCTTTGCTGGACATCAACAAATTTTGAGTGCTTGAGTAGGGCCTCTCTCAGGGGTAGTTTGTCCAGTGCATATTCCACTGCTCTCACCAGAAAAGCCTGTGCTGCCTGTTGGAATCTCTGCACCTGTTGAGGTGTTAAATCTCCTGCATCAAGGAGCCGATTAAGCATAGCTTGCGTTGTGAATCCAACATTCAGCTTTTCTCCTACCAAAGAGATAAAGCAGTTCTAATTAATAGTTAATAAGAGTAATATTTTTCTGTCTTTTTTTTTAGTGAGTTTATTAACAACTAAGAATAACCACAGTTGCTAGCTTGAATATCCCACTTTATTATAAGTAAATCACATCACATCAGTGACATCACTAAACTCATAACTGAATAAAAAGGTCTTCTTATAAAAGTATCTGTGTTCAGGGAGTGAGTGTATGTGTATCTGCTTATGTGAAACTTGGGAGCATTACCTGGCGGTTGGCTTGCTGGGTCCTTGTAGTGGATGTCATCCAGTTCTCGATACTGTAGTGCTGCTGGCTTTAGAAACCTTGCGCACAACTTGCGAACAAACTTTGTCATCTACAAATATGTATTTCAGAAAGGATTTTCCATACCATTTGAAAAGACATATCTAAAACAAATGTCAAATCTAACATTATTAGCAGAATCAGGGGTTAACCTTCCATTTTACCTCTACATGTAGAAGAAAGATGGATGACCTCTCTCTCTGGAGGAGGAGGTTCAAGGTTGAGAAGGCTGGCAATGTTGCTTGATAAAAAAGGAGGTACACTTCCGTAAGTGAGTTGGAAAATGCATCCACCAGCCTTCGGAAGCTTGGTTGTTTCTCATCTGTGAATAAAAAAGTACAGGTTATGCACAGTACAGACATTTATGTTTCTTTTTTTTTTTGCAATAATCTTCCAATAGTGTAATGAAATATTCAGCCTACCTAAGGACTTGAAGTAGCTAGTGAGTGGCTCATACCGCTGCAGAATGCGATTCACACAGCTCTCCAGGCTCAACCATCGAACGGAAACATGCTGTAGCATTTCCATATAGTCACTTTCGTGGAGGTCACAAAATTCTGTGATGAAAATATATAATCCATAATATCAATTCAAAGAAAATCTTCTGCATTTCCATTGTACTACTCAGGTGCATGTTAGGTAACAAACCTGACCAATATCCAACATCCAGAGCCCAGGTGCTCGTTGTGTTTTAAGCCCCCAACGGATCCTTCGAGGCAGCGCTGCATGGAAGGCGCTCCCCGCCCCCTACCGTGTTTCAGCCAATCGCAACAATGGTGCTCGCATTCAACTTTGAGAACCAACGAGCGATCGATCTTGACTCCACTCAACTTGGTACGGTAAGTTGCATAGAGCAATATTCTAAGATCTGAATTCATAATGAAATGTTTTATTATAAAAAAAAAGACTATGCTTGGAAATATAGCCAACACTAGCTGCTAGGGATTTTCTTTGCCGCCGGCCGGACACGCTCAGCTATCTAGCTAACTGTAAACAGATTGGCAATGGTAGATTTTGCAGCAATTGGCTGAAACGCGGCAGGGGGCGGGGAGCGCCTTCCATGCAGCTCTGCCTTGAAGGATCCGTTGGGGGCTTAAAACACAACGAGCACCTGGGCTCTGGATGTTGGATATTGGTCAGGTTTGTTACCTAACATGCACCTGAGTAGCCACTCGGGTCCTCTGGATCAAATCCAGTTACCTGCAATACAGGACAAATTAATCACATTCCAATTAGTTACATATTCATTACAATCTAGCACAGCAAACTATTTTACATGGCATTAAACAGCTACTGTAGGTCATGGAAAGCAGACATTATCAAACTTACATACAAAAACCTCTGCCCAGCATTTTTGGCCGTGTTGTGGATGATGTGGCAGGGGCACCCATGAATGTAAATGTTTCCATTTTCATTGAGTGCTCTTGATGAAATAGAATTTTTTGCTCCCGTGTTAACAGGTGCATTGTCAATGGACAGACTTACACAGTTACCCCACGTAATAGCATTTTTCTGCAAGACCTCATTCATCTTTTGAAAGATTACTTCAGCTGTGCCACAGCTACGGCCACTGGTGGTGCACATATCTAGAAACCTATGGACAACCTTGTTAGTGTCACTGTCATATATCCGCACAATGAGTGGATTCATTTTATCTCGACCTGCAAAGACAAGATGCATGTTTTACATAATTAAAGTCACACATCTGTATGAAATTAAGTGTGTGTGTGTGTGTGTGTTCTAGGAATGGGTGCCAGAAAATATTTAAAACAAACAAATATACTGTTTACAATAGTTGTCAAAGTTATACCTGTATCGTTTGACCCATCTGTGATCAATGTAAAAGGTTTTTCCCTCTTTTTCATCACCAATTTATTTCTAAAATATGGTACCACTGCTCCATTGATAATGCACGCTGTTTTAGTGCTCACACACTTAAAATCTTGTGCTGTGGTTGAATCTTTAAAGCACTCCTTTAACAAAGGGCTGAAATGGTCTGCTACAGCAAATGGCACATTGTGTTGGACCATTGCAACAGCCACCTTTACCTCAGCTCTCCTTGTCTGCAACAGAAAGCAGAAAAGGTTATATAAAGCACTAAATCAAGCATTCCATGCAACATAAGTGTTTTTATAATTGTTAATACAACCTACAATGTTAACAAAATTCAGCAAACATTACTGCCAGTATTTTGGTTTTCATATGTACCATGTACCTTGCT